>NW_024067972.1:0-326100 GCF_009389715.1 Phoenix dactylifera
CGGTTATGCTAAATTCTTTTGATAGCTGCACTCCTTTTTAACACGATTCACCCTTTATTTTTTGACACTATTACTTCCTTTTAATGTGAGGCGGTCAAGGGGTGTGCATCAAGATATAGGGAGGACCGTGTAACCTGCCACCATTAATAGAGTAGGAAACTGTGGGTGTAATCACAGCCGTCCATCCATAGTCACGTGCACCCTCACGTGCCCAGCGCTTGGTTTTGGTTGCCGAGCCGTCTATAAGTACCAGTCCCCTCCTCCCTTCTCTCTGTGCCTCATCGCGACCTCTGAGAAGAGAAAGCTAAGAAGAGATCTCTCCATCAGTGGAAGCGACCGACTTGATCTCGCCCTTCTTCCCCTTCTCTCTCCTTCTCTTTTCGTTCCATTTGGGTGAGATCTCCTCTCCTTTCATCTTTTTATTTTCTCATCACAAACCTAGATTCCGTTCTTTCTTAGTCTCCGTGATACCCTAGGTTCCCCAATTCGTTTTTTTAATTTTTCATGCTTGGATGCTGACTTTTGATAAATCCTAGAAATTGACGTGAAAATTGGGTTTTTTACGCTTGATTTATGGGTAGTAGCTTCGTATGTATTATCTGAATCTCTGTGATTGGCTTGGGGATTGATGATCTCGTCATCCGATGTGCGGGGCGAAATGGGTATTGATTCGGATAAGAGTAAATTTGTCAGCTTTGATATGGAACTTTTGGTAATGGACAATAGGAGTGCCAAAGAAATGTTGAAATAGTATATTTCTTGATTTGTCGAGCGTGGTCGTAGGTGCGGCTGATTGCTTGGATTAAGATTATTTGGTGTAGGGCGTGCAGTTGTGGGTATATCGGAGTTGAAATGGTAGATGAAGGTGGTGATTAGTTCCCGTCGAACAGATCATGTGCATGATTTGTGGTAGAAATGTGGTGTCAGTGCAGGGCGCCCTGGTGGACTTTTGCTATTATTTTGATAATCAAATGGGTATTGTTGGGTAAAAGTAAATCTGCAGTCTCTTCCATTCAACTTTTCTTGACGTTGAGTAAGAACCAAAATTAATAAAATAGGGTTTTTTTCTAAATAAATTGAGTTGAGTGCGTAAGGCAATGGTGATTTCTTGGCTTAGGGTTACTTGGTGTGTTGGAGACTATTTGTCGTTGTCTTGGAGGGCTGAATGGTGGATTAAGGTAGAGATTATTTTCATCAAATAGATCTTGTGCGTTATTTGAGGTAGAATATGGTCAGACTGAGAGGTGCTGAGCTAGTGATGATTGGTGTTTGACTTTTTGGGTTTGGTGTTGTTAAAAGTAGAGGGCTGCATGTTTAACTAGCAGCTTATTTCTTCCCCGGTGTTAGCAGTATCCTATTTAAGATGCAACAGTTGCTTTCTGACATGCATTATACTACTATGTTTTTCTGTTGCTTTATTTTTGTAAGCGTTGTAGCACAATCATGCCGTGATTTAACACCATAACAAGTGATAAAGTAGTGATCTTCTGGGTTTCTAAATAAATGATGCCTTCATTGATATGGATATGTAGAATTCTTTTAAGAGCATATGCTGTTGTGAATCAAATTAGCAATCATCATTAACTGTAAAACAGATGAATGGGATTAATGATTCACCTAGCATATGTTGTGTCATGCCCATAATAGTGAATCTTAAAGGCAGCCTATAATTGACTGGATTTATGGATATGTTCTGCAATTTTTTGATGGTTGTGATGATGAGTTATGGACTAGGAATATAATATTACACCCATTATATGTTGTGCATTGATATTGAAGAACTGCAGATATATGGAGTAAATTTGTTCACTCAGTTCTTAAGTCCTTTTGCAAATATAATTGTGCTGATAGCTGTTCTTCTATTTATGTTAGAGTTTTGAGAGGCATCTAGTGGTATGTATATGCGTGAATTAATATAACACCCATTTATGTGGTGTATATTAGTGCTGAATGATAACTACAGGCATACGGAGTTAGTTTGTTAAACATTCACTCAGTTCTCAAATCTTTTAGTAAATCCAGTTGGACTATTAGCGTCTTTTTGAGCTAGGGTTTCGAGGGGTATTTAGTGATATATGCGTGTGTATTCTGACTTATGAGGTGCTATGTACATCACATGCTTAGAATGTGTAACTTTTAAGTGTTGACTGTTATCATTTTTATTTCAGATGTATCTCTATTTACAATTTGTTACTATCTACCAATGCTACTTATCCAAGAGGTATTCTTTGTCAATAACCTAAGAAGACACATCTGATTCAATTCTTTGGGACTAAAGATGTCAGATAATGGGAAATCCCTAATTCAGGGGTGAGATCCACCATTTATCTAATGAACCTGCTTAGCTATAAATTTTTGATTTATGAGGTAAGTGTCGTAAAGACCCTATCATTGAAATTATTCTTTGCTTGGAGGTGCTATTCTAATGCTGCAAGAACTCAAGGGTCTACTAATTTTCTATGTTGCAACTCATGTCTTGGTAGGGATAGGAGTTTTACAATTAAAATTTGCTAGTAGCTATACAGATTTTGTTAAATATAGAATTTGGATAGAAACCAAACAATCTTGGTTGGCCAAAGTTGGAGAGTGGTTAGATTTATGTCATTTCTCTGGTTGAGACGGGAGACTAGAAAACTTAAGCCAGTGGACCAATGTTCACCATCTCCATCCTAGACACTGTACTGGTGCCATGTCGATACAATACCAGCATACTTGGTACGAGGGTCAGCATATCAAGTCTCAGTTCGTTACTGGTATGGTATGATATGTCTGTTACGTGGTGGTATGCACCGGTATGGTGAACCTTACTATGGACTAACAATACACGCGAGTTGTGATAGTTATGATAGGCTTTGTACTTTTCTTTTTCATTGAAGAACTTGTTTTTTTAAGTGTATGTCTAGTTGAGTGGGATGTCTTTTTGTTCAAATTATTGCCTATGTTCTTACTCTGCCCATCCTTGTGTGTTCGCACCTTTGTACCCACCTTTTGGTTCAAATATACAGCTTTAGATTTGTTTTGACGTTGCCTCCTACTTATTAAATTTCCTCTATCCTTTTATCACTTTATAATTTTATCATTCTGAATTAAAGTCGCAGAAACCAGTTGCCTGGGAAGACCAGTAGAAGTTTTAAATTATTGCCTTTTTTTAAATTTTGCACTTTATAATTTTTAAATTTCTTCCATACTTGTAGCACTTTACAAAAGGGGATGTCTTTTTTTAAATTATTGCCTATATTCTTACTCTGTCCATCCTTGTGTGTTCACACCTTTGTAACCACCTTTTGGTTCAAATATACAGCTTTAGATTTTGTTTTGATGTTGCCTCTTGTTTATTAAATTTCTTCTATACTTTTAGCACTTTATAATTTTTATCATTCTGAATTAAAGTTGCAGAAACCAATTGCCTGGGAAGTCCAGTAGAAGTTTTCGTACAGGTTATGATCATTGAACATTAGCATTGACATGACATAGATCTTTCCATCTGAAGGACATTCAAGAAGATTATTGTGGATTTTAAAATAGAATTGTCAGTTTATATGCGTTTACCCATGAAATGGGGTGTCGTGGAAGGCCACTATTTGACCTTAATGAACTCCCAGCTGAAGAGGAAAATGAGAATGATAGTGTCCTTTTCCAGCCCCGGAAGTCTGTTCCTATTCCAAATCCTCACACCTCAAGCATCTTTCCACCATCAGAAGGTTGCCAGCGGATAGTTAATAACCATGCATTCACACATGCTTCTTCGGGTTCAGGTTTTCAGCCTTTTATAAGGAGTAAAGACCAACAGAACTCAAAGGATGGCTCCAAACAGAAAGCAGATGATTCAAATGCCAACCAAGCCTCAACATCAATGGCTACAAGTCATAGAGAGGATAATAAATTTTCACTGTTGGGGTCTTCAGGTAATCAGGATGTTCAAGCTGTTGAAAGGGAAGAAGGGGAATGGTCGGATATGGAGGACAATCTTGATAATCTTGATACAGTTCGAAGCAATATTAGCGGTAAGCATGCGGAGGTTAACACTGAAATTGCACAGTTGCAAAAGGCAATTGAAGAAATTAATCCTGTATCTGTTAAGGCCGATGAGAATAGTTGCAATGATTCTAATCTCCTTGGACCTAGCAATAATGAAGTTGGAGATGCTTTTAAGGATGCAAAAGTTCAAGACCCATCAGGAACAGAGAATAACAGAACTGCAGACTGTAATTATAAAGGGGATGCACTGGCAGATGGCTTGGAAGAACCTTCTTCAATTGCAAAGACCAAAGAGGTCAAAGGAGTTGAAGCCAGTTATGCATTGAGATTTGCAAATAATCCTGCAAAGAGACCAAAGCTTGATGAGCACAAGGAGGCAATGTTAGGTAAGAAAAGAGGTAGGCAGACTGTTTTTATTAATGTGGAGGATGCTAAGCAAGCTGGTCCTATGAAAACTTCAACACCTAGGAGGCAAACTTCTTTTCCAACACCTATTATTACTCGTACTGTGAAAGACATGTCTCGTGCTAGCCCTGCTGGTGTTGAAAGGGCTGTGGACAGACAGAGTCAGCTCATAACCAAGGATCAGAAGCAATCTGACATAGCAAGCAGTGAAGGAAGTAACCCTCTGGAGCCAAGTGACCAAAAGGCTGAATCTAATGGTGATGTTAATCCAGGGTCAATATCTCGCTCTAAGAAGATAAACAACAATGAGTTTTGTTCAGAATCTTACTTACCACCAATTCCAAGACAGGCTTCATGGAAGCAGTCTGTAGACTCCAGGCAGTATAAGAACCCAACCATTTTATCCCGAAAACCTTCTGTCACAGGTCAGAGCATTTCAGATCAGAAATTGGGAAACAAAAAACATCTTGCTTCTAAGAAGCAGAGTTCAAACAACATACAGTACCAAGATACATCAGTGGAGCGGCTTCTGAGGGAGGTGACGAATGAGAAGTTCTGGCATCATCCAGGTTTGGAACATTCCTTTGCTAATTATAAATTCTGGTGTAAGTATGTTTCTTTATATCTTATTTTGTTTGCACCTGAATTCTTTTGGAGAATGATTCAAAATCCTGAATACATGTATCATGGCGTGAACAACATGTGCATGTGATGAGAGGGAACAAAGAGCTGAGGAGTGGGTCAGGATTTTGAATGTCTCATTTAATTAATCTATTGACACAAATTTGTATAATCGGCAGAGTATCAGCCACACTTGTTCTGTAGCCAACATCAACAGGATGTGCAAGGCAAAGAGGTTGTTGAGTATATGGTGTGGTTTTGAATCCACCAATTTACACAAATGTTTTTGTGCGAAATAAAAGGGAAACTGCTTCTATGTCCAGTTCGATTGAAGGATCCTTGTGGGTAGGAAGAGATTTAGTTTCTTTTTGGGTGATGATTGGCTCTAAACTTGACATTTGTTTGAGATTTGATAAGTACACTGTCTTGGCTAGTAATGTATTAAATTGTTCAACCAGAAGTTAAACAGAGTTAACGTGCCTTTGTTTTTGGTTGGTAACTGATTACTGACTAGATGTGCATGCTATGTCAAGATACTGCGAGGTCTCTTGTCTAAAGCCTGACAGTTACCTGTAACATGTACCTTATCTGAGGATTTTCTGTGTGTTTTAATTGCCAACCTTTATGATTTCTTGTCTTGTAGTTGTTCCTAGTTATATTATGTTGTCATTTGTGTGGTTACTATTTTGAATATAACACAAGCATCTGGCAATTATCAGAGGAGACGGAACTTCAGTGTGTGCCTGGACGCTTTGAGTCTGTTGAGGAGTACGTGAGAGTTTTTGAGCCCTTGCTCTTTGAGGAATGCCGAGCACAGCTCTACAGCACCTATGAGGAGCTCACAGAGACTGTAACTAGGGATGTACATATTATGGTTTCGTGTAAAAACTGTGGAAAGACGAGAAAGAGGTAAAGATCTTGATTTTGTTATTTTGAGGTTTATTATCTTTGTTTTCTTTAGGAGTAATATAGAATTGTAAGAATCAGAGGGTGGATTGCAGTTTGAATTTGCAGTAAAAAATAAAGCAATCAGTATAAGCAATATGGTTTATCCCTTGATAAAAATGTTGTTTAGCTTTTTTGCTATATGTTTTGGTTGTTCTTTAGCTTCTTGATTATATTATGCATATCTGTAATGTTTGGCTTGTAGAACTATAATGGTATTGATGCTCAGAAAAAGTACTTGCATTTCTTTAGCTCACAGTTTTTCTATTTCTTTATAGTCTATCACAGCTTTCATTGTGTTATGAACAAATGTTGAGACTAAAGATTTCATGCATTTGAAGCTATTACAGATGTAATTATCATGTTCGTTGGGAGTTCAAAAGTTTTATTTCCCACATATCATGTGAGCTATGTTTGATAACATAACTTAAATAACTAAAATTTTTGGAATTTTGTTACCCATGTTAGATCCATGACTATGCGAAGCTTCTGGAGAACTGATTTTTTCTAATTAATGAAACAATAAATTGGGCGGGGAAATACTTTAGAGGTACCTTAATCTTTGCCAACAGTGTTGTCCAAAATATCGAGGGGATTTCTTTTATATCAACATGAAAATATGGAAGTTTCTTTTAATAGAAGTGAAACCATAAATGGGTTTTTGCTGATATTTGATTGCTCTTTGCTTTTGGAGGTGGGCCATCTCTTCTACAATTTTAAAGAGGAAAGAAGGGTAGAAGGTAGAAACAATAGTTTGTGATGGTATTAGAATTATTGGAGTGTTATTGGTTAGTGTTTCCTTTTCACTTATTTCAGATGCTAGTGCCAATGAGTTTGGAATTCATATGCTCTGTTGCTTGCATACATCCAGAGGGAGGTGGTTCAAGTCTGTGAGTAATTCAATTGGAGGAGAATTTGCATTAGAATATATTGTATGGATCTTTTGATGGGAATTGTGGATGTGCATTGGACATTTTTCATAGATATGTGATTTGATCTGTAGAATGGATTTAAACTTTAGGAATCTTGTAAATCAGACACTTAGATATTTTAATGAATTGGTTTTGGTTGTTGATTCTTTGCTGTTGCCACCTCTTTCTGCAAAAGTGTAGAGGGCCAGTTAGTTCCTCTAGAAATGCCAGTGTTCTCTGTAGTATCTGTAGATGCTGATAGGCATGAGTGCTTATGGTTTTGTTACCTGTAAAATTAAGTGTTTTTTCAGATTTTGTACTCCTAAGGATCAACGATGCCTTCTCTTTATTTTTTTAAATAAATTTATTTTCCTCTACTACCATTTCAAAAGAATCACGGGAATTGTTGCTGGGTTTTTACAAATTGAAGATTTTGCTTATATGGGGTAGGGAATGTCCTGCTTATTGTTCGGTAGCATTGGTTTGATGTGAGGAGGTATTAAGAGGCTTTATA
This sequence comes from Phoenix dactylifera, assembly GCF_009389715.1. Classification (NCBI taxonomy): domain Eukaryota; kingdom Viridiplantae; phylum Streptophyta; class Magnoliopsida; order Arecales; family Arecaceae; genus Phoenix; species Phoenix dactylifera. Next base: position 7,375 of record NW_024067972.1, read on the forward strand.
TGGTATGTTTGTCAGAATGAAATTTGTCCAGAATATATTATTGCGTTGGTGTTACAAGTAGCCTTTACCTCACGGTAAATGTTGGCTTTGAACTCTTGTCCGCCATTTCAGGACTGGATACGTCGTGCCATTCCAGTAACTTGTGTGCTTGAGTTACCATGCTGTCATAATTGTATCATATACCCAATTATTGAAATTAATATCATTCTTAGTTGAGGACTTGTGTCCTACTAAAAGTCTCTAATATGATGGCAAAAGGCATTATATCATCTCATGCTGAATGCTTGCGGACCTTCTGGGAATCAAAATGTTATGAAAACTCTCAGACTTCTGCTTGAGTGATTTGGTCAAGGCTCAGATTGGACCTTGGAGGTCCTTCAGGAATCTTAGATTCAGCCTTGGTTGTCTGGTGGACTGGTGGGATGATTTGGTTGATTTGTATTTGCAATATTTGAATTCTGTAGGGATATAGAGGTTAAATAACCCTTTTTTAATGATGATTTGCTCTTTCTAATAATTCAATCTTCATTGTAGAAGGCATTTTTCCTGTTGCATTAACTGGTGCTCAGAGCAACTAGCAGTTGATTGTTACATGTAGGGGTTTTTCTTTTTAGCAATGCATCATATGCTGATTTTGTTGGATTCTGAATATTCCTTTATGGTGGTATTGCTGTTATGCATGGAACTGGACCTTTGAAAGGACCATATGAAGGGTACATGGAGGAGTTGGATTGAGCTCTGAGTTTCTGCAGAGTACTGCAACACTAGCTTGAAAGATAATGTGCCTGTTTTGTGCAGGTCAAGCTAGCCTGTGATATCTTGAAAGTATATGTTCTGTAAAGGAACAATACTTGCTGCTACAGTGGCTGGCTGAATAGTTTTCATTCCTCCCCAGGGAGTTTTGACTGGTAAACGAGTTCTACGTCTAAACATTCATTGGTCTTGATTCTGAATTCTTGGTGCTAGTTGGAAGCAGTTGATTTATCTACCTGAAATCTTTGTAGTGTGCTATTATTTTTTACACTGTGCTGGCTTGCGTTGTTATTTCCAACATCTAGTTTTATTGTCATTGGTATCTATCAGGTCCTTTTCGAATTATAGATATCCTATTGATACTCTTGAAGTTTCACAATTAATTCTGAAGGTCTGTTGTTCATGTCCGTTAACCTAATGTCATCTCACATTTTTAAGTCCAGGATGGTATGATGTCATAGTTCTTCCAGTGCATGATTGCAAATGGACTTTCAAGGAAGGTGATGTTGCAGTTGTATCAACCCCTCGGCCTGGTACAGGTTTGCAGTTGAGCCTATACGTATTTATTTCATTTTGGTGGATCAATCCATTTTGCTTGCGTCTACAATGTTTCTTTTGTTAAACTAAATGGTGCATTGCACTCTTTCTTTTGGTTAGGTTGAACTTTCCATAGTTTACAGTTTTGTGCTTGTGTTTGTGCAAACAGCCAGATCTAATAAGAGAAGTATTAATTCCGGTGCAAATGATGACGATGTTGAATTGGACATTACTGGATGGGTTGTTGGTACTGTTAGGCGACACATACCTATTGACACACGTGATCCTCCTGGGGCAATTCTTCATTTTTATGTTGGCGATTCATATGATTCTAGTAGGTAATATGTTTTTAACTTTCATAAGTGTGCATGCTTAGAGATCAGCATATGTGCTCGATACAAACTGCAGACTGAACTCTTATATTGTAATTCATCAGGCTGATGTTTGATTAGTAAGCAATATGTTGAATGTTGTCATTATTTGAATAAAATATGAAATACCATGTTGGCATTTTGAGTTAACATGTAGGAATGTACTGGGTCAGATTTAAATTTGGCGTGGGTGGATCAATATGTTAAATTTGATTTACCAAATGTCTTGGATAATTTTGAAATCACCAAGGAGTTGGAGTCTTGTTTTTATATTGTTGTTTCATTGCTTAATAGACTCTCCATGTGGTCAGTGAAATGACCGACTCAACGATACCCTTGTATTAGTTTCCTTTGACCACCATCGGCAGGAATCTTTTTCCCCCCATATCTAGATCTTTGTGCTTATGTTCAGGCTAGAATATACATATATTTCTTCTATCTTAACACAGTATTTGCCTTTAGGTAGTGGCAAATGAGAAGTGCTGGCTTGTTCTTGTTTGGGTCAAGTGATGTGATCTTTTCTCCTATCAAAATAACTTATACTCCTTAAATTCAACCGGACCTATTAGATATTCTTTCTACCCCGTGTATTTGTTCATTGCATTTTTTCCACATGAGACTAATGTGATATTGCATTTTACTCCATTTTTAACTTTCAGCAAGGTGGATGATGATCATATTCTAAGGAAGCTTCAACCCCGGGGCATTTGGTATTTAACTGTTCTTGGGTCCCTTGCAACTACTCAGCGCGAATACATTGCTCTTCATGCATTTCGCCGTCTTAACTTGCAGGTGACCATATGTCCTAATTGATTCAGAAGTACCTTCTTGCCTGTATTTCTTGTATGAGTAATGCTGATGATATTTTATTATACAGATGCAAACTGCAATTCTGAAGCCTAGTCCTGAACACTTCCCCAAGTGTGAAGAGCAGCCTCCTGCCATGCCTGACTGTTTCACCCAGAATTTTGTCGATCATCTCCATAGGACTTTCAATGGTCCTCAGTTGGCTGCTATACAGTGGGCTGCGATGCACACAGCTGCAGGCACAAGCGGTGGAGTGGCAAAACGGCAAGATCCATGGCCTTTCACTCTTGTTCAGGGCCCTCCTGGAACTGGGAAGACACACACCGTGTGGGGCATGTTAAATGTTATTCATCTTGTCCAATATCAGCACTACTACACTGCTTTGCTCAAGAAACTTGCTCCAGAGAGCTACAAGCAAACTAGCGAGAGTAATTCTGAGTGTGTTGGTAGCGGATCAATAGATGAAGTTTTGCAAAGTATGGACCAGAACCTCTTCCGGACTCTGCCAAAGCTTTGCCCCAAGCCTAGAATGCTTGTGTGCGCTCCTTCAAATGCTGCCACAGATGAGCTGCTGGCACGTGTCCTTGACCGTGGCTTCATCGATGGGGAGATGAAGGTCTACCGTCCTGATGTTGCTCGTGTTGGAGTGGATTCACAAACCCGTGCAGCTCAGGCAGTTTCTGTTGAGCGAAGAACTGAACAGCTTTTGCTTAAGGGTCGTGATGAGATTATTTGCTGGTTGCATCAGCTGAAAAGTCGTGAACAACAGTTCTCACAAGAGATAGCTCATCTTCAGAGAGAACTTAATGTTGCAGCTGCAGCAGGTCGATCCCAAGGATCTGTTGGTGTTGATCCTGATGTTCTTGCTGCCCGGGATCATAATCGTGATGTACTACTTCAGAACCTTGCTGCAGCAGTAGAGGGCAGAGATAAAGTTTTGGTTGAGATGTCACGCCTTCTTATCTTAGAAAGCAGGTTTCGTGCTGGAAGCAGCTTTAACATGGAAGATGCACGAGCCAGCCTTGAAGCAAGTTTTGCTAATGAAGCTGAAATTGTTTTCACTACGTTGTCAAGCAGCGGTCGCAAGTTATTTTCTCGTCTCAGTCATGGCTTTGATATGGTAGTTATTGATGAGGCAGCCCAGGCCAGTGAGGTAGCAGTCCTGCCTCCCCTTTCACTGGGTGCGGCAAGATGTGTTCTGGTTGGTGATCCCCAGCAACTCCCTGCAACAGTCATTAGTAAAGCAGCTGGAACCTTGTTGTATAGTAGAAGCCTTTTTGAGAGATTTCAACAAGCAGGTTGCCCTACCATGCTATTGTCTGTGCAGTATAGAATGCACTCTCAGATACGTGATTTTCCATCTAGATACTTCTATCAAGGACGTCTGATGGACAGCGAGAGTGTAGCCAACCTTCCTGACGAAATTTACTACAAGGACCCTTTGTTGCAGCCTTACATCTTTTATGATATCATGCATGGACGGGAGTCCCACAGAGGGGGATCGGTCTCGTACCAAAATATTCATGAAGCACAGTTTTCTCTGCGGTTATATGTGCATCTTCAGAAGTTTCTGAAAGCCAGTGGTGGCAAGAAAGTCACTGTTGGCATAATTACACCATACAAGCTGCAGCTGAAGTGTCTCCAACGAGAATTCGAGGAAGTTCTGAACTCAGAGGATGGAAAGGATATCTACATCAACACCGTCGATGCATTCCAGGGCCAGGAACGTGATGTAATTATCATGTCCTGCGTGCGTGCCTCAAAACATGGTGTTGGATTTGTTGCTGACATACGCCGCATGAATGTTGCTCTTACTCGAGCTAGGAGGGCATTATGGGTATGCTTTGCTCTCTCTCTCTCTCTCTCTCTCTCTCTCTTTCTCTCTAGTTGAGTATCAATGTGAAAGGAAGGATATCAAATTGATGTGCTGTTAAAATTCATCTTCTTCCAGGTCGTGGGCAACGCGAATGCTCTCATGCAGTCAGATGACTGGGCTGCATTGATTGAAGATGCTAAGGTGAGGAAATGTTTCATGGGCATGGATAGCATCCCTAAAGAACTCTTGGTTCTGAAGGGGTCTGCCAGCACTCCAAAAGTTTCCTCGAATAACATGAGGAGCTCGAGATCTGCTGGGAGGCAGCGGCATTTTGAGATGCTCCCAGAGCCCAAGTCTGGGACACCATCTGAAGATGAAGAGAAGGCAAACACACATATACCAAGGAATGGTAGCTATAGGAATCCTAAGTAGAATGGGAGTTCTCTGGATGATTTGAGGCAGTCCGGTGACAGGTCCCGAGATGCTTTGCAGTATGGCATTGCTAGGAGGCAAAGAGAATTCTTCTGGATCTAATAGGAGAGATTGACATTAACAGGCTTTCATTTCTATCTGGGGCTTTGTGCAAATCCATTTAATTGACTGGCACTCAATTCATGCGGAAGCCTTAAAGAGAGAACTCGGGCATTTGTGCAGGGGAAAAGAAGGCCTTTCTGACTTTCGACATGCTGATCGATTGGGTTGCTGACCATGAAACGCCTGCAGCTATAATGATCGTCAGAAGGAAGGGCATCCAGGATTACTTGAGAACCATCATCAAAGATGTCTCAGGTCTTCAGGATGCTTGGATCGAGCAGCTGCTGAGTGTTTTGGAAAGCTGACTGGGTGAGAAATGTAAAGCTGCAATTTTGGAAACATTCAGCCAAGAGTACCTTATGCTCCATCTTTGTGGGGACTTTCGTTCACAGGTTGCGTTTGGAAAGCAAGATATTGAAGAGTTCCCATTTGGATCAAATGCCTAGCTCAACTTCAAGCGGCAAGATGGAGCTGCTCCAGGAACTTTGAAAGTTCGAAGACTACTCGAGCAGGCAAGAGCTCCATTAAATTTAGTAGTGCTTGCGTGGAGGAGACCTCCTGACATTTTGGCAGCACTTGCTAGTTACCGTTATACCTGCACCTAGGGCTTAACCTTATACTTCTTGTTTGTCTGTATATGTTTGAAACAGAGGCCATGCCCCACAAATTGTTGGGATGGACTTAAGAGATGCGTCTGATGTTAATGGATCCTTGGGCTCCAAATCTTGTAGAGCATGCTCACTGGCTTTCAGAAGGGTGAATGAGCAAAAGAAGCCTCAAGAACAATCGACATTTGTGTACATTTGTGTACTTTGTTGAGGATATTGAATTAAATGTATGTTGCATGGAAAGAGGCTATCAGCGCATCACCTTATGTTGTAACATAGAGTAACATCCATGGAAAAGGGTTATTCTTTTATTTTCTTATATGCCATTCTTTGCTGATGAAGATGAGCTTGCGACTTATTCCAGGTGTGGTGGTGCAGGTTTAGTGGAATTCCTGTTGTAAAGGAAGACAAAATTTAAAAAGAGACACTAAAACAAACATACATTTTGATTTGTGAGAAAAGAATTGTTCTATAAATTCAGCATCTGTGACCCTTTTTAGGTCAACTTAGTCATATAAAAGTGTGCATACCTCATTTGCAAATCTCAGTTAATAATTTGTGAAAAGACAGTCCAGTAACACATTCCTGTTTACGTACAAGACCGTCAAAGTGGGCAAAAAACAAGTGGACGCATACCAACAATAAATCATAAAGAAAAATGTCCCTCCTTTTTTTACAATAAATTTACAGTAAAGTATACCAAGTTAATTTTCTAATACGATGCATAGTCTTCTCTTCTCCGATTCATGTTCCTAAGATGTGATGGCAGTTTTAAATAAAACTGGCTTTCAGTTGCAGCAACCCTCCTCTCTTATTCGGACTTGGTACCAGCTGTGTACAATCTATTATACATTAAGCATAATAGTGGGATTCATAGCTCAGTGGAGCAATTGACTGCACATCAATAGGTCAGTGCTTTGAATCCGGTTGGGCCCTTTATGAATTATTTTGTATATTTTTCACCAAGTTCATGGAAAAAACAGCAATATATAGAAATTTTTTAATAATATATATATTCATATTTTATTTTGGATATATTATTATATAAATTTGGTTGGATTAATGATCTAAACTCTTGGTCAAATTGATCTTTATGCAAGTTTAATAACTACGTCCATGTCCATCATCGTTTACAATCTTAATAGTGGACCTATCACTTATGATTTATTATTTATTTAGTTTTTAATATTAAATTTCACTCATCATATGATTTGTATCAGAATAATATCCAACTTATATTCATATTCGAATAGAAAAAATATAGATATAATTAATATCTAACTTATATTTATATTAATTTAAAATAAATATAGATATATTTAATACTTGATTCACATCCATATTTATTCAAAATAAACATGGATACTAATTTTTATCTATTTAATACTCCTATCTAAAAGATATAGATACATATATCAATGTATTAGTATCTGATCCATTTTCAATCTTACCTTTCACCCATACTTTTAAAAAGTTATTATCACATCATCATCCTCGCAATCCTTCAAAGTTATTTCCCATCCAAAAGGACAGGACCCGGAGGACTGCGTTCGTTACATTCAAAGATCCGAGAGCACTCGAGATTGCATTACTGCTATCAGTATTTCCACTCTCTTTGTTGCTTTACTTGTTCCCATCAATATGACTTTGTTAGATGGTATATATAAATTGTTATTATAAACTTTTTGGAAAAATGCAAAGGAAGCTAAAGAAGGAAAAGGTGTTTTCTTTTTCTTTGGGTTTTGCTTTGGGTAGTATGGCACATTAATAAATACGAAAAGGTTTAATGTTCTAAATAATTATTTTGAATTATGTGATTGCATCCCTTTCGTAATTTGTAAGCTCTCTACTCCATTTTTTGATGATTGGAATTGCCGAGAGGAAGGCTGCTACCTAGTTTTCAGTTTCTATACTACTGTTGCTATTGTTGCCATCATGAAATAATAATTGTTTGCAGCCGAAGTGTTTGATGGGCGTGCAGGAAATGCCACGTGTTATTTGAGTTTTTTTTCTAAAAATAAAATTATGAGGATCCGTACGAATATATATTTAGTAAAAAAATAAGAAACTCAAAAATACCTTCCGACTAGCTATTTTGGATGAGGTTCTATGTTTGGGTTGTGACAAAAATGGTATTAGAGCAATCCAGCCTATAGCCCATATAAACTAAGGGACACTACAGAATGAGCTCATTGAGGCTGATCATGGGCCGATCGTGGTGCTTATAATCACATTTGAACGGATTTAAATTTTTAGCCATACGAGAATGCTAGGGCTTAAACGAAGGAAATATATGAGGATCCATGTGGCGTGTGTTTAGTCCCATGTCGGTTATTCGCCAAAAAGATTTTGGATACTTATAGGACTAAAGAACCAAAAATTACTTTTCAGCTAGTTAGTTTGGATGAACTAAATTATAACATGTCAACCCTTCCGACGGGCAGCATATGTTGGCTTTCTACATTTGTCTAATTATATATAATTAATTTATTTGCGCAGAATGGAGGCATTGGATGAATACTTCATTCTATTATCTGTTATCTATTTGAACTTGGGCATCCTTAAGTTGTACATCACAAACTATATAATTGAACTTATTCAGCAGAGAAGTGGAAAGTGTAATGAGGGTAGGAAGAGTATGCAAGTTTTATGATGTGCTGCCTGTTAAATGACCTTAAAAGCTCGGCAATGATTGAGAAGATTTTTAGCAAAAGATCATCTTCTCTACATAGATTGTGGGGAACAAGGATGTTGGCTCATTTCCTTCTTGGTGCCTCAATTTGGGAGCATTCTCTGGAAAGCAAAAGAGGCTTCTACATAGGTTGATATATATATATTTATGATGCATTTGAAAGAATACTCATAGATGTTTAACTGTTTTTGTATTTTAGAATGCAGGGCGCATAACTGCAATACACTTAATCTTTTACGTGAGAGTAAACATCACAAATTACTAGATGGCTTCAAGATAAATTTTGACGGCAATATATCAGAGGGCGACAATAGATGCGGCTTGGGTTTTGTGATCAGAGACTAGGACTCCAGAATGATTGTAACTGGGGGTCGGTGTATATTTGATGGGTCCGTTCTTATGGCGGAGTTGCGCGCGGCGTGGGAGGGCCTCGTATATGCCAGAGTGCACCTGAATGCTAGGTGGGTATTCCTCAAGGGCGACTCGGCCATAGTGATCGGTTGGATCCGGAGCCGGCAAGTCAGAGTTGCACCCCCTACTCCGGTATATTTGGCGACTCGTGAAGGAGTTCGAGTCATTTCGGGCTTCACATATTTTTCGGGAGGCGAAGAGTGCAGTGCCTGGGTCGTCTTCTTTGCAGCCCGCCACTCTGGGAGTGTTTTTTGGAGTATTTTCGATCGTGTGCCGTTGGCATTAGATCGCGTTTTGTGCTGTGACTGTTCTAGGCCGTTTCACAGCTAAGTATATTGAGAGGCCGGCTTACCAAAAAAAAAAAAAACTACTAGATGGCTTGACCTGATGTCGATCATGATGAAGTAGCATGGGTTGGTCTTTTATGTGAGAGCCAATGTGGTATTGGCAAGTTTAATGTAGTAGTAGTTTGATGTTGGAGTGGAAGTGAGACATCAGAGCAAGAGTTGTCTCATGATAGAACCTGTCAATCCTATTTCCTGCCTGAAGTTTCTCTAGCTAATTAAATTTCAGATGGTTGATTTGGGTTTTGTGATCTTTGAAGTTTGCTCAATCCTTTTCTTGATCCCTTGCCTTATTGTTGAAAAAATCTGGGACCATGAAGATGATGAATTCACGAAATATGTGCATGAATATAGGCAAATTATACAACAAGATACAAAGACTTCGATATGAAAAGTCCTGAAAAAAGAAACAGGCAAGGCAGATACAATGCTAAAATTAAGTTTCCTTCTACACACACAATTACATCATATCTGACTAAATCTGTACTTACTTTGTGAAGAACATATGATTTTATGTTCTCTCCACTTTTTTTCTCTCTTATATTCTCTAGTTTCTGGGGCATACAGTGATGAACATTTAGAGAAAGTTCTATATACTGTAACTAATTGGTGCGGACACAAATACTGGACCGATTATTTTGTGGGATTATGGTTGTCGCAGGAAGACGGTCCAGCCACTTTCATTGTGGCTGGATTGATTGATGATTTTCTTTTATTATTATTTATTTTATGTGGGTTGGATTAGTTTGCATATTGTCTTGTGAGGGCCTCTTTCGAATTGTTTTTTTTAGTTGGGACTTATTTGTTATTTGGTGGCCCTATATATATATAGGGCATGCATTTGTTATTTTTTTTAATGAATTAATGCATGAAAATTAGTCTTCTTCTTCTTCCTCCTCCTCTCCTCTTTCTCTTCTTCTTCCCCTCTTCCCCTCCTCTTCTTCCCCCTTCCCTCTCATTCCTGCAGTTGTCCTGCATCAGCTTTGGTATCAGAGCAGGGCTGGCTTTACCTCTGTTGCTGAAGTCAAGGGATCCAGTTTATGGACGGACCCCCGCCGATTCCTTTTCGGCCTTTTCCTCATCTATATTTTGCTGGAGTAGTTGCACCGCAGACGCCGGATCGTACGGAGGGTCCCTGCACAACACGCATTCCGAAGAAGAAGGGACGTTCCCTTTCTTCTTTGTTTTCTTCCCTCTCCTTGATCTCATCTCCCGTGAGGACAAAAGGGGCAAAACCCTCCCGTCGGCCGCTTACCGCCCGTCGCCATTCCACCAATCCGCCTCACCATACGCCGTCATCGCCTTCGTCCCCCACCACCACCGTCTCCTTTCCTTTTTCCCTCCCTCGTGGTTCCTGCACAGAAGGGGAAGACCCCGTTGCCGGCTACCCCCACAGTGGACCGAGAGGCAAATAAGCCCTCTTTTCTTCCCCCCCCCCCTCGCCGTTTTCCCTTCCGGCCACCGCCACGCAAGCGCCAACCACCACCTTCACCTTGCAGCGCCGCCGAATCACCATTGGAAGCCACCGCGTTGCCCTGGAAGTTTCGGCCGCACCCTACAGCCACCGCCCGTGGCCGAAGCTCGGAGAAGGACGCCACCTCTTCACGAGACGCCGCCCCAGCACTCTCCTCCGTCAGTGCAACGCCTCCCCGCACCCACCGCCGCAAAATCCGGCGAGATCCGGCGGAAGCGAACGGACGGTTGAAGGTTGAAGATGATCTACAGTGCGGATAAGAGCTAGAACCGTTAACCCATCACCCAATAGCCCGATTCAATTCAAAAAAAAAAAAAAAATCAAAATTCAAAATTTCAATATTGCGGATCGGACTATCTTAACGGGTTGGGTCTGTTAACCCGATAACCCGAGTCCATTTGGGTTATCAAAAAAAAAAAAAAAAAAAAAAGCGCTGCACGTGACGCGTAAGTCACGCACGTGCCGCGGTGTTCAGTCTCCTTTCCTCTTCCTTTTTAATCTCCCGATCCTCTTCTTCGTCTCCGATCACCGCCTCCCGCCGCACCACGCCAGCTCCCACGCCATCCCACCACCAACATTCCCCGCGGCCTTCCACTGCTTTCTGCGCCACCGCCCTTGTCCCACCGCCGCTGCCATCTCCGCTGCTTGCACCACCGCGCCGCGCCAAGCGCCGCCCACGCCTCTTCCGTACCGCCGCTTGCCGCTGCTAGTTGCTGCCGCACCGCCGCGCCGCCGGGTTGCTCTCACCGCCGCGCCGCCGCGTTGCCGCCGCCGCCGCCAAATCTTCTGCATCACCACATTTCCCGTTTCTTTCCTCTGCCTCAGTGGTGATACTCCGCCGGCAGTCATCGGCCCGCCCGAGTCCACCACCCCACCACCACTCCCTACGCCCTCCCACCACCACCGATTTCTGCCTTCCACTGCTGTCAGCGCTCCCCGCTCGTTCCCCACCGCCGCTGCCACGCCTGCTGCTGCACCACTGCGCTGCGCGCTGCCCCTGCATTTCCTTGCCGCCGCTCGCCGCTGCTAAGTCGCCGCCGCACCGCCGCTTGAATTTGCCACCGCCGATCACCGCGCCATCACTATCATCATTGGTGGTTCCTATCACGACCCGTCCTGACCGCAGCCTCCAACAGCTTCTCCGACTACCTTCAGGGAGGTACCAGTGACCACCTCCTCCGCCATCAGTCGTCGTAGAGCTTCCGTCCAGCCTCAGCTTCTGTAGACCACGTCTCTTCCGCGCGCACGAATCTCTCTCCAGACCAGGTCAGCGTTGTTCTCCCCATTTCCTGCAGATTCAATTTGCTCAATTAAGTTGGCATTAATTTTCTTAATTTGTGCGTGGTAATGCGTCCACAAATCCAAAATACACGCGTTCACACACGTTCCCAAGACAAACAGAAACCCTAGTAGTAGCACTTTTAATATTAACTGTGAAGCTAGATCAATTCAGGGAAACATACGTGGCTCCGTCACACCTTGCATATTCTGAAAACTTAGTACTACTGGACTGCACTACTTGTTGGCCTGTGTCTTATATTAATTTTCAGTTTGCAATAACTATTTGCTAGGGAGTAGTTTTAGTTTATATTGAGCATCTACTTTGCAATTGTGAATTCATTTCATGCATTAGGTCTACTTAGGAACCTTTATAGTTGGTCGGCTAATACATTTTGTCATTCATTTTATACATCTACGTAGTGGTCGTGTCGCATCTCATCTTGAGTTTCCCCTAGACATGGATTCCAAAATTGAAGCCCTATTAAAAGCTATCCACGACACTAATGATCAAGTCCAAAACACTAATGCCCAAGTTCAAAAAACTAATATTCAAGTCCAAAACACGAATGCCCAAGTCCAAGCAAACAACGCCCATATTCATGACCTAACCACAATGTCCACCCAGGTTAATGCCCGACTCGATTCAATTGAGGTTTCACTTCAAAGGGTTCTTGAATCCCAAAGAGCTAGTACTCCCCATTTACCGGGTGTTGATGAGGACGACATCTTAGAACAACAAGCCTCGGCTCGGCAGGGCAACTTCGATAATAGGTCTGTTCCAGGTCACCCTTATGCCTTCCCTCGCCCTAGAGGACCTGGTCCCATTCCTCCTGTTGATAGAGGTCACCGGTTTACCGTAGAACCTAGAGAGCCTCGTGACCCTGATGAAGATGTAATGCGAGGCATTAGGATTGAAGCCCCCACTTTCGATGGTCGTCTTGATCCGAAGGTCTTCTCCGATTGGCTACACGAAATGGATCACTTCTTTGAGTGGTACAATCTGTCGGAGGAGAAAAAGGTCCGATTCGCTAGAATGAAACTCCTTGGTCGAGCTAAGTTGTTTTGGCAAAACACTGAACAACTGTTAGCCAGGAGACATCAACCTGCTATTACCGATTGGATAGAGATGAAAGAAAAATTAAAAGAAAAATACCTCCCATTAAGTTATCAATCTGACCTCTTAGATCGATGGAACAATTTAAGACAAGGTAGTCGCACAGCTACTGAATACATCGCCCAATTTGATGAATTTATGATGCGTAGTAATGTAGATGAAGATGAACGTATGATCTTGAGCCGATTTCGGCGAGGCCTAAATGATGAGCTTAGGAAAAAACTTGTCCTTCGTGAAGTGACCACCTTAGACCAAGCCTATACATTTGTGCAAAATTATGAACAATTCTCCAAATCTATGTTTGCTAGGCGCCCTGACACCAGGCGGGTCCCCACTAGTGCCCAACCATCTGGACCCAGACCCCCAGTCGGTTCTGTCCCTCCTAAACCCTTTTCTTCTCCACCTATCCAAAACCGAGATATTAAAGGCAAAGGAATTTTAGGTGAACCTCCAAAACCAAGTTCACGAATTCAGTGCTTTAAATGCCAAGGGTTTGGTCATGTTGCCTCCCAATGTGCAAATCCGACCCTAGTTATTGACACACAAGAACAGAAGGATGACATAGATAATTTGGAGGAACAAATTTATGAGCCTAATTTAGATGATATTCAAGATGTCGAAGACGAAACTGAGGAAGGATCACAATTTTTAGGCTGTCTCCAACTTAACCCCCAGAAAATTGCCCACGAACCTGATCAATCCACTATGAATGTAGTAAGGTGTGCAATTACCCAGCCTAAAGAGACTGATGACTGGAGACGAACCTCAATTTTCCACACTTACATTAAATGCGGCGAAAAAGATTGTAAAGTTATCATTGATAGCGGGAGCTGCATTAATGCGATATCTTCCAGCATTGTCGCCTACTTGGGTCTGACTCCTGTGTCCCAACCTCAACCTTATAAGGTCTCCTGGATCGACACGTCGTCCATTCACATTAAGGAACGGTGTCTTGTACCTATTCAAATCCTCTCTTATAAAGACACTGTCTGGTGTGACGTACTCCCAATGGACGTAGGTCATCTGATATTAGGTAGGCCTTGGTTGTTCGATCTCGATGTCACCATCTACGGTCGAACTAACTCTTGCTCCTTTGTATTCCAGGGTAAAAAGATTAAGCTTAATCCTTTACGGCCCAAAACGCTAAATAAGAGTACGGACAAGAGTAAATCAAAGGGGAAGGAACTGCATATCCTTAACCCCACGGAATTTGAGAGGAACGTCTTTAAGGACTCTCCGGTGTTTGCCCTGCTAGTTAAAGAACTTCAGCCACATCTTAAAAGCACATTATCGGCTGAATCCCTCGCTATTCTCGAGGAGTTCAAAGAAGTTTTTCCTGAAGACCTTCCAGATCATTTACCCCCTTTGCGTGATATTCAGCACGCCATTGATCTAGTCCCGGGAGCTACCCTTCCTAACTTGCCCCATTATCGGATGAACCCTTCTGATCATGCAGAGCTCCTAAAGCAAATTAACGAGCTTCTACAAAAGGGATTTATTCGAGAGAGTCTAAGTCCTTGTGCTGTACCTGCCCTTCTTACTCCAAAAAAGGATGGGACTTGGCGAATGTGTGTAGACAGTCGGGCTATTAATAGAATCACGGTCAAATACCGTTTTCCTATTCCCCGGCTCGACAATATGCTGGATATGATGGCAGGTGCCTCGATTTTCTCCAAGATTGACTTAAAAAGTGGATACCATCAAATCCGGATTCGTCCTGGAGATGAATGGAAGACAGCTTTCAAGACAAAAGATGGCCTCTATGAATGGCTGGTAATGCCTTTCGGCCTCTCAAACGCTCCAAGTACATTTATGCGAGTGATGACTCAAGTACTCCGACCTTTTATGGGCAAATTTTTAGTCGTGTACTTTGACGATATCCTTATTTATAGTCAAACTAAGGAGCAACATTTAGGCCATTTAAGGCAAGTTTGTACGACTTTACGCAACGAGAGCCTCTATGCTAACCTTAAGAAGTGTTCATTTTTCACTACTCACGTAAACTTCTTAGGGTATATAGTCTCCTCTGAGGGTTTATCTGCTGACCCTGTGAAAGTCACCGCAATTGTTGAATGGCCTGAACCTAAGAATATTACTGACATCCGTAGTTTTCACGGCCTGGCCACATTTTACCGTCGTTTCATTAAGGGCTTCAGTACACTTATGTCACCTATCACAGATTGTCTTAAACGAGGTGATTTTCAGTGGACACGCGCAGCCGCTAAAGCATTTAATGACATTAAGAAAAAAATGACGGAAGCGCCAGTTATGCGACTCCCTGATTTTAACAAAGTTTTTGAGGTGGAATGTGATGCATCTGGCTTAGGAATAGGTGGTGTGCTTAGTCAAGAACGTCATCCTATAGCCTATTTTAGTGAAAAGCTGAATGAGGCTAGACAAAGATATTCCACCTATGACAAAGAATTTTATGCCATAGTCCAGGCCCTACGGTATTGGCGACATTATCTCCTTCCTAATGAATTTGTTCTCTATTCTGACCATGAAGCACTTCGTTTTCTTAATTTCCAGAAAAAACTTAATCATCGACATGCCAAGTGGGTTCAGTTCCTCCAGGATTACACTTTTGTCCTCAAGCATATGTCAGGTGCTGCGAACAAAGCTGCTGATGCGTTAAGTCGTCGAGTAACTCTGTTGTCCGCCATGTCTGTTTCCATCACCGGTTTTGATAGACTTAAGCTCGATTACTTGTCTTGCCTAGATTTTGGCCAACTCTATAATGCCCTTGCTAATGGACAAGGACCTTTGATTGATGGTGTTTATCTACAAGACGGGTACTTGTTCAAAGCTTCCAAGCTCTGCATTCCGTGCACTTCCGTGCGCGATTTCTTGATATTGGAAGTACATGCCAGTGGTCTCTCTGGACATTTTGGCCGTGATAAGACCATAGAAGAAGTTGAACGTCAATTTTTTTGGCCAAGCTTGAAATGGGATGTTGCTAAATTGTGGGACAGTGTCGCACGTGTCAACTAGCTAAGCACAAAAAACAAAATACTGGCCTATACACTCCGTTACCTGTCCCAGATTGCCCTTGGCTTGACCTTAGTATCGACTTCGTACTCGGCCTTCCTCGCACATTTCGGAAACATGACTCCATTTTTGTGGTTGTGGATCGTTTTTCTAAAATGGCCTACTTCCTTCCTTGTTCCAAAACTTCTGATGCCTCTCGAGTAGCCAAGATATTTTTTGATGAGATTGTTAAGTTATACGGTTTACCAAAAACCATTGTCTCCGATAGGGATGTCCGCTTCATGAGCTATTTTTGGAAAACCTTGTGGCATCTGGTTGGCACCAAACTTAAATTTTCTACGGCTTATCATCCTCAAACCGATGGCCAAACCGAAGTCGTCAACCGAAGTCTAGGTAACCTTCTGCGTAGTCTAGTCGGGGATCACAATTGTAACTGGGATTCTATTCTGCCTGTCGCCCAATTTGCATATAATTCGTCAGTCAATAGATCTATCGGGATGAGTCCATTCGAAGTGGTCCATGGTTATAAAGCTCGCAAACCTGTAGATCTCCTACCTATGTCCCCCCATATTCGCATTTCTGAGTCTGCACATGCATTTGCACAGCACATTCATAATCTGCATCAGGAAATTAGCAAGCGCATTCATATGAGTAATGCTCAATATAAGCTACAAGCTGATTCTCATAAGCGAGATAAATCATTTCAAACTGGGGATTATGTTATGATACGTATTCGGCCTGAGCGGTTTCCATCTGGAACCGTCAAGAAACTGCAGGCTCGTAGTGCTGGGCCCTTTCGGGTATTGCAACGCGTGGGTACTAATGCTTATGTTCTTGATCTTCCCTCTGATTTTGGTATTAGCTCCACTTTTAATATTGAGGATTTGGTTGCTTACAAGGGCCCCCTTTCTATTCCTACTGATCCTTTCGCTCCGCCATCACTTGAGCTTGATGATACTCCTCTTCTTGATTCCATCCCATCCCCGACCAATCTAGCTTTACCACCAGCACAAAAAGAACATATTGATGCCATTTTAGATGAGCAGACTGTTTCTACCAGTGATGGGGGTGTTCAGCGTTTTCTGGTTCGTTGGCGAGGACGCCCGGAGTCTGATACTACATGGATTACACGTGCGGAGTTACAGCGCATTGACCCAGATCTTTTGGAGTACTACCAGAGTCATTCGTCGGGGTCGACTTCTTCTTACCCGGGGGGAGTTGGTGCGGACACGAATACTGGACTGATTATTTTGCGGGATTATGGTTGTCGCAGGAAGACGGTCCAGCCACTTTCATTGTGGCTGGATTGATTGATGATTTTCTTTTATTATTATTTATTTTATGTGGGTTGGATTAGTTTGCATATTGTCTTGTGAGGGCCTCTTTCGAATTGTTTTTTTTAGTTGGGACTTATTTGTTATTTGGTGGCCCTATATATATATAGGGCATGCATTTGTTATTTTTTTTTAATGAATTAATGCATGAAAATTAGTCTTCTTCTTCTTCCTCCTCCTCTCCTCTTTCTCTTCTTCTTCCCCTCTTCCCCTCCTCTTCTTCCCCCTTCCCTCTCATTCCTGCAGTTGTCCTGCATCACTAATTGCAGATTTGGGTATTGAATGTGCATGACCTAACCCAACTTGTAATGTGACATGAGTGGATCTTATTCTTGCAATATTTTTAGCTAACTTTTTTTTTTTTTTTGGTTGCTGAAACGGATGATTCATACAATTCTATTACAGACATATCCAAAAAAGTCAAAAAAATAACAAATCCTGGAGCGCTATAGGCATCTTCCTCTCCCCGACCCAAAAGGCATCTTTGGAATAGTTGGCCACATACGAGGCCACCCAGTCTGCAGCCTCATTGGTCTCTCTATACACGTGCTTAGCCTAAAAGGTCACATCGCCATAGATCATGGCTTAGATGTCTCGAAGCAAGGAGTGACACCCACCCATACTGCTGACGCCACTCTGGATCCGTCAATAACCGTAGCTGAATCACCCTCAAGCAGTACTACTCTGGCCCGCAACACCCGACGAGCATGGCCCAGTTCTGCCCACGTTCCATAGCTCAGCTCCCGGGACCGAGGTGTCGAAGATTTGGCAACCACCAGCCACAACCACCCTTGAATCCGGGCTTCTGATAACAAAGCCCACACTTTTCCTCCTGCTGCCATCTAGTACACATCCATCAAAATTGTCCTTGAGAAAACTCGGGGGTGGGAACTTTTAGGTGAAGAACACCTTTCGAGATGCTACACAAGTAGAAGTAGATCCCTAGGTGTCCCGAGCTATCAAAGGCCCATCCAACAATTCGGTATGAATAATCTCTACCGCCTGAACCTAGGCCCGCTCCATAACAAATGTTGGAGAAGGACAACTCTTGTCAAAAGTTCAGACATTCTTGGCTAGTTAGATCTGATAAGCAGTACTTTCAAGACTACTCTAGGGAAGTACTGTGCTCGTAGATCAACAAATTCTCTTCTTAAATTAATTCAGTGAAGGATGTGCAAACAAGATCATTTTCAATAGAACTGTTAAGATCATGATCTTTGTGCTCGTTCTGAGTTAACGCAGTGAAGAACGTGGAAGCAGGATTACTGTCAATAGAACTGATAAGACCATGGCATTTTTTGAGTGCGTGAAACATCTTAGGAATGGCTGGCTTCCATTCACTAGAGAAGAACTCCAAATATCTCTCTCTCTCGCGCGCGCAAATATTCCCTCACTCTCACATATGACTATTTTCAACAACACAGGATCCAACTGTTGCTGCACAAGCTAGAATAATTTGGTGTGGTAGAAGATTTTATCTTTCCCAAAGGGAATTAAATTGAGGATGTTATCAGCTTGGTGTCATTTGGCCTATAGCCTGGATCTCTGATGCCGGTGGTGCACGATGATTGCAGCTATCCATCATCGTATGATGATGTATGTTTGTCTATATAACTGTTTTTTTTTTCCTCATTAATTTCCCCCCCTGTATTGATTTCAGTTCCAGTGCCATATTTTTAATAAATGAAGCTGCTTGTCTTCTGTTGGAGCAATGGAATGCATCCACCACACCTATGACAACATAACAGTGTGCATATGGAACATCTTGGATACCTTCCATGGTGTCTGAGCACATACATCCACCTCCTTGGTCTGCTGGAAGGACTTGATCATGAGGCCAAATCTTCTGCAAAAAAAAGTGCTAAATCCACCTTGAGAATGAGCAGAGAGCAGAATAATGGTCTTTGTAGCTACAAAACAACTACTTCATCAGATTCAGAGGCCCTTCATAATGCAGAGGATATGATGCATGATGGGAAATTTAAGTAATGACCATTATTTCATGGTCATCTTGTTAGAAGGATTGGCATAACATCCAATCACAACTGCCTGAGGGTTTGCTCCTCTCAGAGTCTGCCCTGTAATTGACCTGAAATCTAGGATCTGGGTCGAAAATTAGACCTAATATGCTGTTGGGTTGGGTTTGGTTCTTAAAATCAAAGCCAAAACCTTGTTGGTAGCATCAGCTGTAGACTAAACCACACCCAATTCCGCAACCAGTTTTATTATGCATGCATGTGTATGTGCATGCAAGTATTTACTGAGCTTTACATCCATCTCTAACATTATCCCCACCATCCTTTTTTGCTAAATTGGAGAGGTTAAACCTCTTCTTATTCACTTGAGATTGTGGTTTCGTTAGAGCTTTCTACTTGGGAGCAAAGCTTTTCTCTTATGTTGAAGAGTATGGCCCTTCATTTTTTGCTGGAATCAGAGCTTTAAGCTGTGTCTTAAATAGTGAAGCTAATAGCTTCAAACTTGAAGCCATATGAAGCTGAGATATTATAATGTTATGAATTGAAGTAAAGCTGAAGCTAGAGGAATAAACAAGAAGTTTTAGCATGTTTTTCTAAGATAAAATGAGGGACTTCCACCTAAACTGTGATTATCCAGTCTCAAATATTTGGAAATGGACCATCCAAGATTTGAATTCAGAATTTCTGGTTGCTGAGCAGAGAGGTGTGAGCCTGATTTGGATGTTTAAAATTTCTTAAAGCTGATACAAGTTAGAGCTCACTGTCATTTATTTATTGAAATTTTAAGTTTATAGCCACCCAAATCCACCATTAGGGTTTCTAGGAGTAGACAAATCTCCATATATACCCTCAATTGACCACTAATATTATCCAAGTTTTTGTTTGGTGTAACTTGTCCTTAAATTGTTGAGGACAATCTTTTCTTTCTAATGAAATCCTTGTTGGAATCCCCTTGACATTGAAGGGAAAATCCTGTTGAATTTTTCTTGCTTCTAATTTGTCCTAAAATACTGTTAGGGACCATAATAAGCATTAGAAGCAAGCAAGAATTTGAGCATATTATGCAAAACATTGAATGGAGACTCTGGCTCTCTTGGAAAACAACTCTGTTCCACCGAGATCTATAGTTTGCAATTTCTTTCCCTGTTACCAGACTATCAAAGCCTTTCATTTTTTGGAGAAGAATAATATGAAATAACCTAAAGCTTAGATGTCTTCTTTATCAAAAAATCTCTCGTTTATATGGAAATCTTGATGTTACTAGTGATGGAAGCAACGCCAAAACATTATTCTAATCATCAAAGAATAATTTTTTGTTTTTCCAAAAAAAAAAAAAAAAACTACCAAGAGACAGCAGAGGATCTCTCTCTGAAATAAAGAAAAAAAAACAAACATAGCCATATTCTTTAATCACATTCTGAAGAAACTGCCTTAGATCCATATGATAGAAAATGATGCTTGAACAAATCTCATATTTTGCATAGACGCAATAAAAAAGGCTTGCATATTCCCCATCTCCCTACCATTCCCCCCTTTGATTCATTTCCACATTCTTCAGACATCACATAGTAAGAAAAAATCCGACAAGAAACCAAGTAATAATTCATAAATCCTCTTTAAAATATTTCTCCTTGGTTCCGAAAATTTCTTAGATTTCATAGGCAACAAACTCATTGTTGTTATTTCTGCCCTTCTCCTCTGAGTGAAGCCATTTCATCAATTAATTTCCATCAACCATGCCAAAGTCCTTCACTTAACTTCCAACACACTAACTGAAATACAAATCCAAACATGAGATAGAAGCATCAGGTGATAACATATATAGAAGTAAACTAACAAGGAGACAAGACTAGATGTCATAAGATCCATGAGAAGTAGTACAAACTATTCCTAGTAGCTCCTAGCAGTACCACTACATATATATATATATATATGTATGTATGAAGTAGTAAGATGAGGCAATGCATCATGACAGCAGCAGCAAGCAGCCATGTTTGGTGATGGCTTGATGTTGAAATGAATCAGTGGTGGGGGCAGAAGGTGACGAGGTAGCTGGCGCCCGGGGAGCAGGTGAGGATGCTTGTGGCATCGTCGTAGGCGTAGGAGTAAGCCCGGGGGCATGCGGTCTTGAACAGCCGCGAGTAGGACGTGGGCTTGCACTGCTGCGGCCCCCCGTAGCTCCCCGTGCAGCAGTACCTCGGCGACCCAAACGCCGAGCACGCGCTCTTGCACCCCACCACCCTCCCCCCACCTCGCCCCCCGTCTCTCACCGCCAGCCCCGCCGGGCACACCGCGTTCAGATCGCTCACGCACCCCGCAGCCGCGCACCGCGCCCCCCCGCCAACGCCGCCGACGGATGCCTTTCCTCGGAACGGCGTCATGGAGATGCCGAGGTTGTAGCCGTCCACGAGGCTCACGTCGTAGAAGTCCTGAGTCTGGCCCTGGCCGAGGGTGATCTCCACGAGGGTGGCCGGGGTAGAACCGCCGAGACCGGCGCAGAAGAGGTTCCCGCCGCAGTCGCCGGTGGCGCAGCGGCCGCGGCTGGTGGCGGGGTCGAAGGTGCACCCCTGGCGGCCCCAGACGCGGCCGGACCAGCCAGGGGGCAGGCGGATGGAGTAAGCCTGGTTGGGAAGCAGGCGGAAGCCGCCGCGGGCGAGTATGGGCTTCCCGGCGCTCGGCTGGATGCCAGGCCACACCGTCTCCCGGCACCGGTTGTACAGCGCCAGCGTCGCGGCCTCCGACGGCAATGCCGCCGGCAGCAGCAGCAGCAGAGCCGACAAGCGGAGAAGTAACATGGTTTCCATCTCCCTGGCTCTCACTCTTGGCGTTGCTGAGCTAAGATAAAAAAGAGAACCCTGCCCCTTCTGTACCTCACCCGTGACGTTAAATAAAGTAAATAATACTACAATATAATAATGTAGCTGGCCGACGAGCAGAATAGGATGGCAATTTATGATCTGATACGTAAATGATCTGTTTTAAGTATATTTAAATTCAACATAAATAAATTTAGATTATAAATGGATCGATCTATTTTTGATCTATTTATTAAATAAGTTAGTTTCAATTTTAAATTTTAAATATATTTAATCAATTTTGAATCATTTAATAATTAAATTGGGCCATAATTAGATTCAGCTGTTTAATCCCTTTAAAATATATTTAATCTAATCTGCTTAATTTATTTAAATCTATATAATTTTTCAAAAATTTATTTAACTTGACTCGATATGTTTAATAAATAAATAATGTAAATCAGATTAGATTATCTATTAAATAAATTTAAAATTTTAATTTTAATCCGCTTAAGAAATAAATTAGATTTGGGTTAACAAAATTTTAATATAATTAACATCTGATTCAATTTATATATCATGCCACCCGATCTTCAATTGCGCCCCTTCGAGTAGTACATCGAGGACTGCCTTGTTTGTTTTCACTTGTTTTTTCCTCTTCAAAGTAAAATAAAAGAAACAGCAAAAAAATAACATAAATAAATTTAAATTACAAAATTTAATTTATTTATTAAATAATTTATATTTAATTTTAAATTTTAAATTTATTTAATCTATTCTGATTTGTTCAATAATTAAATTGGGTTCTAATTAGATTCATTTAATACATTCAAAACTGTTTAAAATATAATTTATTAAAATTTTATTTAACTTGACTCGATCATTTAATAACTAAGTTACATAAATCAGATTAAAATATCTATTTAATAAATTTAAATTAAAATTTTAATTTGTTTTATAAATAAATTAAATTTAGGTTATGCACTTGCCTTGTTTGTCCTCACTCGTTCGTTTCTTCCTCGAAGTAGAAAAAGAGGCAACAAAAGAGGGGAGAGAGAGAGAGAGAGAGAGATATTAATGAAGTAAAGAAATAAAGAAAGGGGGGTGGTAGGTCTTGCAGTACGTGTTAAAGTGACTGAGAGAGAGAGAGAGTGTGTGCACACCAGGTGGTGACGGGAATGGGGTGAAAGTGGTGGGGGTGACGGGAGTCAGACTGTCAGATACGGATTAAAAAATAATATTGTTTGAATGCTGTTGAGGGAGGATGGTGCAGCTTTAGGCTAAATACGTATTTAGGGCTCCTTTGGTTCGCGGGAAGAATTTTCCCTCCTAAGAATATGATTTCTAGGAATAAAAATACCTAGAAAAATATTTTTGGCATATTTAGTTAACCATTAGAAAATGACAAATTTCCAAAATGCTTATGTTTGGTTGACCATCCACTTTTCTAGGAAAGTTATGTATAATTCCTATTATGCCCCTAATAAAAATTAGTTCTTTAATGCCTCTTTAATGCTTCTTTAATGTTGAAAGGTCTTTTTGGGAAAAAATAAAAAAGGAGTGATTCCCACCTCATGGGAAAGTAACTTTCCCATATTTCTCATGGGAAAGACTTTCCCATGTTCTGGCTCGTTTGGTTCGCGGGAAAAGAAGGGGGGAAAGTGTGGTCAACGGGAAAGTAATGAGATGCCTCTTGTTTGGTTAAAGGAGAGAGAAGGGAAAGTTGTATTCCCATGAGAATGCCTAGTAAAATTAGTTGTTTACTTTCCCATGAGGCGGGAATCACTCCATTTTTACTTTTTCCCAAAAAGTCCCTTCAGCATTAAAGAAGCATTAAAGAGGCATTAAAAATCTAATTTTTATTAAGGGCATAATAGGAATTATATATAACTTTCCTAGGAAAGTGGATGGCCAACCAAACATAATCACCTTGGAAATTTGTCACTTTCCAATGGTCAACCAAACATGCCAAAAGTATTTTCCTAGGCATTCTCTTCCTAGGAATTTGTTTCCCAGGAATTATATTCTTAGGAAGGAAAATGCTTCCCGCGAACCAAACGAGCCCGAAATGTGGGAATCATATTCTCATGGGAATACAACTTTCCCATCTCTCTCCTTTGAAAACTCCAACCAAACAAGAGGCATTTCATTACTTTTCCGTTGACCACACTTTTCCCCTTCCTTTTCCTGCGAACCAAACGAGCCCTTAGAAAAACTAACAAAGCTGGAGACTGAATTACTTTTTATATGGCCATTTATTTTGAAGATATTATGTGAATTAGACAGAAAAGCTGTCTATCCAAAGAGGAGGGGTTGGCTTCGGTCACCTATGCAAAAAAAATTTTAAGGGCTGATAGTATTATCTTAAAAGATGATTTTCTTATAGTGAGTAAGTGAATCCACAATTTTTGGAGTCGAAGGATAGCCATCCTATACTCAGGGACATACAGAGTTGGTGTCTGATTGTCGCTCGATCAAAATTGTCCATATATTTCAAAAGATGAATAAAGCTACAAACTGTATCGTCGTTTTTTTTTTTTTTTTTTTGCTGCTCATTAAGAAGTGTTATAGTCATATCCTTATTATTATTTTTTAATTTTATTAGATATGTTTGTATTTAAATTATACGAATTATCTAAAAAAAAGAGAGAAAGGAATAAAAAGATATTAATGAAGTAAAGAAATAAAGAAAAGGTGGGGGTAGGTTTTCCAGTACGTGTTACAGTGAGTGAGAAGAGAGAGTGTGTGTGTGCGCGTGCCAGGTGGTGAGGGTAATGGGGTGAATGTGGTTGGTGTGACGGGAGTCAGACTGTCAGGTACGGATTAAAAGAGAAACCGTAAAATATTGTTTGAACGCTAAGAGATAAAAGAAAAAGATTTTTTGTGGGGGAGTTCACGCGACACGACGTGGTCTTGGGGCTCGTGCTCTGCAGGGAGACCAAAACCGGCTTCGTGGAAGCAGCAGCACGACGGACTCCAAAAAAAAAAAAAAACAAAGGAGAAGTGGTGGAGAGATCGAGGCGGGAATTGGAAAGCGTACAGGGGAGTTGGGACAAAGAGAGAGAGAGAGCAACGGATGGCCACTGCGACCGTCACCCACTAACGCTGCTGCTGTGGTTGATGACCGTGCAGTGGGCCGCAGAAAAGATTCTCTCGGCGTGGTTGTGTTTGTCTTCTTGCCTGCAGGAAACTTTTGCGAGGCATGTGAAGCTGGCCCAGCCCCTGAAACAATCCAGTCTATTGAAAACAAATAACCATACTTCAACCACACTGATTAGCTGGATCTGGAAGGACCCTTACAGTGTTGGCGGAATTTACTCTTTATTTTGTAATATATGATTGATGGTGAAAAATATCGTGAGACGAACGGGACGGTAGACTAGATGGCGGCGTATATTGCGAGCCACTCAGAAGGTACTCTTTGGGTTGGTGGGGATGACATGCCTGGTGCATTCCAAAACCTTTTGTTTGCAGATTCTACTGGATGTGTTCGTACCCGATAATAGTATGAATTGCCCGTTTTTAGCAAAAAAAAAAAACCACACTAGCAAGATACTGTAGTACCTTTCAAAAAGTACTTATGTATAAAAAAATAATAAATAGAGCTGTCGATTGTTAGGAAAGACCCCTTCACTAGATGAAAACTTTCCTATCTTTGTGTGAGTAGAATGAGAATACCACAATAATTAATCAATGTAAGAACTACCAAAAAAAATCAAACCACAAGAGAGCGACAAAAATTTTTAGGTGGAAAACCCTCCAATATGAGGGAAAAAAACATCGGACCTAAGTCCACCATAAACCTCCACTATCAACAATAATGGGCTTATATAGTATCTTCTCTAGGCTAAACTAGAGGATCACATACATCAAGGATCTCTTCTTTGGATCACAAAAAAAGAGTTTATATGAAAAAGAGTTTAGGCTCCAATAATAAAATGAGAACAATCTCACCGAGTGTAGGTTTGCACAAGGTTCTTCTTTTTCTTGAGATGCCTTGAATAAGATCTTCACCTCCTTCTTGAGATGGATTCCACAAGCACTTCATCAAGATGGCTACCCTCTTTTTCTTCTCATCCACTTTCCAATAGAATAATGAACGCTAACCCCCTCTTTTTCCTCTTTTTGTTTCCTTTTCTTTTTTCTCTCCTTTTTTTCTTTATTTAAATTGCTGGGTCCCACCTCATATAAGGTGGGACTCGGCCAACATGCTCGTACCTGATAATAGTATGAATTGCCAGTTTTTAGCGCGAAAAAAAAAAAAAACAAAGAACCATACTAACAAGATACTGCAGTACCTTTCAAAAAGTATATATGTATAAAAAAAATAAATAAAGCTGTCGATTGACTTACATTTTATATAGTATAATATTTTAGAAAAATTTTATGGACCGACCAAAATATTCATTCTTCACAGTTTTATTAGATTGTTACTTTTGATTCTCTGTTCAGTGTAGCTATATCAGAATTGTGTGAGTAGCCGTTGTATCCAAAAAAAAAATCTAAAATTATTATTATTATTATTATTATTATTATAATTAATTATATTTTTAGAGAAAAATTAATGGAATAAGTGATTGGATGATTTCTTACGTGTGACTGATCATAATGAAGTTATGATCATTTGGGAGCATTGAGGCCGTCCTTCCCGCTTTGCATCTCTTTCTTGGTTCGGATTGCTCTAGATGCATTCACGCTCATCTAGCATGAGTTGCCGGTTTATCAAAAAAAAATATATATATATATAATTTGGAATACCTTCTATTTATCTCTAAGTTATTATTTTGAAAGTAGCTATTGTTGGGTGTATTTATTCGAGAGCGCTATAAAAAAATTTATGTTGAATCTTTCGCACGAAAGAACGATTTTCTTTCTTTTACGATGCAAGAAAGATATTGGAGTATTTCAAAATTTATGCAAGGTGTTGTTGGGGGAAAAAATGGACCATTCCATAAATACAATTAAAGCATCCAAATCCGACAGTAAGGTCGAGCTCATGTAGGCTGCCGAGCTCATTCAGGCCGAGCTCCGAAGGCTGCCGAGCTCAGAAGGCCGAGACCAGAAGGCCGAGCACAGAAGGCTGTCGAGCTCAGAAGGCCGAGCACAGAAGGTCGAGCACAGAAGGCCGAGCTGACCTCAAAAGACCGACCTCGTCGTCCACATGCTGCGGCCATACCCTGCAGCAGCCTTACCGCACCATGCTTTACTTGCCGGCCACGCCACGACATATCAACTAGGAACCATACCCTGCTACGACTGTCAACGCCTCACCATTCCCAAGAATGGATTGCACTGCACGTCACAAGCAAGCTATGACTGCACACCATCTCCTCCCATGATGGGAACGGGGCATCCACGGCAACTCATTACTTCCACGCCCGCGTCGAATCGTGACGGTAACCCATTAATTCGTCCAGTCACATCACAGGTAACCTGGCACTCCTCCTATAAAGGGGAGCTTCTCCTTCTAAAAAGGGGCTTCTTCCTCCCAAGGGAGGGCTTGGAACTTTTATTTACAGTCCATCTCCTTCTCCAAAATTAAGCCCCCCTCTGGCTTAACCCCGGCCACCGGTTTGTTGCAGGTCCTCCGGAGGACACCGCCCGCCGACGTACCGCCATCCGCCACTCTCGCCGGAGCTCCTCCTCCTCGGTCCGCGGCCATCTCCGGGTCCAGTTTCCAGCAACATGTGTGATTCCTGGACATCACGAAAGAAAGTTGATCATTCGGTTGCACGAATGATCATACAAGTGGCCAGATCAGCAAAGGAAAAATATTGCACCCTACAACGGAAAAATGAATGGTGCATTTTGATGGGAGAAGGTGTTTGTGCACGGATGTATTTGTTAGACTATGCTTTGATGGAAGAATTTTAATGAAGTTGATAATTTCCAACTAGCTAAGTGGCATCTCCCCAATAATGATGATCCTTCATTAATTTCCATAATTTCCAACTTGCGTGTACAATATGATGCATTTTGTCGAGCATAACTCTTAACGGCACCGTGTCAATGTCCAAGCCAATTCTCACACCATTCTCCATCTGGAATAAAGTAGAAACACGGTTGCTTTTTATCTGCAAAAAGTGGTTATGACTTTTTCAGCGTTTGGTACGTTGGTTGCATGGTTGATGACTTTAGAGGGACTTTTAAGAGAAATTCTCTTGCTCCAACAACTAGTTTTTCGTCCAAAATAGCTAGTTGGAAGATAATTTTTGAGTTTCTTAATCCTGTATAGATCTTTAAATACTTTTTTTTATTTAAGCCTTGATTCTCATCAGACTAAAAGTCTAAATCCATTCAAATATAATCCACAAGCATCACGATTGGCTCGTGGCCAACCTCGATGAGCCACTATGATACTATTTGCCACAATCGAAAACTTCACTCAAAATGGCATCATACACATGCTTGCAAGGATGAATGTTTTTCACATTTATACCGGCAATGACTAGGTGAGGCAAGTTACTTTGCCGCAATACCTCCTTGTGCCCGAAGGGAAGTACTTTATACCTGCAGCGTGGCAAAGCCAACTGGAACAACGGTAACAGAGAACTAGATGGACATTTAGCTCACTCAAATAGACTAATGTTTGTCGAGCACGGATCTTTTACCATTTGTGGGATGTATTGCAGAATGCTATACAACCTCCGACTATGAATAGATAAATCGCCATCAAATAAGACGGTCCACAAGTGCTACTGCATCATACACGATGTGTGTTGTTTGATGGTCGTCCATCTTCTGATGGCGGCTATCAAGAGTTTCATAGTATTTTGCAGTGCGACCCTCGTAGAGAATCTTAATTGATATCTGCCACCGAATAGGAAAGTATATGCCTATCCCAACCTAGACAAACACCTACAAATAACAATTGCCCTACCAAATGGATAAACTTGTGATATTAATGTATTAGACCAATTATTTCACTTGTTTAAATTTGAACTAACCCAAAGTTGCCCTCATTTAACCCATTTTCATGTTCATGACAGTCTTTCTTGAAATAGGCTCCAAATAATTGTATTACAATCGTTAGATGGTACATCAGCTTTGCAACCAATTAACCATCATCTTTGTTAACCAATTTTATTACTAGAAGAAACTAGCCATTTTCAAAACATAAAGCAAGAATTCATCTGGATCCACATGTTAGCAGAGTCCAAAATAACTCCAAGTTAGCAAAACTCTTCCGAATAAATACTTATGATCGAATTTCAGTTAGATGGTATTTATGATTGAATTTGGATTCTTAGTCCAGCAAAAAAGTTAGTAATTAAACCAAAAGAGTATGCGGGAATTTGTGTCCGTATATATTTAGTCTCATACTGGTTGTTCCCTTAGAATAAAGTAAATGTTGTCTCCCTATACTCCGCTCTTCGGCCTTTACCGAGAAGAAAAAAGTAAAATGAAGGCAAGATAGACATGGCAGATTCGGATGGCAAAGCCAGGTTAATCGATAGACCAGTTGCGAATAAAACTATTTCTAATGCATTGCTACCAGTTTTTTTTTTTTTTTTTTGCTCCAACAATCTTTCGAAGAATTCACAATCATCATCTCTTCGGTCCAACAACCTCCAGAAAATTGAGATTATATGAAGATGACTCTGCGCCCTAGCCGATTAAATTTAGGACAAACAACCAGCAAGGAGGTCTTCCTTCTGTCGCAGATCACTACTCCGGCACGCTTTACCTCATCAATTTAGTTGGTAAGGTTTCCAATATAATCTCGATTCCATTGTTTGAGTGTCCCCTTTGTCTCCTGCGCCTTCTATCAGCCAATCAAAATAGACGTCTGTATCCGAAAATATTACTGCTACTCAAAACAAGCACACAGATATCTTGAATAGAAAACATTATTACGTCTCATTGTCCGGCAGACTTTTACCGCAACAAAAGCTATTGATGTAGTTGGTGGGGTAATTACCTACCTTTTAGGCTCCATCTTGTTTCTGGCTGGCAAAATAAATGCAACCTTGGGTGGCGGGAGGTGGAGGGTATGCTGTTATGAACATCTGTTATTTGGACGATGGTGAGTGATGGAATGACTTTTTAGACTAAGCATGTGTTCAGAAAGAACAATAAAGCCGCAAATTGGATGGCTTTTTATGTGGCCTGCCGCTCTAAAGGTATCCTATGGACTCATTTGGTTCGCGGAAAAAGAAGAGAGGAAAGTGTGGTCAACGGGAAAGTAATGAGATGCCTTTTGTTTGGTTAGAGTTTTTAAAGGAGAAAGATGAAAAAGTTGTATTCCCATGGGAATACGATTCCCACATTTTATGAGAAAGTCTTTTCCATGAGAAACATGAAAAAGTTACTTTCCCATGAGGCGAGAATCACTCCATCTTTTTTTTTCCAAAAAAACCCTTCAGCATTAAATAGGCATTAAAGACCTAATTTTTATTAAGGATATAATACGAATTACACATAACTTTTTCAAAAAATTAGATGGTCAACCAAACATAAGCGCTCTGAATATCTGTCACTTTTCCATATTTAATCAAACATGCCAAAAGGACATTTCCAAGCATTCTCTTACTAGGAATCTTCTTCCCAAGAATCATATTCCTAGGAGGGAAAATGCTTCTCGCAAACCAAATGAGCCCTATAGGTTTGAGAGACAGAGTTGTTTAGAGCACTTCGAAACTTGTTGTTTTTTTATTTTATTGGACGTATCCATACTTACAATATATGAAATGCCCGCTTTAGCGCAAAAAAATAAAAATAATAAATGCAGCCTTAAATAAAAAAAACAAAAAGAAGAAAAAGAAATAACAAACGGGCTTTGATATTGACATTAGACAAACTTGTTAAAACCAGTAACCAAATTTTTATATGGTTGAACTTTTTTTTTTTTTTTTCGGGAAAGAAGCCAATGAATGTAGTTGCTACGTTAACTTTCCCTGGCGAGAGGAGGCAATAGAACGGCGGTGGGAAGCTGAACATAGTGGTTAAAGAAATGATGATTAATTCTTTATATTCACCTCTGTCCAAGGAAGAAAAATGAGTCAATTGGATTCCTTGCAACCAACGTAATCAAATACAAAGGATAAAGCTGAAATAATTGTTAAAGGTAACTTGACGAACTAGAAATCCTAAGATCTCCAAAAACTTTAAATCCCTATAGCAAAGGGCACAAAAGAGACTTCAAATCAAAATTCTGAATGAAGTACCTTCAAGATCCACAAGACCCGTTAAGTGATAAAGATGAGATTTTGATGAGTTGGATCAGTTCACAGAATATCAGAAATTTTTCATGGACAACATGGATTTTTGTTTCTTATATTGTACATTATCCTTCAATATTCCCCCTTTTCTTCCATATGTGTTGGGGAGTCTCCTTGGCTTACTTTTTGATTTCTCTTTGGCTTGTCTGGGTAGGTTGACTTGGAGATACTATGTGGGATACTGCTTCCGCTGAGCCTCTTTCGTGTACCACCATGGGAAGTCATGCACCCTTCTTATCTATGTCTGGTAACAAGTTTTTGAGCAGGCTCTCTCACTCTCTCTCTCTCTCTCTCTCTCTCTTTACTACAATCTAGTATAGATATATCCAAAAAAATTAAAAGACAACATATCCTGTAGCACATTAGGCAACTCCCTCTCTTCAACCCAAAGAGTATCTTTAAAGTGGTTGGCCACATATAAAGCCACCCAGTCGGTAGTTCCGTTGGCCTCTCTATAGACGTGCTTAGCCTGGAAGGCCATCTCGCCACGAACCATAACCCTGATATCTCGAATCAAAGGATAGTACTCGTCTATACCGCCAACACTCTGTTGGACCAAGCCAATAACTGTAGTCGAATCTCTCTCAAGCAATATAGCTCTAGTCTGCAATACATGCCGAGCATAACCTAGACCAACCCATATTAGTTCTTCTTTTCAACGCTTCTTCTTTGTTGCCACGGGGATGTTTATTATGATCATACTCTCTTGGAATACTAGAGGCTTGGGCCTTCCTACTAAAAGGCGAGCTGCTCGTGAGCAGGTTCAGGAATCTAAATGCGGCATCTTCTTAATTCAAGAATCCAAGCTTTGTTCTCCGTCGGTTAGAGTTCTTTTTTTTTTGATGAAGAGATTCAGTTAGAGTTCTTCAATCCATTGGGGGTGCTAAAACTTCAGATTGGGCTTATCAAAATGCATTGGGCTCAGCTGGTGGTATCATGATCGGGTGGAGTCCAATCTTATTCTCTCAAACAGAGGAGTCCAATCCATTAAGACATACTCGGTTACAGTGGAGCTGCGTGGCACCTCTCTAAAAACATCTCCTATCATCTCTTCTGTTTATGGCCCTAATGGTAGAGCCTCAAGAGTGGATTTTATGATGAGCTAGCTGAAATCAGAGGAGAATTCAGAGGACTATGGTTGCTTGGTGGTGATTTCAACATCACCAAGGCTCCTCAAATAGAAGAGGAAATCCACAGGGTGTGCATGACTCCTTAGCTTTCATGGATTTTGTGAGAACCTGTGTGGGTGTGTGTTTAGTCCCACATTAGTTATTTGATAGGTCGCAAAGCTGGTCGCGAATAGCAATTTGATTGAAACTGAAATACCTCTCTTCGGGTGAGAACAAACCACAAATAGTTTGGATAATCCCTCTCTTCACACGAGCACGTTGGGAGCACCGTGGTTTATCATTATTCGTTAGGTAGGTCTTGGATACTTATACAAGATCAAGTAACCAAAATAATACTTTCAGGCTAGCCATTTTAGATGAGGTCTTGAGTTGTTACAAATGGTATCAGAGCAGACTAACCTATAACCTATGTGGACTAGGAGATACTGCAGCACGGATCTATTGGAGCTGACCATGGGCCGATCATGGTGTTTGTAATTAGATTTGAATATATTTAAACCCTTAGCATGTCTAGGACGTCAAAGTAGATCTTGAGTACTTACACAGGATCAAGGAATTCAAATAATATCTTCCGCCTAGCCATTTTGGATGAGGTCGTAGGTTGTTACAAATTTTATCTCTTCACTTCAGCTCTTCAACATTGATCTCAAGGGGAGGGATTTCACTTAGATCAATGGCAAGGCTGGACTGCTTTCTTTTCTCCTTCGGTTGGGATGACCTGTCCCCATTGGCAGTACAGAAGGCTTTGGTTAGTTCGGCATCAGATCATGTACCAATCGTTCTTGACTGTAACATGAAACCTCCAAATCATTATACTTTCAAGTGCGAACTTTGGTGGACGAAGGAAGTCGGTTTGGATGAATTGGTTCTTGGGTATTGGCAGAGTATTAGAAGATGTTCTAATTCAGCCGCCAAGTGGGTCGACAATTTAAAGAGACTTCGTGCTGCCCTCAAGAACCTCAGAAATTCGAATCTCTCCCTTCTTGCAAAATGGGCTTGGAGATTGATTGTGCTTCCTGGTGTTGGTAGTGGCAGTGAATCTATTTGGAGGAAGCAAGTTTACGACTGCTCACTACACGAGAAGTAGATTTGCCATGCATGTCAGACGACGACCCTTCAGAGCCTACCTAGTCTGGAAGATTGTGTTTTCTTTAAGCTTGGTAATGGTGAAAACATTAGATTCTGGGAAGATTGTTGGCTAGGACCGATTCTCTTTGAATCCTTATTTCATGATTTGTTTCTTAGAGCAGTCAAGCGGAACGTCTCAGTTGCTTCCTTATGGAGGAGCAAAGGGCGCACTTGGAATATCAAGGTCTTTGGTCCTCTCACAGTCTCAGAGTCAGCACAAATGGACCAATTGCGGGACTTGCTCTCATCTGTTTCATCCTATTGATTATGTTGATGTGCTAGTGTGGAAGCCTTGTCGAGATGGGGAAGTATAGAGTTGATTCATGCTACAAGTTCATTAATAGCGGCAGGATTCGTTATCAATTCTACAAGATGATTTAGAAGGCTCCAGTACATGAAAAGGTGAAAGTATTCATTTGGCTAGCCCTAGAAAACAAGCAACATATTAGAAAAATTTTGGCAAGGAAAGGTTGGAGGGTAAGCGTAGGCTGCTCCTTTGGTGGTTTCCGCTCTAAGACTGCTTCTCACCTTTTTTTTTTTTTTTTTGGCTGAAACAAAAGAGGAATGGAGGAGGAAGGGACAAGCCTACCCCCGCGTAGCAGCCCCCACTTCACTGGGAAAATGTTCGATGCGGG
This sequence comes from Phoenix dactylifera, assembly GCF_009389715.1. Taxonomy (NCBI): domain Eukaryota; kingdom Viridiplantae; phylum Streptophyta; class Magnoliopsida; order Arecales; family Arecaceae; genus Phoenix; species Phoenix dactylifera. The sequence continues at coordinate 41,324 of NW_024067972.1, forward strand.
CAGAAATGACCGTATGTTGAGCACCCCTGCCAGTTTTACTCATACCCTCCCCACCCGTGGGTCGGGCTCGGTTATCCCTCTGAGCTCCAGCACGAATACCACATGTAAGTACATCGCACCTAGCACCGCCAAGGCTACCAGCAGAGCGATACGCCCTTCTAGATCCCGTGTCCGAGCACTCGGAACCACTTGATTGGAAGTAAGGCCACGTTTCCACTGGGCTACTACCTCAGTGGTTCTCACCTTTTCATTCGCTCTCTATGTGCCCAAGCATTGTGGTCTCCTCTTTTATCATGTTTAAATTTTTGCGGTTTGCCTCCCATTTAACTTCTTTTTGGTCTACATGGAGAAGAAAAATTCAGGGCCATCTAAGAAAAGGCCGGGATCACTTGCTCATGCACTCATGTGGAACATCCGGCACGAGAGAAACTCAAAAGGATCTTCTTGAAAAGAAAAGCATCGTCTGCCTCTGTTTTGCATAAAATATTATACTTTTTTTCCATGTAGAAATACCTTTGTAATGCCAAAACCTCTGTTTCCCACGACTATCTTTTAGATAAGCTGTCTTCTCTACGTGTATAATTACCAGCCTCCTTGTAAATATGTCTTTTCTTTCAATAAAGTTTGGGAGAAGTTACTCACTCCCTCCATTTTAGATCAAAAAAAGAATTGAATAATTAAATATTTGATGATATTATCTGTAACGATCTGAAACCTTAGTAAAAAAACTAGTTAAGAAGATTTTTTTTTTTTTTGGTAAGTATCCAAAATTTTTTCAGCACATAGAGATGAGAGTAAACACACAGCTGCACAGACTTTCAAAGATGAGGAAGATGGTTGATATCAGGCCTGGTCATGGACGCTGCCATCACAGTTGGAAGGGAGAGACCTAGAGGCCTAGCGCCTGAGTATGCGAGCTCAATCCAGGGTCCCGCTGATAACCAATGTTGACAAAAAAATAATTCACTTCTCTAGAAGCAGTGAAAGAAGTTCTAGCAATAGCATTGCACTAAAAAAAATGGTTATTTTCTGAGTTAATGTCCAAGATTGTTCCTTCCATGTTACAATACCCGCAGGAGACTGGTCAGCAGAATAGCTAGAGTCTTGAGTTTGAAATTTAAAAAAACTAAATAGCAAACAGTGACATTTTCGATGAAAACCCTTCTCCCCTAACGTCAAATCTGCAAGAAAATATACTTTCTGGCACTAGGACTTGTTCTCTCCTTTGCAATAGATTAGAATAGCTGAAAATTTGCAGTTGGTAAATGGCTTGCCCAACATTCTGTATCCTGGTGCTTAATTCTGTCACCGAAAATTTTCTCAGGATTGTGATAAGCAGGGTGAGTGCCACATGAATGTTCCAAATACAATCATGCTGAGGAAGCATAAAGGTCATTTGAAAGAAAGCCAATCTAGATTATGGGAGTCATATACATCCTCCACGTCACCTCCAAGGTGGCAAGCGCCCTCAAAACCTGTAAAAAAGCATAATTGGAGGCACATGAAAACTTAAGATTAACTCGATCAAAAGAAAATCAAAGTCCATTACTACAGTGATCCTCCAGCACCTCTTAGGATTTGAGGCCCTCATAGATGCAAATCTGTTTGTAGATCATGTAAATTCTCTGCTGTCAGTTTAGTTAGTAATCCTGGTCAGTGACGCTTCCTTTGGTACAGTGAATAACCAACAAAAGCAGACAACAAAAAGGTCCAGAAAACCTGTGAAAGCACAAACACATGATAAGCCTAAACAAATGTACGCAACTAAATAATGGATCAGTGGTTTGCAGCACATAATCTATTCCCTAGTATAATAAGTTCAGGAAATAATCAAGATAACCGTGCAAAAAGAAATTACCAAATTGACTGTATTCCACCTCTCTAGCTTCTTGATCCTAGATTGTAGATCTTCAATTATGCACTCTGTTGATGAAATTCCTTTGCTTGGAGAACATTCTGAACTCAAATTTCCTGCCTGCATAATGCTCTTTATAATTAAAAAATGAGAATGAACTATGAAACCAGTAACTATGGGGCCTATTTCCAAAATAAGCTAATGTTAAAAACCAAATACTTGTCTTATGATTTGAATTTTTTTCTGGTAGGTAGACTTAGTCGTATGATCAATGCATTGGTGTTTGTGTTGGAAACATGGTAGTGCATGAGGTAAGAAGCAGGAAAAAGAATGAAATTTATAGGATTTGAGGTGCAAGGTATGGCTTTCTTCAAAATGTTTTCCACATAAATTCGTACTGCATCATTAAAACATCAAAACATGGAGAGAAGAATGGTAACTAGTGAACCGAGTGCTGGGGTATAGGGAGCAAAGATTTATTGAATACATGCCCTACCAGGAGTAAACCTGGGGTGTAGGGTGAGGATTCTCCTCTATTGGAGGTGGGGAAGTGGGCAAATGAGTGTTTGCTAGCTCGTTGAGGACTATGTCGATAGTGGTAGAAAAAAGAAAAACCTTTTTTCCTTGGAAAACTCAAGCTATGACCCTGGAAGAGATTGAGCATCTTTATGTAAGGTTCACGCCATGGTCTGCCGTACCGGTCCGTACCGCCATCAGTACGGAACCGGTACGGACCAGTCCGGGCCGCCACCGGTACGCCGACTGGTACCGGTACAACGAACCTTGGTTCACGCAGAACATCAAGTTTGCTCCCACAAAAATGATGCCTTTTGGGTCATTTTCTTGGGCCAAGGCTTTCTCTAGGTTTTGTTGCTTGGGAACTCTGACTTCATTGGAGGGTTCCAAATGAGTTCGAAACTTTAGAAGGTCCTGTTGATATACATATAGGTATATAGAGGAGGAGAGCCTTAGCGCTATTATAAGATTAGTCCATTGTGACCCAAGTGTCATGAGCTTAAACTACAGAAACAACCTCTCTGCATACGGGGATAAGGTCGGTACACCTAACCCTCCCTAAACTCTATAGTGGTAGGAGCCTTATGTACTAGATCGCCCTTTATACATAGGTTCAAATTCAAGACTATATGCTGCATGTGTGTATGGAAGGACTGATAAAAGTTGTGGAACAAGTTTTGGCATTAGAGCCATGGAAGCCCGAACTTATGCTAACGGCGGATGCTAACTGGATGATTGTGGTATGGGTGTAGATCTTGCATGTCCCATGGGAATATTGGGATAGGGAGGTGATCCAAAATATTGCAGTTGCTAAAAGGATGCCATTGGCCATTGACTTATGAATGTAACCGCAAGAGCATGCATCCATATAGACATATCCAAGCCATTATTATTGGGGATAACAGTTGGGCTGTAGGATAAGGGTTTTGGGCGGGGTTTGTGTGCCAAAACCGAGGCTCGAACTGGTTGCCCAGTGGCATGAAACGATATGCCTTGTACCGTTCCGTGCTGCCCCTTATTGACACAGTAGAGGAGGTAGGGGAGAGGGCGAATGAGAGAGAAAAAGAGAGGGAGGGAGAGAGGAGGATGGTGGAGGCTGGCAGAAGGCCAATGGAGGGCTGGCGACCTGGCAGAGGAGGCGGAGGAGGGCTCCGCGGCGCCAGCCTTCGCCGGCCGGCCTCCACCTTTCTCTCTTCCTCTCCCTCTCCCTCTCCCTCCCTCTCCTACTCGCTCTCTTTTCCTCTCTTTCCTTCTCCTTCTCCCCCTCCAATGACGGATTTCATTTCCGTTGTCGTAACCGTCCTAGTCCGCCACCAGGATGGCTCGATACGACCCCAACCGCCCGGTTCGGGACGGTTTTGCCCATCCTGGTTTTGGATCCTACCTTTGTCGATGAAAATATGAGGATGTATGCTTCAAATGCCGGTGTATAGGGAACAACCAAGAGGAATATAAATTTTTAGAGGGGCGGCAGGGGAATATCGTAACCCCAAAGAACATTGCATCTGAGGAGGCAACCTCAATTATGGCTGGTTCAGTGTTGGGGACTTCAAAGAAGATGTCAATTTTGAGTTCCTTACCAACTCGACTATTGTTCAGGCCATGGTTGGCCACTCATAATCCCATTAAGAGATCAAAGGAGCAGGCGTTGTCGAAGAGAGAAGGGTCAGCTTTGATCTAAGTTTTTGTTTTCATGGATCGATTAAGTTTCAATCAACCTGAAATCGATATCCAGGACTAGCAATAGAAATGTAATCAGCAAGCTTGTGACATTGTATAAGGACTCCCACCCACTTAGGCAGGCAGATGCCTGTTTACGATGGAAGGAAAAGCTTGTACACTGCTGGTGCTCTACCTTTTACATTGAAGAATTTTGTGGCGCACTTTAGCCAAAAATAACAAGAATTTTGTGGCGCTCCTGTGCTCAAGGTGGCGGAGCGTACCCTTCTCCATAGCCACCAGGCCACCTTCGCCGCCACCCCATCCTCTGCCTCCGCCGCCTCTACCGCCGCGGCCTCCTCCCCACTGGCCAAAGGACGAAGCTCCGAGCTGCGCCTCCCTGTAGTAATCGCTGCCTCCCCGACGGCCGCCACCGCCACGCCTCGACATCCGGCTATTGAGTTCAAAGTAGAAGACAATGTACAGAGAATGGTAGAGAAAATGTCAGAGTTGGAGAACCGGTACATCGGACGGGGAGAGAACAGGTGGCTCGAGCATGTATATAGCACCTGAGAGAGCACAAGTTATTGGTGACGACTTACCATCAATGGCTCCTTGGGTCAAGAGAAGATCTCTGGTTCCCTAGTGCATATAAAATCTCCAGCAAGCGTTCTGCTCTCATCCACACAACGATGACAAGCATTTATTTGTGACGACTTACCATCAATGACTCTTTGGGTCAAGAGAAGATCTCCGACTCCCTGGCGCTTATGAAATCTCCGGTGTGCCCGCATTAATCTCGTCCGGCACCTATCGGTCCATTAGCGTTCTGGGGCAAAACCGCAATGATTACTTCCTCTATCACTTTTCGTGTTGATATTTGATAATTTTGAAGTTCACAAAAATTAAATACAGGTCTTAATTACTCCCTACTTTCACATAAAAATGTAGCCCTGGTCTACTTTCAGCCCCGATTATCCAGAGCAGCATCGTACCTGCCGTTCAGTACGTTCAACTACGCTTGGAATTACTTCGGGCGAATCTCCTTCTTACCTGACCCCTTTGCTCCAATGCTTGGACTAAAGTACATGTAGCTGCCCTCAGTTTTGAAGCAAAAATGAGCTGGATAATGCTCCTTATTGGTTCTGAAATCTCATACCAAATTGTCTGTAGCCTGTAAGGTTTTCCAAACTTAATACTCTGCTAGCACTGAATCCGTGCAAATAAAAAACAACCAGTCCATGGCAAGCAAATGCTCAACCATGCTTCAAATCACCAAGCAAGGTCTCTATGGTAATTGGCCTTAGTCGTTGAAGGCTTGTTTTGGATGGTTTTAATTATCCTTGATCCACAAGGTAAATGAGGAAAGAATTTAGTTTAGCCCAGAAGGTGCATGACTTCATTTCTGTCTCCAACACCGCACTTGTATATTTGGGGTTTACAGTGCCAATACTTACACGGTGTAACTATAGGACAAGTCGCGCATCTGTATGGGGACTTATCGATCGGGCTTTGCTACAGGTCATTGGCTTCAAATGTTCCCATAGGTTGAGTTTCGACATCTTCCTAGTGTGGCATTAGATCAGCATCCCATGTCGATAGAGGTGGAATTGTTGGTTAGCATGCACCCCCACCCTCTCTGGTTTGAACAATTTTGGTCAAAGCCGATCATAGCCTGAATGGCTTGAGTGGCACCTTGCCGGGGTTCCTTTAAGCTAAGAGGTGGAACTCAAAAGTGATTGGCGACCTACAAGTTCCTGCATAAGAGCTTGAGTCACAAATTCTCAAGATGCATCAGCAGGAGCCAAGTTGGTAGGGTTACCGGATCAGGAGTTTTAGTTGATAGCTCTTTTGGCGCAGTACAGTTAGTTGTTCAATACTAAGAGTTGCTATGGTGGCAGAAGTCCTGCATAACTTGGCTACCAGAGGGCAACTAAAACACAATATTTTCATCAAGCAACTATTGTGAGGAGGCAGAATACAATTACTTCTATTTGATTTCTGTCAGGGGAATGCACAGAGGATGAAGCCAGGATTTGAGAAGGCATAATATCATATTTTAGAGATCACTGAGCCCTCAGTTATCAACACCTATTGTCCACCCTCATAAGGTGGCACTACTAAGGCTGATAACCGTGACATCACTAAGCCTATTACAGATGAGAAGATCGAGGAAGTATTATGATCGTTGCACCTCGAAAAAGGCCCTAGGGATGGATAGGTTATCAATGGTGTTCTAAGGGTACTGGTTTATTATACCAAGGGGATTTATATTGCGGTTCAACACTTCCTTGAACGATGCAAATGCCATAGGCTTGGAAAACACTTATGTTGTTCTTGGTCCAAAACAGGTAAACCAATGATTGCAGAACACTTTCAACTAATCAACTTGTGCAATGCTGCATATAAATTGATAGCGAAAATTCCGGCACACCATATGAAGCCTCTACCTATCTCATCAGTATAGAGCAAGGGGTGTTCGTGGCTGGTCATACCATTTCAAACCACTTGCTGGTAACATAGGAGGAACTTCATAAAATCCAAACAAAACTTGCTTGCCAAGGCCTCGGATTCGGGCAAACGCTCCAAAATAGAGTGCAATAGTGCTAGCACGGTCCCCAGATGCTGTATTTTGACTGTTTCTCCAATAGTCCGTGGTAGCCTAGTCGAGTATTGAGAGCTTTCTCGGCATAAACAATCTTAGCTGTTACTGTTGTGGCCAGGTAAATTTTTTCGCCATGGGCTAGACGAATGGCCGGATTGAATGTTGAGCGATGGAAATGTCCAATGGAAGACCATTTTTTTAGGATCGGCCGGCTTATCCAGAAGATTGATTCAATCGATTTCCCCTCTGAAGAGCAAAGCCTATTGAAAGACCTTTGTCACTCTTCTTTCCTCGTGGGCAGGAAGCACACCAGCAGCGTGCGTTGCGTGATTCCACTGTATTTTTTGCACTTGATTGGGTGGACAGTTGACCGGTCTAAATGGATGTCCCAATTGGGTGAATTCTTAAACTGAGATGGATTCTTGCCTAAAAAATAAGAAAAAGGCTTGGTAGCAAAATTTTCCAAAAAACCGTTCGAAAGCTGAGGCGCCAAAATGCTCCTCCACTTTCTCAGTTTTGTTGGTACATAGTCACCTCCGAAAAATCGGGAGTTCTGTCGTTGATCGAAGCACTCAATTTAATTAAAAATCTTTTCCCTGTTCAATTGGCAGAATCAAAATGAGGTGTATAATAATAAAGTTCTAAATAACTTCTTTTAATTATTTTGATGTATTGACTTGACTAGGAGGAAATAGCATTAACTGGAAAAAACGATTCTTCAATAGGAAAACGATAAGCTCCAACTGGATCAATTGGCCCAGGAACATAGTGATCAAGCTCACCGAACGAGCATATGATCGCATAAGGGGGAGTATGTTGAGGTGGCCTTGCTCCAAAAAGGATTGTGGAAAAGTTGACTGCATGGGTTTAGCAAGGTTTGCAATCTCTAACCGTATTGCTCGATATGGGGCATATCATACTATACTAGTAGAGACTCAATATGCCCTTGTATCCAGTATTGATATTGAGGTATATACTTTATAGGATGTACCAGTTGGTCATTGTTATATCCAGTACTAAGATTGTAGACCTTGGGTCAGGCATGCATAAGCGATCCATGCTTCACTATCTTCATAAATGGCACAACTATAGAATGGTTTAGGTACACAGTCCAGGGATGTTCCTTTTATTTTATGTGCTGACTAGTTGTGCATTATAGCTTGCAACCCTGGTGCATAGGATTGAGCCATTCCAATTTGTGGCAGGGGTGGACATCTCTCACATCTCTTTTACATTGATGAGGATTACATGTTCACAAGGGCCACACTTCAAAACTATTTCCACTATAAGTAGCTAGTTGAAGACTAACAACATCAGGGCAGATGGCTAACAGTTAGAAATCTATGGTTAGTTGTTTACAAAATTGAGAAGGTGATGTTAGTTGATGGAGGTGTTAAGAGCAAGGTTCACCGTCTCAGTACTGAACACCGTACCGGTGCCACACTAGCACAGTATCGGTACGGTATGGTATGAAATTTTTTTTGTATACCGAGTGTCAATACGCCACTCGTACCGGATACCGGTACCAAATCGGTGCAATATGGTACGCTCTGTACCGTTTGGTTCAGGCTGATACAACGTACCATGTTTGGGAGCTTAGGAGAACTAATGGATATGAACATACCTTGGGGTGTTCATGTCAGGTAAATAGCCCACAAATTTTCTACACATATTAGTTTTCTAAATATATCAGTTTACTTTATCATATTGCACTAGTTTCGGTCCTAGCTCACTGTAGAGTTTTAGGGTTTTGTTATTTGTGTGTGGCATTGCATGCTAAGGTTCCCTAGGGTTGTCATGCATCAGTCCTGAACTACAAGGATGCTGAACCACAAAGTGTTGAGCTGACAACCTAGGGCTAGGACCCTTGGATGAGTTGCACAGATCCTAGGAGAGGCAGCTAGGAGTCACCTTGCCATGAGAGGCATCGAGGAATACTTCTAAGTTCTAATTCATATTTTTAAACAGCAGTGAGAACAGAAATAACAATACATTTAAGAAAAAATTGTTTGAAAGCATTGCCTTTTCAAATTGGGTTTACTTGCATCTTCAGCAAATTGATATGTCACACATATACTGCTAACTTTAACAATTTGTCAGGTTAATATGCTACGCAATGCTGAGTAACATTGGCTTATACTAGTTTGATTCATAGTGAAACATAAGCATTAAAGATAAAAGATAATTGTATAATTGCAGTTAGCCATGACATTGTATGGAAATACAAACATGTGATTGACATAGGGTAAGATTTTGGTGCTATAAGTGGGATATCGATTTATTACAAACTTTGTCTATTTCAGTATATTTAACAACATTCAATTTCTTTGTAATTGTATCATTGAAATTTTTTGCTAACTGATTCTATTTTATTTATAAACAGACATAAAATTTGTATTTCAAAAATAATTGAAGACAAAGTTCATAAGTCCAGATCTTCTGGTAGGGAATATACTTAGGGCCTATTTAGGAGAATCCAATGGGATAGGCTCGTGGTCTTTTTTCTGACCTGCTGAGATCAGGCCCTACGACCTCATGCTCTCTCCTACTCCTGTTCCCTCCCTCTTGATGCAACACAAGATGTAGCTCGCAGGTACTATAACCAGCTGGACCACTCCAAGCTTCGCAGGAGAAAGCAAATTAACAGGCAAAGACTTTGACAAGAAAATATTCGCAGGAGAACACTATGACCAGCTGGACCATGCCAAGTTTTGCAGGAGCCAACGGATTCAGAGATTTTCACCGGGTTTTCCTACAAATTTTCAGTAGAGACAGTACCAAATTTTAACTAGATTTCCATACTTGTATAGAATAATTTTAGCAAGGTTCCTTATCATTGAATGCTATTTCGACTATGATTCCGTATCAAGTTTAATGCCCGAATTAGGGTTAGGATTCATGTCCTATATATGTGCCTAATACACTGCATGGAGCAACCTTTTGATATTAATAAAAAGTCCTTCAAGAGAATTCTCTTCACCAAATGAAGGATTCTTCAATCCAATTTGCTTCTATTTGTATGTTAATCTTCAAAGTGTAATCCCGACAATCAAAATCACCGTTTCACACAATCAAAATCAAAATCACTTTGCTTCCACTTAGCGCTCTGTTCCTAGCCTATCCTGCCGGTTTCTCCCAAATAAGGCCTTAATCTTATGGTCTGAAGCAATATGACATCAGAAATAGACTACTTATACCATGCTCATTAAAAAAAAACCAAATGATAACTAATAACAAAACATGCCTCCAGAATTCATGAAAAAGAGGAAAAAAAACTGTAAACACCGTCTTATATGCAAATTTTATATGGAGAAACATTACATACAAAAATGAAAAGGACAAGACAGAGAACTTTAAATCATGCATAACTTGATGATAATTATCATGAGAACACAACAAGTTGGCGGATAAGCATGGGGATAATATAATGACTATAGCAGAACCATACTAGACTGATTAGATAGTTTCTTATGAACAGTGAACAGTCACAATGATAAGAATAATGTATAGTAGATACTAGATACAGTGGTACTAACCTGGGATTGAATGAACTCCACAAGTTCCTGCAGTCTAGCGGCTTGTTGATTATGAATTCCCAAGGAATTTTTCTCAAAAGCTGGCAAAGTTTCAAGAATAATTTGAAGATAACTCTACAAAATATAAAAAAATGCAGTTATCATTCTTGACCACTACAAATGTCCGAAGAGAAGAGCAAGATGATGTTATAAAAATATAATTTGCTGTGGATATAACCAAATATGCATTCACCAGCCATTTTTCAGAAGCAAACCTTGGTCGTGTATGAACCATCCAAACTAAGAGTTGAAGCAGCAGCTGCAACTACTTCCTTATTTGTTCCTTTTATTTGAAGGTAAGGAGAGGGAGCAGCTTGTAGATGATCAACCTCAATAAGTATCTAAATAGATGTTGAAACAAAAATGATTAAGGACAAACACACTTGTAGACAATACACACTTCCAAACAATGATGAAGGTTCACTTAAGAGCCAGTAACAAGTATGACATAAAATGCTAAGTTTGATAGGAAAATATTTTCATTTAGCGTCAGTAAGGATGCAAGATTTCAAAACTGTGCAATAAGAGATGTTACTCAAGGAATATATGTTAGGATTTGAAAAATATGTATTGTTTAGTTATAGTGGATGTGCATATGGCACATGTGACCTATAAAAATAAAGGATGAAGTAGAAAGGGTTTTATAAGAAAACTAAGATGACTGGTGATAAATTGCCAATGCAATATCTATTTCTACTATTAAAACCAAATCCGTAACTACTTGCATGCAGCTCTGCTCAATGAGTGTTGTTTGTCTCCACCTCACATGCATTGCATGTGGCAAACTCTAGTAAAAGAAATTTGATAAAACTTCATATCAATTGTTCTATACTTTTAGCCTTTTAATTATTTATGTTATATGTTCATCTTTGGTAGTAGGCTTATGTATTGCTTGAATAATTCATATTCCATCTACTGTTACTTTTCTTTTCCTTTTCCTTTTCATTTGTTTTTTTCTTTTTTAGCTGAAGGTGCAATACGTTGTTTTCCTCATTACTCTAAAAGATCTATGTTCGGGAAGGGGGTATTTTAGAAGTGACTAAATAAGCAGGGCATATCTCATCAGTTACAAAAAATATTGAATGTTCAACTCTCAAATTGAATATTTTAGAACAATTATCGTTGGTTGAGTATGATGAAAATGACCAAGCCACAATGGAGTTTATCTTATGACTTCACAAAGAAATGTTCTAATACCTAAGAGGGATGCTTTAAGGCCAGATCAACTCATAAATGTCAAATATTCGACAGAGTAATTCTCTGTAGATCAGAGTTGAGTTTTATATGTTTCTCTATTTAAATAATTAGTATCAATAGGAGATCTTTCTCTCTATATATAGTTTAGAATGGCCAAGATAAAAAACAATTTATGATGAACCTTCAACAAAATAGTCTCTCAGGGGCACTTTGTCGATCATCCTCAGAGTATATACCAAAGGTAAAAAAAGGTTTTATATATCAATATCAAACCTCGTACAACTTTTAAAACAGAACAATACAATATTCGTAATGGCAATACATATCGAAATTAATAGCTTCAAAAAACATGCCGATGCATGCATCGGTATGGACCGGTACATCCAATATATAGGGTTTCAATGTCCCAACACTCATAGCAGTGTCAAATTCTCATGGCGATATAGTACCCACCAAGGTATGCCGAACCGATACCGGTAGACGTACCGATCGTCTACCGGACTGGTTCATTATCGATTCGGTACCGGTCAAACCAGTGCCGAACGGGCAACACAGCGTGCAGTGCGCTGTGGATAGGGCGGTATCGGGCTTGTACCGGTGGGAACCGGTCTGGAGACCGGTTCGCACCGGTACGCCCTCCGTACCGCTCGGTTCTGACCTGAGGGGCTAGAACCGTTTGCCACCGCTATACCAGACCGGTTTGCACTGATACGCCCTCCGTACCACTCGGTTCTGACCTGAGGGGCCAGAACCGTTTGCCACCACTATACCGGAGACCGGTTCGCACCGGTACGCCCTCCGTACCGCTCGATTCTGGCCTGAGGGGCCGGAGCCGTTTGCCACCGCTATACTGAACCAGTCAGGAACAGACCGGTATGGGTTGAACCGGCCGGTATGGGCCGATTCAGCATACCATGGTACCAACCATACCATCTTATTCCAATAGTTTTTCAAATCAATGGATATTAGAGCATTTGCTTAGACCATCTTTTTTTTGTCTCCATATAACTCAATCACTTTAAACCAAGGTCTAATGTGGCGATACCGGGCACCATACCGGTTGTCTGGCAGCACGAGTCGGTACAGGCCGTGCCGGGTCCGTACCGAGAGAAAAAATCTGCCGAAGTCGGAGAAGGAGAAGAGAGCGAGCAAGAGAGGGAGGGAGGAGCGGCGGCAGACGCCGGCAGAGGGCTGTCGGGCGGAGGCTGAGCCCCCTCCCCCCTGCAGCCTCCGCCAGCCCCCCGCAACCCTCCGCCGGCATCCACCGCCACTCCTCCCTCCCATGCTCGCTCTCTTTTACTATTCTTCTCTGTCTCCGGCAACGAACCATTTTTCGCGCCGAAACTGTACCGTTAAGCCACTGGTATGGCTCGGAACGGGCAGAACTGTTCGGTTCGGGACGGTTCTGCTTTCTTTGCTTTAAACATAGGCAAAATCTGCTAAACCAGTATCGAGATCCATATTGATCGGCGTCCGGTAAGATTTAGTACCGGTTCGCTACCATACCGAACCGGTACGAACAAGATGTGCCGGTCAATTATTTTTGGAGTTTTCAAGAATATTTAATTGGTAATCACTCTTTTTAATTTTTTTCAATAATTTTAAGTTTAATTTAATATTTTAATTTTTTTTGATTTTTTTATGTTTCTATGATTTCGGTTTAACCTAGATGATGCATCTTATTGCTTTAAAATAATATAAATCATAAAATTATTACTGAGATATTGCATTCTACAATTTACAACATAAAATATCCTCAAATCAAGTACTGACGTAAAAATTTTTAAAAAATACAATCAATTATATATATTTAAAGTCCAATATACATACCGATATCTAAAATTGGTGCGCATGATCGCATCAAAACTTGAAAAAATAGACACCAAATTTTTATAGAGAGTAGCTTGCCTACCCCTAAATACATTTCTAAATTTAAATTTTTAAATTTTTATTTATTTAAAAAAAATAATTTATTTTTTAATCTGAAAATATATTTTGCATTTTTAAAATTTATATATTATCAAAAAATTAAAAAATTTTATGTCAGCGTATAGATCGTCCATAGATTTACAACATATAAAAAAATCAAGCAAAAATCAAAAATTTTAGCATAATTTTTTTTATTTTGTAACTTTTAAGCTATTTTTTCAAGCCTTCCCTCCCAAAAAATAGAAGAAAATGAGATAGGTGAGAGAAAGCACACCTTATTTATTTTGGATCTTCCTTCTGATAGCCTAAATCGGTGAAATTTTTGGAGTATTTGGGAAGGAGAAGCGGCGGAGCCACTTTCAAATGTGTTGGGCCTTCGCCGCTTTCAAATGTGTTGGGAAGGCCTTCTCGGGCCTTCCCAACAACCATCAAGTGGCAATCATTCAAGGAACAGTATCAACCTGGTTCAGAACCGAGTTGACTCGGTGCCAACCGGCCAGTTCGCACTGAGTCTGCATCGAACCGACTAGTTCCGGCCGTTCGGACACTTACCGGCCAGTTCCAGTTGGTAAGGGACTGGTTCTAGCTGGTTCTATAGGAGTTCCGAGCAGTACAGGGCCGAAACCAAAAATATTAGTCGAACCGACTAGGTTTCGGCTTGGCACTGTCCGAACCAGGCGATTCGGCCCGATTCGGCAGTCCTTGAACAAAGTATCTCCTATTGGAATCATTCTTTGACTGCCATGTTTGCTAACATATTATCTACCATGTCTTCTAACAAGGTCAAACCACCTGATTCACGATCAGGATGGTACCATGTATACACCATATCTGAGAGGAACCAGGATGGTTCCCCTCCTCGACTCGAAAATAGACCCAACCACACCGAACCACGCAGTTCGATGCGGTACTAGTGCGAACCGGGTGATTCGCCTCAGTTCGGAAATGTGTAGCGCCTGCCCTAGTCCAATAATTGGGGGAACTGATACCTTCCATATGAGCTCTTAACACCTTCTAACCCTCTCAAAACCCCTTTTTTCAAAAAAAAAAGATTTGAAAATTGGCAAGATCTAGCCATTTTTGAGGATTTGAGCGTGTTAAGGGAAGAGCGTGTTTATTTTTTTATATTTTTGGTATGTTGTACTACGAAAGATCTACATGATGACACCAAGATCTTAGATTTTCATTCATCTATAAATTTTTAAATTAAAAAAAAATTGGATTCACTGTAAAATCAGAAGTATGTTAGGAATATGAATGTCGCTCTCCATGAAAATTTCATGTCATTTTATTCAAGTTTGCGCATGAGCATGTGAATAGCGACATAGGCCTAAATTTGAATAAAACTAAAAAATAAGTGGCTTTCCATGCATGCCCATGGGCTGAGAAAAATATATGTAATATCCATGGTGGGGTGCTACATGGATCTAAGCTCGAAATAATTTTTTGAATAAGAGGCTGTTGCAGATGACAGCATGTGGGGTAGGATCTCTCAACCTTTCAGGTTCAGAATTCTATATGAAATCCTATTACCCACAAGCCAGCTACTTCCCTTATGGATATGATGCTTTAGACACATCATCCTCCAATGGCTACTATCCAATTTAGCCTGGAGCATCTTACAAGTCAGAATTTGTTACCAGCATATTCGGATGGGTCGCTTCAGAGATGCAGTATTGGACAAATAACTCCTCCCAGAATACCATCACTCATAGCACGTGTAGGTACTATCTCAACTGCATACCTCACGGCGGCCAAACGAGCTTTATAGGAGCCCGAGGAGGGGGAGGGGCGGGGGAGGGGGGGCATGTGAATAGAGAATTGGGTCAAGCCCTGCATACAAAGATGACCATGACATCTATGAGAGACATTGCCACTCCATAAGATTTCACAAGTCGGTATGTATTTAAATTAGCTTTATATTCTATATTTGATTGATTTTTGTTATCAATATAATGATTTATGTACTTCAATTACATATACCATTAAAATTATAGTCATTTTACATACAAGAAGCATGAAAAAAAGAAAAAACACATTAAAGAATGTCAAAAAACATAAAAAACATCAAATTGATGTTCAAATCACTCAAAAACTTCAAAAAACATCATTAAACATAAAAAAATAAAAAATAAAAAAATGCATGCTGATGAGGAACAGGCATGCCTGACCGTACCAATTACCAAATGTCGATATGATACCGAACCGATAGCTGGCTGGTACAGATCTCAGTATCCAAACAAACAAAATTCTGCAAACTCTATCCTTAATAACACTTACACCATCTATCTGGCTCAAGAACAATCCAGTAAATTATAATAACATTTTTAAAACCAAAAATTGACCTGACATCTACCTTATACAATTTAGTGCAAAATCTTGAGAGGTGACCACTATAAAATCTTAGAAAGACCATTCACTTTGAATTCTAATACCCTTTGTTTAAGTCCAAATACCGTGCACTTAATAAAAGAAAACCTTTTAACCCCCCATCCTTTCCCCTCCCAGAACTTTCTTTATCTCTCCTGCCAACCCCTTCTCTTAAAATTTGCAGATCTTTTAATTTTGTTTCTATGAAATTTTTATTTTATTTTCATATTTTTTATATTAAATTTTTACATTCAATTTTTGATTTTTGATTTTTTTATTTTACTTTTGTTTTTTTTATATTTTTTTTTTGTTCTATTTTTTCCAAACATGCATTGCATGTTCCCATTTGCTACTATTTTGAAAAAGAGCACAACAATAGAATATTTTAAAAATATTCTAAAGAACTGAACGAGAAATTTCTTTACCTGTCCAATTCTAAAGAAAAAAGGGTAGCATGCATAATATTTTTTTCTCAAATAGGAACATGCAAGTGAAAAGAGAAATATCTTGTATGTTGATTTTAAAAACACAAGGAGAGGGGCCTAATAGTTGCATGTCTATAAACCAATATTTGTATTCACAATAAATCTCTGCATGAATCTATGTTGCTTGCACATGCAAAAAGTAAGGGCTTTCAAGTCACCCACTTTATACATGGAAGATGAAAGAAAGGAGAGAAGTAGGAGAATGCAGTTTTTCCTCCCGATGGAAACCCATGGGCAGGCTAGTCCTTGGTCCCACAAGAAATAGTGAGTACCCTTGTGCACTGCTGACATGTTTAATGGCCTAGTCACTTGTATCCAGAACTATTCCGTAGTGCTCCAAGGGGTAAAAAACTTATGATAATAGGCTCTGGTAGGTGAACCCAAGGGTTTTAAAACAAGTTATATCAATAAATAAGCTCATAGGATCACTCAAGTTGACTTTAGGATTTTTATTCAAGGGCTATTTGATATGAGAGTAATCAATAACTACAAGACTCATGGCATCTCATATGACCCTTGCACTTTGGTTCTTAGTATTTGGGACAATGACACTATAATGTATTTCAGAAAATAAAAAAAAAGGAAGTGCAATAAGGTAAGTCCTCCATGTGATGAGACAACTATTTGCACTTTGTTCCACTGCAATAACAAAACCTCCTTTCAGTCTTCAAAAGATGGATAACATTAGCACTATCTAACTCGTATATTATGTGCATTTAATCCATTGGGTCCTGTAGCTTCATCTAACATTAGAATAAAAAAAAATTTCGTTGAAGAAATCCATTTTCGCAAAACATAAATATGTTGTGTACATATTTTGTGAGACATTAGTATATCAAGTACATTGCTAAACCACCAGCACTAGCATAAATAGTCTAATTAGTCCTTTCAACTAAATCCAACTATTCTCGTTTAATAAGTAATGGTTTATTGGGCATCTAACTGGTCCTCAATAACAATCACGTACGCCAAATGGACCATTAAATAAGAAATTGTAACTTGATACACAATCAAGTCATCAAAGTGCCAATGATTGATATTAGTGCACATGGATCCCTCATGTCAGGAACATGCAGAAATCATCATACCACAAAAATATAGTCACTCTTGATAGTGTGGTATCAACTAGACTTGCTCTCATGTGAGCCTATTAATGTGTAGTTACAGATCCAAGTGTTACGTACATGGTAGAGTCATCACTCTGACAAGTGAGAAAGGCTGCCACCATCTTATGGACACCATGTGTAACTAGCTGCCGTGTGTCATTGAAGCCCATTCCTAGATGTCATTGATACAAGAAACAAGAAACTAGGCCCTCGCCTCTTACTCAATTGCCAAAAGAAATGCACTAGTTTCTTTGATAATACCTAGGCATACATCTCATGCTAACAAAAAACACCACCAATATGCATAGCAAAGAAAAAAAGCTACTGTCATATTAAGTATGTCATGCAAATGATGTCTTTAGCAGAGCATCACTTTCAATGACAAAATAGTGCTACAGGAGAGTACTCCCAAGTTTCCCTAGATTTGGAAAGAAAAAAATTAAGTGGGAAGAAGGCGTGGGTTTCATATAGGTAATTTCATTCATTCTGTGACAATGATTATAAGCCAAAGAGCAAAATAAAAATTGTACCATGAACCTTGGCCACATAACACAAAAATTGTATCCCTCGATTAAAGTGTGAGGCTTCATTAGATAATAATGCAAAGTAATTTGCAAAATAAAGGCAATAATTAAAAGATCCCCTTGTAGGATGAATTAATAATGTTTTGAAAAGCTACAGGGTTGGTTCCAAAAATAACAAAACACCAGGTATTTGTTTGTGTAATCCATGGATTTTCAACATAAAATCAATGATGATAGCAAATGAAAACTATAGATTAGTTTATTAAGCCCAAAAAATATTTTTTTGAAGGTAATCAAAGATGTCAAACAGAATCTTCAGATAGTTGCAGACCTACCTGAATTAAATATGTACCAGATGGACATATCAATTTTAACAAACCAAAGACCGATGAATTTAAAATAATTGATTAGCACGTCATATTAAATGGGTAAATAAATGCATAAATGGGATATGATGGAGATATAAAATAAGGAAAAATGCTTGCCTTTTTATCTTGGTAAATTAATGCAGAAGCTTCAATATATGCAACTGCTTGATAACTGGTACAACAAAATGAAAGAAAGATAGCAGAACATGAGTGCAAGCAAGTGAAGAACTTGATATAGATGAGACCCATATATAGCCACAAGAAAGAAAAACCAAGGAAAACTACTGCAAGCCCAACTAACAAGGTAAATGATCGATACATTGATGAAGTTTGCTCATCTAGGAGTTAGTTAACTTTTGTAGAGCTGTATTTGCATCTCCTAGGATTATTATATCCCAATAGTAAAATCCAGTTAAAATTCTAGTAAATAAAGCTAAAGGTAAAGCTAGGCAACACCTGCATGTTAAAACTAATAAATAAACATTATATATTAAAATAAGATATAACCGAGTAAAATATCTACAGAAGAAAATACCATTCAAATTTCATACATCAAACATAAATGGTCATATTTCAAAACATCAATACAATAATCATAGATCTATATTTTCAAAATATTTAATGGCCTTTGCAGTCTCACATGCTAATGTTTGAGTTACTTCACATGCATGCACGCAAACGTAAAGGTCCAAATGCTCAGTTTGATCTCAGTTTTAGCCAGGTTTGTGAAGTTTCAATTTCAGAAGTTCCACTCTGAGTTTTAGAGTTTCAGATAAAAAATCAAGAAACAATGTATCTAATGCGTCATTCCATGCCAATACTAGCATGCTTGGAAAAATTCACAAGCACAACAACATATTGGCACACAACTGGTACCTTGTTGGTGCTACACATGACAACAAGATGCATATTATGCTGCTAATGCCACACCACCATGCTAATCGGCACTTGGATCCAGGATCATTAGACCTTTGAAGTAGGGTAAAATGGATTTGCGAATATAGAGTCCCTTCGGGGCTACCTAAACATTTAATGGATTTTTGGAATAAAAAACTACTCGTAGCCATCTTGTGTTGTTGGAAAGCTTGTAGGAAATAGGCAGAAAGATACGAACTTAAACAAGTCTTTCAAACAATCAAGATATATTTTTTAATTAAATCACCTAAGCAATTAAACAGTCTATATTTCAGCATTTTGAATAGAAAAGCCTGTGATATAGTCTGATATTGTCAATAAAGCTCATTGATGTCTGTACATATAATATCCCACAGCCGTGTCAATTTTCATATTGTATGATATGTCATAATAAATATGTTGTTGGCCCATTTCTTTGTAACTTAAGGTTATGAAGTCAAGTGGTTAATTAACATGGTTTCAAAGCCGAGGTTGTCAAAGATTGTGGAACCAAATTCCTTCCAAGTCAATCTTTTATTGCAATATCTCATCTCATCTCAACTTGTTTATTTGATGCAGCATAGGGTGAAGCCAACAGGTACTTCAATCCAGTTTACTTCTATCTGCATGTTAATCTTCAAAGTCCAACCTCATCAATCAAATCACCCTTTTCCCTTTCCCGCTGCATCATTATCCCTCCATGTGAATAGTCTAGGCAGCATGTAAAGGGGCTCATTTCCTAACAACTTAAGCTTTTGGAATCAAGAGGTTTGTTAACATAATGTGATAATTAAATTGGACTAAAAAGGAGAATACATATCCGATGTATTTTATTGTAAGGAGTTCCTTTTCTCACATATCACGAGTCAGGAGTCTCCTTAAATTATTGTCCACACTAAGGGAAAGAAGAATATGGCACCAAAGACATGGCTCTCAGTGAATCAACGAACCTATTTGGAGATCTAGGTATAGGTATCAATTCTACATGTACTCCTATTATTAATGATGATTTATCCACTGCTCTTCCAAAACAAAAGAGAACTTGTATCTCTCATCCCATTGGTAGCTTTGTTTCATTTGGCTTAGTTTCTCCTATGCACAAGTCCTTTTCTCTTGCACTCTCTTCTAAATCTATTGAGGACTTCTTAAGAAGTACTCTTACATCCTAACTAGAAAAAGGATATGGTGGATGAAATATAAGCACTACAAGAAAAAAGAAAAAAACATGGCATTATGTGTCTTTCCCCAAGGGAAAACCTACCACTATATGTCACTGTGTATATAATCAACTATACATGATGATTCTGTTGAGAGTTACAAAGCATGCTAGTAACCAAGGGCCATATCCAGACCTATGGAGTAAAATGATTTAAAATTTTGTATCAAGTACTAAAGCTCAACTCTGTTTGATTGGTAATCTGAATACCTATTAATATTACATGTTCCATGCTTCAGCTTGATATGAAGAGTGCTTTCTTACATGGAGACCCATGCAAAAAGGTTTATATGGATCCAACCTTGGTTTTTCTCCATGTAAAGGTTCAGTATTTGTGTGTGAAGCAAAGAATCAATTTATTTAAAATGATTTCCGCATGCCTAGCATAACAAGTTCAATCATGCTCTATTTGCTTTTGGTTTTAGAAGTCAAGCTGATCGCTCCCTCTCAAAAAGACATCTTGAGGTAAAATTTTCCTTATATTTTAAGGACATTGTTACAGGGGATTACCCACCACTAACAGAGAGAATTTTTGCAGTACTTGTTGCAGAAGAGTTTTAAGAACAAAGATTTAGGATAGATTCATTGTTTTTTTGGGAAATTTAAGTTGCCCATTCTAGGAATGAGGAGGCTCATTTACATAGAAAGTTTGCAACTAACAGGTACAAACATTTACAGACTCCTAAATGATACATTTTGAACTTCTTGCCTGTAAACATTTACAAACACTTACAGGTGAAACTAACAAATGTATGTTGTCCATTGGAGCACCATAATTGTGTATATATGTATCGTATGCTAGTAGAATGATTGATATTCTTGATAATTACTGGATATCAATCATGCAGGTGTGATTAGCCAAGTTATTCATAGTCCTCGTCTTGAGGTAATGTATCATATTTTGATGTATCTCAAAAGGCACTTGTTAAGCGATATCGTGCTGTGCAAGAGCGGACATAAAAGTTTCGAGATACTAAGATGCTGACTGGGCTGGTTCTCCCCAATGATAGGTCAGACTCTAGATATTGTACATTTGTTCTGGGGGCAGGTGGATGGGATTTGGTTACTTGGAAAAACAGGAAATAGTCTATGGTATCAAGATCAAGAAAGAAGCAGAGTACAGAGCTCTTGCTCCAGCTTAATTTGAGTTGCTATGGCTTTGCATTATATTGAGTGAGATTAGGATCTTCATTTCCGTACCTATTCCCTTTTTGTACAACCACCATCAAGTTTTCCATACGAGAATGAAACAGATCAAAGTTCAAATCAGCACATTCTCAAAAGGGAGTAATGCTTCTTCAAGGAGTTCATCATCAATCTCAAGGATTCAGGACTTCTAAACTGCAGGCCTGCAGATACTCATATAAATATTAACATGATGTTGTTTGTTGATCAAGGAGAGCCACTTACAGTCTAGACAATGATTGGACAATCTTTTGATAGCTCATCTAACCAACCATCAAAAGTCTAGACAAAACCAATGCTGTGCGATATCAATCATTTTATGGGAAATCCTTAAGATCCTCATAAAGAAATTATGCATAGGACTTTGTTTGACAAAGGAGTCAGGGTAATCTTGCTACTTTGAAAAGAAGTGTTTGCAAGATCTAGGGATGAAGCTGAATATCAGCCGAGTATCAGACCTTTTTCTTAACAAGCTGGCCAAACTCCTAATATGATAAAATTGCATCACACAATTAGGAACTAAGACTCTGTAACAGCCCCTTCCTCTCCTGCACATCCATCTGCCCTCTTTTCTTTCTCTATTCTCTTCTACACTTCCAGTTTCTTTCCCTTCTTTTCTTCCTTTTCTTCTTTGGTTTCTACTTTCTATCTGATATTGCAATAGTATCAAGAAATGTAACACTGTTTGAGAGAAGAAGATTTGGTTAAATGAAATAAATTAGAGAAATGAGGTTGAAGAATAAGAAGCAAAAGAATAAAGCATCAAATTGTGATGTCATGCTATATAGACTAGCATAATAGAGAAAGGGAAGGGAGAAATGAGAGAAAAGTTTAGAGAGAGAGAGAGATGGGAGAAAACACTGGCAGAATGGATAACCCAGCAGAACTTATAAAACTTACCCAAGTTTAAGAAGACCTGCAACAGTAGTAACACTGATATCAAAATCCACTTTTGGTTGTATAATAAAGTTTCCTTCCCTTATTGGCTGAAGCATGGAGACAAGAAATCCAGGTTAGGGTCTTGCATGCAAGTAGCAGGCACCACATAACAAGATATAATTTTGTCTACTGACCTCTCGTATCAACAATGCAAATCTTCCTTCACAAATTCTAACACGTATGCATTCACTTTCTGCTACCTGCCCATTCGAAAATGCTCCAGGGAGCCCTAAATATATATCAATGAAATTCTGCACAGAGCTGCAAACTTTGCCAGGGTCGAGTAACTTCAATATATCTTGGTATGTCACCTAATATATGCCAAACAAGTTGAGAATAATAAGCACATGGTGCAAAATTTATGAATACAAAAGCAATATTCTGATAACTCACCTGCTTATTGCTTTTCAGTACAAATAGTGAACTTTCGGGAGAAAGTACAGGATCAAAATCATTTCGAATTTTGAGCTGCAAGCAGAAACTATAAAATTAACCTCTTTTACACTGTTTTCTGAAGATAAAATAGAGAATAAAAAACTACAAGTTGCAGAGAAATTGGAATTATTACAAGAGCTAGAATTGATGTGACAAGTCAAAAAAGTTCTGTTGTACTAACATGTGCATGTACAAGATGTGGTTCAATATGCTGCTGAAACATAGGAAATACTGTTGTCATAACTTCATTCTGAGATATAGAACAGCCAACACGACTCTTGTCCCTTTGAACTCTTGCAATAAGATGTGAATGTACTCCACCCACCTTACATTAACACAAAAAGAAAGAGATGAATACTTGTTATTAAATAAGCATATTAAAAAGAGATTTTAAAGAAGACTAAGACATGGAGATCCAGGAAATCTTACAACAGCAATCCATAAGTCGAGTGATTTCCGTATATCAGGGTGCAATGCATATACCCCTTCAAAAATCACCTGGTAAGTTGCAGTAATCAAAAATAATCAAAGCACTTACATTATCAAAAGAAAAAGAAACCAGTATCATTTAGTGCAGAATGTATGCATGACTTCTTGGCCAGAGTACACAGAACTATACTGTGGTATTATACTCTCTAATACGTAATTTTGCAGGGGTTTGAAATATAGCATCAATGATTTCTTGGGGTTAACTAGTGGAGTAATAGGAAACTAAATTACCATGTGATCATTGTAATTGCATCATAGCAATAAAAAAGGGAGTTATCTTGGTATAATGGTCTGCAATATTCTTGAGGTTTCCAAAACAATACCATCCATAAGGGATCCTATGAAAAATTTGGATAAGGTTATGGAAAAAAGAATGTATCATAGAAGATTCCAGAAGAATACTATCTGATAAAGATACATGATGTTTGTTGGAATGTGAGTGACAACAAAGATGATCATGACCAATAACTATTTATCATTTACAAAAATGAACTTTATAAGTTAGTTATTAGCTCAATTGTTCTTCTAGAGTGCTAGGTACAGCATTTCATAAGTCTTCTTTAGGATCAAAATACAATCTTAATTTCAATGAGGATTTTTAATAGTAATAATAGGGAAAAATAGTACAAGGTAGGGGTATAGATTGGGTCAGGCTCAACCTGAACCAGCCCACCCAACCCACTCATTATGTAGGGTTGGGTTGAGCTTTTATTAATTTGGGTCCTACCTGGAGTGAAAAACTCCAACCTGACCTTAAATTGGGTT
Organism: Phoenix dactylifera; assembly: GCF_009389715.1. Lineage (NCBI taxonomy): Eukaryota > Viridiplantae > Streptophyta > Magnoliopsida > Arecales > Arecaceae > Phoenix > Phoenix dactylifera. The sequence continues at coordinate 65,436 of NW_024067972.1, forward strand.
TGGTTAGGATTGAGCTATAATCCAAGCCAAACTCAAACTGACCCGACTCAACCTAACCCAGTCCAATATATAAATAAATCAATAATTCATATTTATGGTTTTTATTAGTTACATGTTTTATATAGTTATGTCTTTGGTCTTGTTAAATTATGTGTACGTGTGCCATCAAAATTGATGAATGGTTAAGGCCTCAACCCAATCTAATTAACGTAGCCCAACACGACCCAACCCAACCAGAATTTAGCTTAAGATAGGGTGTGATCAGATTGGCTGGATTTTTGGGTTGGGTAAGGGTTTGCCCTCAATCTGACCCAATCTGCTCAAGTTCCAGCTATAGTACAACAGGCGACAGATAGTGAACTTCAAGAAAGCATTAGCTTTAGATACCTTGCATGAAAGTTGAACTGATATTTGAAGATGACAAATATTAAATTATGAAATGCATTATAATTAAGACTTTCCTTTTAATTTCATATCTAAGAAACTATGATAATTGGTTGGACAGATTCTAATGTCAACCAGCAAGAGGGACAACATTATCAAAAACCTGAATCATAAAACCTGGTTTCCAGTATCTACAAAAGTCAAATGATCTAAAATGTTTTTCACCATAAACTTAATGTATTTATGTGAAGTTCAAAGCTCACATTTAATACGGAATACACCTTCTTGAAATTTATGCTTTATTTATTTTATTTGGAAAATAATTATCCTTTGGTTATGGACAATTAGAGCTGGTAATTTATGACCCACCCCGCAAACAACCGACTTTAAGCAGGTCCGGATTTGACATAAATGGGTTTGGGTCATAAGTAGATCAACCCATATAGACCCGTTTATCAAACAAGTCGGGTTCAAGTTTAGACCTTTAAACCGTTTAACTTATTTTGACCCATTTAATAATTGGGTCGGGTCATGATCTGATCCATTTAACCCATCTAAGACATGTTTAACCCGTTTAAACCTACTTAACCATTTCTATTCTATTTAACTCGACCCACTTAAATTGTTTAACCCATTTAAGTCCATTAATCTGTTAAAAACCAACTTAACCCATTTAATTTGATTTGATCCACTTAGTAAATGGGTTATGTAGGTTAGGTTAGGTTATTTGTTTAATAAACAAGTCATATTCATATCTAAATTTTTGACCTATTTAATAAACAGGTCGAGTTCGGGTTGACAAACTTTTGACCCGACCCAACTAGATTGCTACTCCTATCTGCAATCACCACTATATTTGGGTAAAAGAGATTTATGTATTTATTTATATCAAGGTTCTCCATATAGGAAACTACTGGCTAGAATAGGGAAATAACCGTACTAGGAGAGAACTAATAGCTAGTACACCGCACATACTGAGCATCAGTACCAAGGGATGTACCATATGGACACTAAGCATGGCATGTATCAGTTGGGTTTCGAATCAATACAGGTAACAAAACCGGAATGTAAAACCTTGCCAAGCTTCGTAAAGTAGGGGCCTCACGGACTCATACAATATATGTATATATATATATGTATAAATATGTATATATATGTATGTGTATATGTATATGTATGTATCATACAATATATGTATATATATATGTATAAATATGTATATATATGTATGTGTATATGTATATGTATGTAAATGTATATATTTATGTATATGTATAAATATTTGTATATATGTATGCACGTATTAGATGATACCAATCTATGCAGCATAATACAACATCATGTGTGATGCTTTTTGGTATTTTCATGAACATAATTTTATTCTAATCAGGTCTTTTTGGTGTTGTCAACATGACGTAATGTGCCTACATGTAAACTGTAACAGTAACAACCAAGCATATACAAAAAGATTGGAAGTAGTTGACGACATGGTTACATATATCAAACAATATTGGGATTAAAAAAATCTCTTATCATCATAATGTTACTACCAAGATAGCCAATATTTGGCCAAAAATAATAAGTTCTTTTTTTTTTTTTTTTTTTGGTAAAAACGGCTACTCATTCATATAGATCTAACATGAGTACAGCCTGCCATGTCCGTAGAAATAAAAGACAACAGAGAAGAAGGAGCGTCTACAGTAGACGTCCACAAAACATCCCCGGAATGCCGGGCCACAAAAGAGGCGACCCAGTCTGCGGCCCTGTTCGCCTCTCTAAATACATGACCAATCTGGAAACCGACCATCATCTGAGCCATCCTCCGAGTCTCCCGAATGAGGGGGTGACCGTCGCCGTACCTGTCCATCCCCCGGATCCAATCGATCACCACCGCAGAGTCTCCCTCGAGGAACACTCGCTCGGCGCCAAGGACCTGCCTGGCATAGGATAATTCCTCCCAAGCCGCCCGTAGCTCCGCACCAACAACTGTAATCCCAGGTGTCCGACGCCCACCAGCAACCACCAATCTACCACCGTGATCCCTAATCACAAAGCCGACCCCTCCAGTCAAAACCGTCTAGTGACCTACTGCCATCGAAGTTTACTTTGAGATAGCCAAGGGGTGGGGGTACCCAAGAGACAGTAACAAAAAGGGGCGCTGAAACAGCGTAAGGAGAATCCCAGGTGTCCCTGGCCATCCCAGAAGAAAACTCAGTGGCAGTCACCATAACCTCCCTCGCATGTCGTGCCGCTCTGTCCACCACCATCCTCGGAAGCCCCCGCCTCCCCTCAAATATGCCTGCGTTCCTATCCAACCAAATGTGATAAGACAGGTACGCCCTCATAATCCCCTCTGCTGCCAACCTGGGCCTACACATGGAATCTCTCAGCATCCGCAGCAGATCCTGCGTCTAGACTACCGCATCAATCAAGGGAACCGAAGAACACTGCCATATCTGTCGAGCTCTAGGGCACAGTAGGAGAACATGCTCAATGGTCTCTACGATATCACCACACGTCTCACAAAACTGAGATACCCCCATACCACGCCAAGCAAGCAAACTCCTCGTCGGGAGACATCCCCAAGCCACCTTCCAGATGAAAAGTGCCACCCGTGGGTGAATCCGTAATCTCCATATCCATCCTCCCACGATCTGTCGCGCTGGCGTCCTGCAGAACAACGCACAAAGATCCCTGGCCCTCACCCGCGACCGCCCCGTCGGAGTCCAAAGCAGCCTATCCGACACCCCTCCAGAGGGAATTGGCAAGGCCAAAATCAACTCCGCCAACTGCTCACCAAACACCTCCCTGATCAACCCCACCCTCCAATGACTCCCCTCAGAATCCAGCAGATCCCTGACCCTGCACCCAGCTAGTCTCGCAGAGTCCACCATGGTCGGCAGACGACATATCGGCCAATCAGTCACCCAGCTATCCTCCAGCACATCTATCGAGTGTCCGTCACCAATCACCCATCTGATCTCCGAAAGTACCACCATAGCCCTGGCACACATCACTCGCCATATCGGAGAGTGGTGACGCTCCATCCGCCCCCCAGGCACCAAGACACCATATTTGGCCCTCATCAATGAGGACCACATACTCTCTGGCTCAAGCACAAATCTGGCTGCATACCTCGCCGCTAACACCTCCCGTCTCGTCATCAAAGACTGCACTCCCAGCCCCCCGGCACTGGTCGGCTGGCAAACACTCTCCCAGGCCACCAAGTGGATCCCGCCTCTGCCGCTCCTCCTCCCCCAGATAAACTCCCTGAACAACTGCTCAAGGGACCTCAAGACTGACACCGGAATATCGACGTGGGATAGAAGATAAATAGGAACAGATGAAAGTACAGAACGCACCAGTACGATCCTCCCCATCATAGACAATGAATGAGACTGCCAGCCCTCCAGCCTGCGTCTGACTCTAGTCACAAGGGACACACAGTCCCTAATCCTCAGACGTCGGCCACATAAAGGTACCCCCAAATAAGACATCAGGCCCCCCTGTTCTCCCACTCCTAGAACCTCCAGTATAGAGAGCTTCAGCGCCCCGCGCGTCTTCGGACTAAAGATAACAGCAGACTTGTCCAAATTGACCTGCTGCCCAGACAGAGCACAGTAATCCCGAAGAATCTGATCTATAACTCGAGCCGACTGCCTCGTGGACCTGGCTAAAAGCATGCAATCATCAGCAAATAGTAGATGGGAGATCGCCACTGCTCCCTCCACCGGTCTGTAAGCCTCCAGCTCCTGACTCATCACTGCCTGCCGCAAGAATCTAGACAATGCATCCGCACAAATAATAAACAGCAATGGAGAGAGGGGACAACCCTGACGCAAACCCCCAGACGACGTAAAGAAACGGGAGGGCGAACCGTTCACCAAAATAGCAAAGGAGGGCACCCTGATGCAACCCATCGCCCACCTGATCCATGTCTCATGTACCCCAAACAACCGCAAGGACTGCTGCACAAAGTCCCACCTCATCTTGTCATAAGCCCTCTCCATATCAAGCTTAACCCCCATCAAGCTTCTCCTCATCGGAGCTCTGCTAAGATCAAACATAAACTCCTGAGCAATGAGTACATTATTCGATATACTCCGCCCCTCCAAAAAAGCCCCCTGCTCCGGGGATATAAGCCTAGGGAGCACCCCCCTCAATCTGATAGCGAGAATTTTCGTCGTCACCTTGTACAAAGTCGTACATAGGCTGATCGGACGAAAATGACTCGGCTCCGTAGCATCCTGCCGTTTCGGGATCAGGGCAATGAAGGTCCTCTGCCACTCAGTCGCCATCACTGTTGTATAGCTGCCGTCATATCCCATCCAACTATCATCCAATATCGCTGAAAGAACACCGGTGGGAACCCATCCGGCCCCGGCGCCTTGTCCCCTCCGAGGAACCACACCGCCTCCCTGATCTCCCTCTCTGATACCGGACTAATCAAACCAGAGTTCTCCTCCTCTGTGACCACCTCCCCTGGCGGTGGAATATCTGCTAGGCTCGCTCCACCAGTCTGCTCTGTCCATCTGCTCCTAAAGAAGCTCACCAGAATCCTCTGTATCACCTCCGGCTCCTCCGACTGCTGCCCCTCCTCATCCCTAATAAGTCTGATCCTGTTCTGATTCCTCCTAATCACTGTCGCCTGGTGAAAATATCTGGTGTTCCTGTCCCCCTCCATGATCCACTGTACCCTCGCCTTCTGTCTCCAAAATATCTCCTGCTGTCTAAGTAGGCCATCATGCAGAGCAAGTAAGGATCTAAGCTCCCCCACATCCTCATCTGACAGACCCCCCCTCGAGCCTCCTGATCCTGTAACCTAACAATGGCCACCTCTGACTCCTCAATCCTCCTAAAAATGTCTCCCACCTCCTCTCGATTCCATCTCCTCAGCCTCCTCCTCGCCAACTCCAATCTCCGGGACACCCGGTACATGGCATCACCCCTCACTGGAGTGCTCCACGCCTCCCTGACCATCTCCCATGAACGAGGGTAAGAAAGCCATATCTTCTCGAACCTGAATGGGGGGTGCACCGGAACAAAGGCATCAGTGCTCAACAACAAGGGACAGTGATCAGATGCAATCCTGGGTAAGTGAGACACACGATGATCCGAAAATCTCTGGACCCATCCAGCTGTCGCACAAGCTCTATCAAGTCTCTCCCAAACCCTGGCCGGACCCTGTTGATTATTGCACCATGTGAATCTTGGACCAGTAAATCCCAAGTCAATTTGATTAAGTCCTAGAGCCAGCATAGGAATATAGAGTTTCAACTTCCAAATTTGTAAGGTCATCTAATATTTAGAGTAGAACTAATGAGTCAACGCATATGAATAAAAACTGAGCAGCATATTGAGAAGTTATGCCACATGTACACAGTATTCTATGGAATATGTTACAACTCAAAGAAGAGGAAGGATGGGTAGTTGGTTCTTGTATGCAGTACTAGCGCTATACAGCCATTATAATTGTTATTGCACTAAGTACTAACAATAAGACCTTCCAGAGAACACTGAAATTATTGGTGAAGCATACATTTGCTTATGTCATTTAAGAAGTACTGAGTAGATGTACTGATGATCCAAGCAAAGTAACATATAGTTTTGATATGCTTGGTTCACTTTTTCAACACTAAATTGTTAAGGAAAAAATTTTAATATCCTGGTTCTCATTATATCTCCAAGAAAAGGAGATACTACAAGGTAGAAGGAACAGCAACCACTTCAGAATTGAATTAGTGCAACTACAGTCTTACTTAATGATTGGTGGAGTGTTGAAGGCTTGCAAACTTGTTTGTCATCCGGAGACCCATTCAAGGTATGACCTTCTTAAGTAAGCAACAATGTCATGTAATCTAGAAATGCTGCTGACATTACAGGTCCATCTCGGAAAAGAGAATGCATGGTATGATTTAATTTCCAGGAAAAAAAGATATTTTGTTTTAATGAGATGAAACCAATTGTCATAGGAGCAATAACACCCTTCCTGATTAATCTTATCATTTGTTTCTAAGAATGATCATGGAATATTAAATATCACTTCAGAATTCAGGATCATTTGCCACTGAAGAAACTAAGAAATCAATAGTAATGTAGTATACATTATGCATGCGGAATGAGAATAAATAGAGTGGTCCAAGGGACCTGATGTGTCTAACCCTACTTTTGAACTTTTATATGTATTAATACTTTAATAGAGCACTCATTTTTTATGACAAATTTGCAGTTTCACATTTATTTCAAGCATATTAAATATTTCCTAATAATAAATTTATAGTGTTTATCTCACACCTCATGAAAGTAACATTTTTATGCTTATAGTATATTTAACTTGGAAATGTTTAGTATTGGTTCTGTTCTTTCAGAAGAGCTTTTATGAAGCTGAAACGCTTTTCACTTGCTTGGTATTTGGCACTGCATAGCTGGAAGTACATTTTAAGTCTATTTGGTTTCAGTAGGGTTGGATCTAACTATGATAACTTCAACTTCTTTGAGATTGATTTAGATAAGGAAGATCAAGTTGACCTCCACAATCATATTCTGAGTTTGTGTTGCATCCACAATGAAGTAACTTAATTGAAGTTTACCAAATCCATTTGCATTTTCAATATGTCCTCTCTTAAGTGAGGCAAAAAACATTATTTTAATATAAGCATAAGGAAAAAGCTAAAAGCAAGTTTTTTAGCTCCTCCTATAAGCAGCTTTCTAGCTTACATTAGATGCATTTTTTACTGAGCATTACCAAACACCATTCTTACAGAAAGTGCTTTAACAAAAAAGGTCATAAAAGAGCTTTATTTAAGCAACACCAAAAATACCACAGTAAAATCTGAAAGGCAATACTAATGGTACAGATTCAGTTCAACCACTCTGTAAATAGATATATTAGACACTGATCAGGAGTATGACAATTACAGGTTTTACAACCATTTTCTAAGGGATAACAAATATTTTTTTCAATCAAGTTTTACCAGTAATAATGCAGCTTTAATACACTATATGGATGCATATGGATGCATATATTTGTGTCTATATACATAACGTGCATAAAGGTATGAATATATATGTACATACAATACAAAACATTGCCTTATAAATAATGAGACTTACCACCCCACAGTCCTCAGAAACTTGAAGCTCCTTGAATCCATTTCGACTGCAATTCTCAAAATCAAAGCAAGGAACTTTTGCCTTATGACAGTTTCTCAAGTCATTAATATTCTGCAATTAATTATAACAGGTTTAAATTTCTACTTTCAAGGAAGAAGAACATCTTCCATTAACAACTAAGGGGCAAGGTTCGAAAGCAACAGCTTCATATGTAATGCAAAATGAACTAAGTAATGAGGATAGTTCTCAAAGCATGGAATGTACATATTCAGTTGGTCACATGAGCTTATGCACACAGTGCATGCATAGGTTAAGCATGATATTTAACCTTAGATATGACAACCATGGATGAGTTTCTGTTTCAACACATTATAAAAAGAACCAAGAGATCGTATCATGAAAACCAAGTGACAAAATCTGTAATTATATAAAATGGTTATATAAAATAGAAAACAAAGGAAGTTTCAAGATTTAGAAAGTTAAATTGCTATATCAATGAAAAAAAAATCAAAAAATTAAGCAGGTTCCTTCTCAAGTGGCAACTAATGAGGTTAAATAAAGGTTCTACTAAGATTCTCTCCCTGTAACATGCCATAATCTGGCGCCATTTGCAGTTCCAAAATTATACGGAACTCGAGATACATCACTTAAGCTCAAGCTTCGCCGTCTTGGTACTGGACCCCGTACCAGAGCCACATTAGCACAGTGTCGGTATGATACGGTATGAAATTTTTTTGCATACCAAATATCGGTACGCCACCCATACCAGGTACCCTTATCGAATCGGTATGGTACACCCCATACCGCCCGATTTGGGTCGGTACGGCGTACCTTGCTTAAGCTATTATCTGACAACTGAAGGACACCTTTATATAGTCATCTTCTCTAACAAGCTTGTTAAGTAGCGGACTTTATTTAGCCTTGCTAGAAAACACATTGACTAGACGTCAGTCAGCCATTATATTCAATACTTGAAGTTTTTGCTTTTTTTTTGTGATAACCTTCTATCATAAGAAAACAATATTACAAGGGGTATTTTGGTTAATATATTTCAATCTAAGATCACCGCACTGGTGTGATTTTGGAAACCCATCCATCCAATCATCGGGCTGAAAGGTGATTTGAGAAGTGGGGGTAATCCGAGATCGCTACCACGTAGGATTACTAGGATGCGACCAAACACAGTAATTTCATCATCTCTATCCAGATCACCCTTGATCCTAGGGTCATCACCCCATACCAAATGCCTCAAGTTTTTTGCACAAAAATATGAATGAGACCCATATTAACACGCTGAAAATGGTGCAGGCATCAGATAAATGCATCACATGGAAGCATATTTAGAGGAAAAAAGATGACATATGTTATAAAAGGACATCATCAGCATTAAGTATTTTCCTACCAAAATAGGGTCTGCTAACGAGCAACAAGAATGCTAGAAGGCTCCGCAGGAATATGTAAACTCGACAACCAGCTATTAAACTGGTGTTGAGTTCCTGGCTATGACAACACTAGGCAAATGAGGGGCCTTGAAACATAGGTCAGTTCACTTCTGTATGACCTTCACATACAAACTTCATTTCTGCAAAGAATACCTCATGTTCCTAGCAAACTTTTGCAAATGCTATCAATTTCAGGAAACAAACTAATAAGCTTCACGAAAGAGTAGATCAGTGACATGGGAAACATCCAGTGAGTATGCTCACCAAGAGCCTGGATGAAACACGTTCTTACTAATATATGGTCACCACCAATTTGTAGCCATCTGTCATCCTTCTAAAAGTAAACTTCCCAAGTACCTCCTTTTGTGAGGCTCTGGTTCCTTCACTTCTCCAAGTACCCAAAATACACCTAAAACATTACATCTGTGCATGCTTTTTCGTACTCATGACTTTATGTGCTGATCCCAGTACCCCACAGTGTGGACTCACCACCCTTTCTCAAACATGCATTATGCAGGTCCAAATCTAGTTATATGAAAAATCACATCCCATCTATTTCAGGTCTGTTTGTAGTTTGCTCCAACATCTACTCCAACCCAAGGGCAAATTTCAAAAGACATTTGAATCATGATATATGAAAGTTTTCAATTAAAATGTGATAAAAGTGCAGAAGATAACATAACATATATTAGACTTGGCCCTCAGAAACATTATTGAACATTTTAAACCATTAACATTGAAAGAATGATCATTTAATAGATCATGAGATTCTAATTTAGGCAAATCTTACACCCTCCATGAAAATTTCTCCTACATTATAAGATATTAAACAAGAAATGAAGTCCAAAAGCAAGCATCGCTTTTCAGAAGTACATGTCACAGCAATGGTATAATACCTTCGACAGCAAGGATAAATCCAAGGAGTTAAACTCATCATACTTAAAGTCCTTCACTTGTTCACACTTGTAGTAACTTTCTAAAGAGATTACTTCACAGCCAACTATATTTGCCATTTTTTGAGCCAGGCTTGTTTTGCCCGATCCACTTGGACCTCCTATGAATTACAACCATAACAAAATAAGTCAATATCAAGAGTTAAGACTTAATAAAGAAATGCAATTCGACCCAGGATTAATTACAGAAATGGATTAGCATAAATGTGATACAAAATGACATTAAAAAAGAAAAAGAAGAGAAACATGGGGGAGATCAAAGCCTCCACTTACTTGGGCACTCACATCATTAAACTAAAAAAATAAAATTGAATGACACACCCTACATGATTAATTTATCATCGTATAATTCATGCACCCTATACAAGCTAGTGAAGCCATAAACTAAAAAAGAACAACAACATATAGAACTTGAACATATAGAATTGCATAATAATTAAATGTTAAATATGAAAATATTAATAGCACTTCATGTTTGATCTTATGTTTAGATATGGAAAATAAAGCCTTGGATGTGAAATAATCTTAGCCAGCAGATAGTCTGCCGCATCTGGAGAACAGTTTCTTGGCTCAACCTTAGATTAAGAAAGCAAACTGGAGAAAGAAAAACAGTTTAATTCATTTCATGATCTTAAAATTACTGTCACAGAAAGCCCTTTTAAAAGGCCTAAAAACACTTGCAAATTTTTCCTAAAGTACTAATGAGGGTGATCTTCCCTACTATTTTTATCAGAAAGAGAAGAAAGAAAAGAGAAGAAAAGAAACAGATAAAAACAGACACCTCCATTGTTCTCATAGTTGAAGGGAAGAAGGGAAACATATAGGGAATTGGCCCACCCATGCTGCCCAAAATAATCGTTGGCTGCTCCCTATAAATGAGGTATCTTGAAATATACCTTTCTTTTCTCAAATTTGAAGCTCCTTTTCTCTCATTTTTTTAAGAATGGGTGAGCCTAATGTAATTGATCAACCACTTATTCTCTATAAATTGTAGGCCCAAGAAAGAAATTCCAGCTGTACAACTTAAGCCAATGCGTGTACATTCAGCTTGAAACAATATTTGGATCAAGGCCTACCACATAAGATCTAGTTTGAACCCTCCAGCTAAGCAAACTTTAGCATATAAGCCCCCGATACATGCTAAAACTTGACTTTCGACACCCCACAGCTCTGCCCAACCCACAAACTGAACAAAATACACCTAATCAACTGAAAATACGATTTTTCGGTCAGAATCCTGCCGCCCACCCACCACTTGGTGGTATGCATGTGATCCTCCTTGATTTCATCACCATCGCCTGTGATAATAAGGAATGAAAAATATTGCTTCAACTCATTAACTCAATCTCTAACAACAATTTCCATGTCACTGCATCTTCACTGAAGTGTATTTATTAGCCTTTGTAAAAAAAGATGCAAGCCTACTCAGGATGCTACTTTCTTCAAAAATATATGTTAGCCAAAAAGAACATGAGAAGCTATAGCGAGGATGACCTCACACCAAGCACACTTGCCTAAAAGGTGACCAACAAAGAAACATAAAAACAACGCGCACACACCATAACTATCTCCCCATTCCTAACCAAGGCTAAGCATATGTCTTGCCCCTCTGTCACTTTAATAATCAACTTCTGAAAGATCTTGCCTAAGACAAGGTTCATGGAACTCTCACCATCAATAGAGAATGCAAAGATTTTGTTCCACCACCAGTCATCTCTTATATTCAGATCTTCCTGCCTTTGTTTGACAGCACAGCAAAGTCTGTCCATTTATACCTGCACTAAAATGAGCAAGCAGGAACAATTTTTTGTCCTTGGTGTAGTAATGCTACTAATGTTGTTTATCCCTTCCTACAATAATAATAACATGATAAGGACATTAAGTCACAAGAAAGAACTAATTATGCAGCCTGAGATCCACCATCCTATGTGTCCAATGTGAGGGTATCATGTGGTCACATGGAAAGACCTAAAGGGTGTGCTATTCGTGTTTTCATATTGCTTTAGAAACAACACTACTTGTATGAGTTAATATGCAAAAATGCTTTGGCACGATTTTACACGTGCCATCATGTCCAGGTTCCTAATCTTGCTTATGAATACTTCATATGGTTTAATAGTAGAATACTTTTAATAAAGTTGTATCTAGAAACAAGGGGCTTAGAGGAGTTTATTGCTTTTATATGGTTTTTTATATGAAAATGGCATCCAGTAACACATACTAGCAAGGTCCGCAATGTCGGTACCAAGTATCGTATCCGTAGTTTATTGGTTCGGCTCAGTATGGTACAGTACAGTACACTCCTGTACCAAAATAGCTCTCTAACTAATTTTCTCAATTTTTATCTTGGTACGCCTTGATGCAGGTTGGTACGCTTTCGTACGGGCCGGTATGCATCTCGGTACACCTCGGTACGGGGAGGTACGGAGAGGTACGGGGCTTGTATAGACTTGAAGTCAAATTTCGTATCCTGCTACAATACGGGGCATACGGGGAAGTACTGCAAACCATGCATAATGGTGTAATGACTTGTAAAAAGGAAAAACTCTATACTATACTTCCATATAGGAACCCGTAAGGCCACCCACCTTAAACTTAAAAAAGGGCACCTAAGCAAGCTAGGCTACCATACTAGGTGTGCTAGAGTTTGTTCTTCTGCTCCCCTTGTTTAAGAAAGAAGAGAGACAGAGTAAGTCCTTGTAATACTTGGAGACCCATCTCATGACCACCATCATAGTGCCAGTCTATTACCATCATAGTTCCAGTCTATGACCTAGATTCAGCTTCGATCATCTATTACACTTGCACCGTTGCACGTATAAATATAGGATCTTTTCAATATTTAAGAATTTCTTCTTATGAAGTTGCATCGGAGCGTCCTACCAATGTCCATGTTAAAGTGTCAAGTGCAGATACTGTGTATTACACTGATCAATCCAGGTAACAAAGGTTCAATGCCTTCATACAATGTTGACTTCATCCAACCAGAGAGGCATAATATCAAATTGTTTCTGCGCCCTGCAATCTATGCACAGCATGTCCTCCATGATTTTACATTTATGGGGCATGCCATTAGCCGACATAATATATTTTTTCTACTACAAATATCAAATTTCCACTAATAACTTGCATGAGAGCCGTTTGTAAATCATTGCTTTTGATTTTAGGAACCATTGAAATTTGAAATAGCACTATTATTTTAATTTTTAGCCCTATCAACTTTGTAACTGGGGTTGATAGATATCCCAGAGACCAACAAATCTAGCAATATCTTGGCCTTAGAGCAAGCCAGATAATTGTCTACCATAAATCCAAGCTGCTATCAATGCCTAGGAATAAGGCCATGCATGGCTATTGTGTGCATGCACTTGCTTCATTGGTACACCACATAGGCCAAATCTAGGTATGCAAGTGGATCTAAGTGCATAATTGCATATTTTGTCTATAAGAGCGACGCATGAGCTTCAGATCTAGGCAAAAGCAACCTCGACCACCACACCCCAACTGATCTGAACTACCACGTCTAGATTTAGGAGTGCCTGTATAGGCACTTGTGGTAAATCAGGTTTGAACAAGCTCAAATTTTGTAGCGTCATCAAGTTTTCTGCTTTAGATTAGGCTTCCTCAAACATAAAGACATGCATACCTAACCAAGGCTAAGTAGTTAGTATAAAATATTTTATTATATTTTTGTTATTTCCTAATTTTTTCCTTGTTTAAAATCACCCAGAGAGGTACACTTCATACCTTCTGCCTCTCTCTCTCTCTTTATCACTATCTACATTTAGAGAGAGCCTTGCATCCTATCCCTCTAATAGTCTTTGGCTAGAGGGAAATGAAACCTTACACCTGGAGCGACACATTCATACACTAAGATGATGAGCTCACTAGACTTGGCTGACAACCAGGACTGCTACTTGCACTCTCTCTACTCAAACAAGATCTCTTCTTTTGGGAGTTCAATCTCACTAGTGTAGGGTCTTTGCACATACTAAGCATACTTAGCCTCGGAGCCTTACAAGATACTCGCCAGATGGAACCTGATGAGCTCCTCTACAGTGCAAATCTAGGGCTTGATCTATGCTGCTTGCAAAGGTGCAGACTCACTCCCTGCATCTCCTTGGGATCTAACCACCATACCTCCTTCCCCTCTCCAATCTAGTTGTGGGATCGGACAATCATAACCTACCTCATTTCCAATTCAATTTTGGGACCTCATTTTTATACATTCCTACTCCCCTATTAATCTAATTATAGAATCCAATCGTAAGATATGACCACCAAAATTTCTTCCCTCTCCTAATCAGATAAGAGACGTGAATGCATAAAATGAGAATGATTGCCCAACATCACTGTCATTCAACACCATAAAAATGAATGTTTACTTTTCTCTTAATCATTCTCTCATTTTCTCCTTTCATTATTTTTAACATTTGTCTTTCTTGCATTTATCCTAGTAAAGTTACAATTTGCTTTTCCTTTTTTTGTCTTGTAATTGCTCTTTTATGTTAGTATGTCACTATCTTACGATTTATCCAACGGAATTGGATTGACAGCAATCACTTGCATTAAACTTTTCTTAAATTGCAAAATTACCACTACATCCATCTTTGAAGTCAATCTTAAACATGGTGGAGTATTTTAAACATTTTGAACCTAAACAATCACTTTTCTACCATATATAATGACATATCAACAAGAAGGGCCTAACTGCACAATAAAGTAATTTACAAGGTATGCATAAAAATGTTAAACTTACAGTCATGATCTATCGTACCGCCCCGGATTGTACCATACCGAGAGAAAACGAGTATGAAATTCAACTTTGAGTCGGTACAAGCCCCGTACCGCCCTATACTGAGCGCTATCGAAGTGTGTATTGGCCCATACTGAAGGATCCCGACTTGTATCGAAGCGTACTAAGATAAAAATTGAGAAAAATGGTTTGAGGATTATTTCAGTTCAGTACAAGATGTGTATTGTACCATACTGTATCGAATCGATAAAGTATGAACACCAGTACCGAGATTGTGAACCTTGCTAAAACCATATTTCATAGTATGGTATGCTAAACCGGCCAGTACCGGCCGGCACAGCACATACCAGACCGCTCCGGTCCCTGACCACTTTGGTACTGCGGTGGAAAATGGTTTCTGCCCTTATGGGGCCGAAACTGAGTGGTATGGTATTGGTACAAGTTCGGTACCGCTTGTACCAGCGGTTCGCACCAGTACGCCTTCAGTTTGCCACAGCGTCGTGCGTTATGGCTTTTTTGACCCTAAACATGTCCGAGAGTGCTTTAAAAGTATGTAATTGAATGTATCTTGATTTGAAGATATTATATGTTGTTCATTTTATGATTTGTATTATTTAGAATTAGAACTAATAAAATGCATCATCTAGTTTAAACCCTAAACATAGAAACATCAAAAAAAATTTAAAAAATCCAAAAATAACAAAAAAAACATCAAATTAAACTTAAATTCATAAAAAAAGATCTAAAAGAGAGAAAACTCCAAAAAAAACGTGCGGTAGCTGAAAACCCAGCCGAACCAATGGTATTGATTTGGTACCGATTCAATACAGCCCGAACCGGTCCGGTAGGCCACCGGTACGACTACCAGTACCGGTCTGACAGACATTGTTTCATAGCATAAAGCCCTTCTTTTTTCCTTTGCCTTTGCTGGACTTGTCTCCTCCCCTCCATCCACCATTTCTTTGTCATTATCTCATTAAATTGAACCAATTTAATTCCACCCCATTTTCTTTCTTCATTTTTTCCATTCTAAGTTTCAACTCATCCTTATGATTATTTCTTGAGTTTCCTCCTTGTCTAAAATTAAACATTCATTTTCCTTCCCTTCCTATATTTTACATGCCTTTTCTGATTCATCTGTCATATTTGTTTAGTTCTTACCAAGGTACGCGGAACCGACCGAAACGGCGTACCAGTGAAAATCGGTACCAATTTGGTATCGGTTCGGTACTGGTTGGGGTTTAGAAAAAAAACGAGCGGATGCGCGCGCGTCCGCGTTATGCTACAGGGTCGCATTAAATGCCACTCTGTGGCATTAAAAGCCCACGTGGGGCAGTGCATGGGCTAGCTGCCCCTCGCAGCAAGCCCGTGCGTTCGCACCGCATGGAACACGCGCAGGCACGAGTCGGGGACGCATTTTTCCACTCGCGCTCGCGCCCCGAGCGCAGGCACTATTCCCCTGGCCTCTCTCTTTTTTTTTTCTTTTCTTTTTTTTCAATTCTCCTCTTCTTCTTTCTGAGCCTCTCTTTTCTTCCGCTCTCCCCTCCTCTCTTTTTCTCTTTCCTTCCTTCTCCCACGAGCAAGAGAGGTATTCTTCCCCGTGAGATGCTCGGGAGGAAGAAAGAGGCCCAGTAGCTCAAAAGAGGTCTTCTTCCCCTCTCTCCTTCTCTCTTCTCCTCTCTTTCCCCCTTCTTCACGCAAGTACCGGTCTTGTACCAATGCGAACTGCACCGGTACGGGCAAAAAACCGTTTGGTTCCAACCCCAAAGGCTGTACCATACCGGTGGAGGCCGGTACCGATACGGTACAGGCTGAACCGGTCAGTTCCGACCGGTTCAGTAAACCTTGGTTCTTACCTTTTTCCTTTTCTCCCATGTCCTCAATTTTCCTCTTCCTATTTCCACTTATTTGAATGGTTAGTCCCCTTTGTTTTGCTTTACTTTTAGTAGTTTTAATTCATTCTTCATCTACCATGTTAACTATGATAATAAAGATTTTAGTTGATTTTTTTCTTTTTTGATACTCAGTATTATTCATTAAATTATTCAATAAACTAGCATTCAACTCAATAACTTTTTAATTATGATAAGAAGGAAGATCTCTTTCTTTCAAAATAATTGATAACGTAGACTCAGCTATAAAGTTGCAAACAAATTTTGCAAATGAACTCAGAATTTAATCAAAGTTTCGCTGAAATAAAAACTTCAAGACACCAAGAAATGGCAAAGACTACCCCAATAATTAGGCAACTCTACCACTAGCTTCCTCATCAGCTTTTTTTTTAAAAAAAAATAACATGAAAACATAATAACAATTATCTGAAAAAGATTTTCAGTGACAAAAAAAAAAATCATGCTAAGTACTAAGTCATCAAATTAATAAATAAAAGAACTGGATAGTTACATATTCATGTTTAAACATATTATTAATTCATTCAGGCAGTTCAAACATGTGAATCTCTTACCAATTCCTACAATAACTGGGAAGCCCTTGTTCTCCAACAATGCCTGAAAGAGAAAGGGAGGAGAAAAGGGAGCATGAAGTGAGGTGTTAGCAAAAGTTAACTCATGTAATATTTACTTGAGTTGGTGCATTCACTAATACGAGACACTTTCTTGCTTACAACATGTTAGTCACCTGGATTGCTTGAACAGAAAGAAGCAAACCCCTATCCAAGTCATATGAATCAGGCAATGGAGCAAGCTGGAGGTTACCCCTTAAAGCAGAAGAATCTGCATATGTTTCGTAAGAGAAGCTTACAATTAATAAATACAGATAGTTGGTGTTGCAAATAGTCATTTAATATAACTCATCTTCCAGACCATGTAAAACTTTATAACCAGAAAGAACCATTGTATGTGAAAAACCTGAGATGAAATTCCATGTCGTTACTACAGGGTCCATATCGGACTTTGTTGGAGACCTAGTCCATGGCTGTGTAACATCCTCAGGTTTGGGAGCAATAGTTGTAGACAAGCGTATTGGTCTGGGTGCAGCAATTGTCCTTTCTTGACTTCCAGTTAAAAGTGTGCTAGACAAAGGTGGTGGTGTATTAACACGCGGTACACCTGATATTGATTAGCAACTGATGAGAACAAAAACCTTCAAGAGAAGTTGTAATACGAAAGATGTTAGACTGAGATCATCATACCTTTGCTTTCTAGAATCATTTCCAAATAGGACTTAGTGATCCATGGCCCCTTGATACCCAGTCTTAAAGCTTCTGCTCCAATGACCTCAATCATATAACAGGATAGATTGTCAAGTAATTACATATTTGATTGTTTATATGTTAACATTGAAAGTAAATAGTACAATTTAAGTTAAGAGATGGTGGTAGTGAAGTTCATAGATACCAAAAGAAAAATGGATGGGGGTCTCACAAAATGACAAAAGAAGGGGTATGGAAATGCTAGAAAGTATGTTATCATGCAAGTTTGCCACTTAAAACAGCAAAACAACTAGAAAAAATTATACTTTGCAACTATTAAATAAAATTCTCAAATGAATCATAGGAAAACATGATCAACATGAAACAAATTATCAAAACCTGTCATTCCGAACCAATTCAACAAGACCAAAAATTAATCAAAATCTGTCAAAATAACTTTAGTTGATTATCAAACCTTCCCAATTAGAAAAAATTTCTTTATGGGATTATCAAACCCTTTCCCGTTGGAACAACTTTTTTTTTTTCCAGAGATTGATATTTTCCAAATACTTTTTTCCATTGCCGCACTGGTTCCGCTCTCCCTTCCTCTTTTTTTAAGTGGTGGAAAGGCCTGAGAAAGCTTCCCAAGCTTCCTAAGCCTAGAAATAAGATACGTCGTACCAGCCCAAATCGAGCATACTGTAGCATATTGGTTCAGTACAGATATCCGATATGTGTAGCGTGCCGAGTTACACTCGGTACGCCAAAGGAATAACTAGCCAAGGAAAGTTACAGACACCTTAAATCTACGACAGCAATTTAAAATCCTTTGTATTTCCAAATATTTAATGATCCAAATGGCCAGGTAACAAATACCCATACCTTCCTGCTTGTACCCTTCAACACCAAGAATGTCTCATTGAGAGTGTCAATGCTCTCCACTACCATCAAAATTTGACCATTATTGACTGATGTAGATGCACGCTTGTAACTAACAACAACATTGTAACCTAAAGCAAGCAAACCACCTAGTGTTGTCCTTCCAACCTGCAGCAAGGGATTTGTGAGGAAATCTAAGTAATAATTTAAAGAAAAGAATAGAAAATTAGATCTCTGAATCAGGATAAATAAGCACTAGTATTACATTGAATAATCATTTATGTCCTGTTTTAGTTTCATAGAGAACCAGTCACAATTAAACAAAAACAGTTAATATTCTAATTTGAGATCAAGTCCAGTAGCATGTAGTGAAAGAGTTCAATTGCTAATTTGAGCAGGATATCAATGAAACTGATACAAATACAAGTTCAAATAACTTTTACACATGTGAACATAGTTGTATAAGAGAACTAGTACATGAACTGAGCTAATAAGAAATATAAAGTCATATTTATCTCAACTGGCCCAGCTAGATAAACGATATAACAGCCAGTAATTCATAAAGGTGATGTGACCAAAAAAAAGTTTCATGCAAGCAGGATATTGATGGCTACACATGCGTTAGGAAACTTCCACAGCCCAAAATAAACATGTGAGTGCATCATCTCAGATAGCCAGCTTAACCCACTGATATAATTTTCTAATTAAAAACCTTTTCATATATTGACCCACAAAATTATCTCTTTGCTTTGAGTTGGTAAATAATTTATATAGAGATTCTGTGCATAATCTGTGGGGAATAAACATATTTTCAAGTTTTGCTTTATCTCATCCCACATGGTACAATATTTCTGTTGCCCATCAGCTTAGTTGATGTGTATTAGAAATTTAAACCCATTGAGGGAGATCCTTGGTGCAATTATAAGGTTGCTCCAGCATGACCTGGAGGTCACGGGTTTGAAACACAAAAACAGCCTCTGTGCATGTGGGAGTAAGGCTGCATACGTCAGACCCACCCTTGACAGCGCAATGGTAGGAACCTTGTGTACTGGCCCGCCCTTTAAAAATTTAAATCCACAGAGATTGCATTTTAAATATTATGGTTTATTGCCAAACAAACATAGATCCCTTTCACATTGAACAATACTTAAAGAAAGGATCTACCTCAATATTGGATTGAAAGTCAGGGGAACAAGGTGCCAATAGGGAACTTGAAGGACAAACTAAAGAACTTTCAACAAAGAGATATGTTCATTTACATTATCACTCGAATCTCCAAGTACCTTGAATTTTTTCATTCATCTATTGCTCCATCACTTGAAATGATGATCCAAGCTAGATGAGGTACAAACTCATCACCTCTCCTCAGTTACATCTACTTATAGAACATAAGATTGAGCCCAAAGAGAATGCTCTTTTTCTACAAAATATTATATAAAGAACATATAGAGAAGACATTAAGGGGAGAAGAGAAAAAATATAACATGTGGAAACTCTCCACCCAAAAGTTCAAACCATCATTAAACCTCAAAACTGAATGTCAAACTATCTACCTTCAATTGATTGTAGACCGAATTTGTAGGGAGACCAATTAGATCATAATGCTAACATTTATTTTTCAATTAACTTGAAGCTTCTAGGATTCCACAATTCCCAGTAATTTATGCCTAAAGAACTCTGACTAACTTAACTTGTTGGTTGGCAACCCAGGGAAACAAAAATAACCAGAAAAGTTTTCTTCATGACCTTCTCAAAGCAAGGTGAAAGCCTAAACAAAAGGCGTTCTGCAAATAAAACCCCGAAAGGAATGACCAAGACAAATACCTGATCGTTAGGCATTCTGGATATTAGTCCAATCTGTTTCCACCATTTCAGCCACAATCTTGAACCCATATTTCAGCAGTCCAACTTGTCCGATTCTTCAACCATTTGAAAGCTTGAATAAGCTATTGAATGACCAAGCCCCTTGCCCATATTCAAAGAAAGATCTTCTTAGTGGGACGATCTGTTTGTTGTTGAAAGATTTGAGTGCACCATGGGTGTAAGAACAATGACTCGTTTTGATCTTATCATCTTACCTTGGCCTAATGTCTAAGATTACTACATGATAATATATATCTTGCCTGAGTAAGTCCTGCAATCTAGATTTCTTGATCTTGCTTAGTCACTCTTTGGCAAGGATTTAAATTATGGCCTGACGTAACCATGTCAGTCACAAGACACCACAACACGGTTTCGTATCATACTGTACCATGCCATAATGTAGTCAATCATATGCCACAGCCAAACAGCAAGGGGTATCAGAATGCATCACTCAGATTGTCGTCATACCTCAATGAGTAAGTGCACCAGGATGCATTAACATTTGCCATGTACAATTGTGTGCCAGCTAATTTACCATCAATTGCTAATAAGAAAATAATTATTAATAACAAATATTAACTGAATCAATAAATTACCAAAACATCTTTAGGAGGCTGCATTGCCTCGCATTTAGTTAACCTCAATATATGTTTTTTCATCAATCAAGTATGTTAATTTAACGTAAGTATATAACTTTGAATGGACTTTTAATATCATCCATATTCTAACCACCAGTCTTGTTTCTACTTGCAGTTATTTGAATGCTGACTAGACTGAGTGCAACGAAGAAAGCATCTGACCATGATTTCAGGATACAGCAGAAAATATGAAACTTGATAATCAACGATCCCAACAATACATCAATCAGTGAATCAGCATGGAGATATTCTCATGACTTATATTCTCCTTACAACTGGACCATGTTCAATCCTTCTAACTTACTGAAAAGATTTAATATGTAGATCAATGTAATATGGCTGATTGCATATTTATGAAACTTCATGAAATGTGAGGCTAAAATGTGTGCATTGAATAACAAAGCCACTATCAGGTGTTTTAAGTTTGATAATTGCATCAAGAAGTTCAAGAATGATACTTTTAGAACTGAATTCTTGGAAAAATATTAAGCAACTGATGTACTTGAAGTACTTATCATGTCTGGTACTCATATTAGCACTTTAGTCTTCTTCTCTCCACAAAACTACAACATGGCTTTCATCAAATAAGATACAATTACGTATTTCTGAAGGACTGATACAAATTCTAGGAAATCAATCATGTGGAACATTAAACGAGAAAGTCATGGATAGCTGATGTGTGATGTATCATAAACAGTTAAATATCTAACAGTTGTTAATCAGGCAGTACTTGCATCAAGTAGAAAAAAAAGTAACTAAATAAATAAACCAAACCATAAGCAACAAGCATATAAGAAACTAAGATACCTCAAACTCAGCTTTTGGTCGAATGATGAAGTTCTTGTCAACAATCCTCTGATCACCTAGTGACAGATAGTACCTTATACCACTCTGTCGGACCTTTATCCACTCATTTATCTTTGCTTCTTCAGATGCAAATGGAGGTCGAAGGTACATCTCAATATAGCTGAAAACATAGCAAGGAAAAAATGAAGTTGATAATTTTCCACTCAGCAAAGTACCGTAGTGAGGTAACAGAAAACCAAAAAACATTTGTAAATCTGGTATAATCAAGTGAAAACGTTAAAAAAAAAAAGCTAGAATGCACTCACTTCTCAGTTTCTGCTCTACTTCCATCAAATGAGTAAATTGTGTGTCCATCCGGAGACTGTTCAGAAGTCAACAATCTAAATTAAGAAAGGAATTTAATGGTGAAATGAAACCCAACTACATCCATGAAATTGCATAGATACAAGAAACGAAATTCATAAAACCAGACTGAAAGCCGCATAATTATGGTAATATATGGTGAGTGTCAAAACATTTTCGGGGTAAATGTGAAGTAAATTCCAAAAAAATATGATGGTGAGATTTGTGTCGCATTATAAAGATAAAAGATAAAAAGAAAAAGGATACCATGTGTTCATTTTGTATTGTATTGGAAGCTGGAGCACTTTTAAGACAGGCTGAGAGTTCAGCAAACAGAAATCTGACAATTAAAATTCAGGTAGAAAGTTGCACAATAATGCAATTTGATCTGCAAAATAATTAAAATATATAAATTCAATCCTGTTATAATCTTCACTGGGATTATTTCTAAATGGTCTATTTCTTATTTTCTACAAGACATAGTTGTCAACCCAATCTTTATCCCAGCAGAGCAGAGGCTAGTAGATAGTGTGTACCAAGGTACGCGGTACTGATTGTACCGACGTACTGGTGGGCATCGGTACTGGTACGGTACCGAATCAAATCGAGCCGAACCGGTACTGTACCAATAGGGCTAAAAGCCAAAAAAAATTTGGAGCCAGTACGGACCGTTCGGTACGGGCCGGTACCGGTCGGTACGGTTTGGTACCAAAATATATAGCTGTACCGTACCACTAGGATCCGGTACCGATATGTACTGGCCGGGTACCGACCCGTACCGACCGGTACGGCAGACCATGGTGTGTACTCTGACTTTCCCCATCCTTACTTCCACTGTTTCTTCCTCTCATCTCCTCTTTTCTTCCTCTCTTATTTTCTTATTAACTCTTTTAAGTTTAGCCCTTATTTTGTTTCTGTTTCAAATAGTCTTTCAGGCTGATTTCAATGGCCATGTAATAAATCTAATCTTAGAGGACTATTAATTAAACAAGGAGAAAGTGACTTCAGATATGGGTTCTGAAAAAAACTTAACTGAAGAATGAGATCTAAATCAAAACATGGCATCAAAGAATCAAATGTAAGAGGATTCCTTTTGCTTGCCTTTCCCCAGAGTTTTGTTCTCCCGAGGAGGCGAGCACAAGAAACTCTAGATCCAACAGGTAATTGCAAGGAAAACCAGTGTTTTGTCCTTCCTGTGCAACTTTAGCGGTTGACTCTGTTGAGCCTGTCTTGGAGATGCCATATGTGCAACGACAGGCTATATGCATTTTGTCAGCCCTGTTATGCTGATAAGGACTATCTATGGTGATGTTGCCATTTTCTTCCCCTAACATGCTAATTTCTGTGGTAATTTTTCTAATATTTTCCAATCTATGATTGTCCACCACATTTATGAGCCTCTGCAATGCTGACAATGGAACTTTTCTGTATGATTTTATCCATGTCTTCCTATGTCTGCTGATTTTTGTCCACTTCCTATCCAAAGTTTAAAGAAACATATGACTTTGTCTTTGTTCTGTTCCAGTGCGTTGAAAGTTGTCAATGTGTTCATCCTTATCATGTGTTTGTTGATTTGTTTTGAGGATAACAAAACCGATACAAATAGGAGATCCTTTGTCCGCCTCGTGCTTGCTCTTTAATTACAAACCACATAAGGAAAAGAAGAGAGTGGGAAAAGTAAGCAAGGAATTTCTTCCAACACGAGAAACAGAAATTTATCCACCGACAATTAGCATCTTCAAGTACTCAACATACTTCTTCATGCAATTTTCAAGATAATAAATCAGGATCTAGATAAAGTCTATAAAAGGTTATGAAGAAGAGGAATTGCCCATAATGTTGGCTTTTGAACCACCATATACACATGCTGACCTCTCCATGGTAGGGTAGATTTGTGAAATAGAAGCCATACGACTTGCAATTTTCAATATTGGCCTCCAAAATTTCAACAATATATTTCGACAATTTGAAAAATTAAAGCTGTGAGGAATTATGTGGAGGTTCAACTTAAAATTAACATTAAAGCAACTATCTTCGCCATATTTTGTTCAACCTAGTAGATCATCACCTTTATAGTTTTGACACAAGCTTCTTTGGAATCTTCCCCTTAAGGTTTCAACATAAGAGTAATTGTTCGATCATTATGAACAAAATTATAGGTGTTGTCATATTCGTAATTAGTATCATCTCAATCAAATAACCACAATTAATGATGCAGAACATAACACAACTTCACCGATTATCACATGAATGATCATCCTTTTTGTCTCCTTTCCCATAAAAAAGTCGGTAAGCATTTAAACTGAAATACCACCTATATCAGCCCTGCACCTCTCTATACATAACATACAAGCTAGGGAAAGGTACTTGGCACCCATAGGATGATTCAATAGGCAAACGGACCCCATGCCACCCCAAATTGTCCTATAATGTCATGTAATGACCTCGTACTACCGATACACCCTTCTTTTGTTGGTCATTTTTATCAAGGATTTAAGTACTTGTGTACCAGTTCTTACCAGTCAGCTGAATCATACTAGAAAGGTAATAATACCAGAATGCCCCCTCCGTACAAATGGCATGTCAACACATGAATTTCACTTTTTATTATCCCAGAACTAATAGGCATACCATGTGCCAATATGGTACCATGTCGGTGAGGTACCAATATAGGTACAGTACTTGAAACCTTGGGTCTGATTTACTTACCCCCATAGAAAAAAAAAACTTGGTTCTAATCACCAACCTAGGCCACAATATATTGCTTTCCTCGATTCTTGACTATCTTCAATCTACACAGACATCTTGAAGATATTTTATTTGATCATTTTTCTGCACTTAAGGTTGCTTTTATTTTGTTTATGTTGAAATAGTTCTAAGCAAGGTTCGCCGTCTTGATATCGGATCCCGCACCGATACCATCCTATTACAATGTCAGTATATGGTACGATCCGAGACGACGAGGCATATCTAGTATCGATATTGTACGAGATTGCGTACCGATTTGATATTGGTATGGTACGGTACCAATCAGTACGACAAACCTTGGTTCTAAGAATACATATGATGCGGAGGATGTTTCCCTATAGACCACTTATGGCTAGTTGATATTTTTTTTTCAATTAGTCTATAGTGAATGTTAACTTTGTACTGGATGTTTTGAGATTCATATGTTTATGTCAATAAATATTTTATTTTTATAAATTTTTCAAAAAACAAACTCACATTGTCAACCCTGCCCTCCCCCCCACCAAAAAAAAAAAATAAAAAAATAAAAAAACCCTAGTTCCACCCCAATGTTTGGCTTCTCATACATATTAACAATTAGTCATGTTATGCTTTGCATACTTAAACAGGTATATTCGTGTTAAAAGTAGGTGTTATTCGTGTCTATTCATTTGAACATGGGAAATAACCTCACTCCACTTCACAGATCAGAGATCTCATTATTTACATGACCAACCTAGCAGAACGGGTGTTACATCTCCAGTTACAAGTAAACAAACAGGATCTCTCCAATTACCTGCAACTGACACCACAGCATATTGAACACCTCACTTTTAAGAGGAGATAGTAATTCCACCCATGCCATAGTTGGGACATTCAGGTAACCAAACAAGCTCTAAATGCATGTTATATGGCAGAAGACTATTAGTTTTCTGAGAAAACCAAGTATAAACCTTGAACCAGCAATACGATTCATGTGTTGATATAGTACAAGAAAGCTTCTGTACAATAGTCGATAACATACATACTGGGTTACAGAAAAATAAGGCAGCAAGGGTCTGGACAACTTAGAATTACCCAAGAATGTTGCTGGACGATGTACTCACCTCACTTTTGCATTTCAATTTATAGTAAGGCTCTCTGAAAGATGATACAAAGCTGTTGTTGATTCTAATCTGCAGGAGTCCCGGAGGACAAAAAAAAAATAGTTACTAAATGAAAACGAAATGAAATCACCACATAAATTATTATATTGGAAGTAACCAAAAAAAATTGACCTGGGCATGATGGAGGTCTGGCTCGATATGTTTCCTGAACAAAGGGAATATGCTATCAATGAGGTAGTCCAACGAACAAGAATCTCCAATGTCATGTCGAACTTTAGAAAGGAGGCTAAAATGAACACCGCCAACCTGAGGTACCAAACATAGTTTGCTCAAGAAGAACAGTTTTCTTGTAGAAGCTGGGAAGCTACAGCTCTTACCACAGCAACCCTGATATCAAGCAAAGATCGTAGTGTCGAATGGAGAGCATAGGCACCATCAACAATGACCTGAGAAGCAATCGATCAGGAGAACCAAACAAGAAGGAATCGATGATCATTCAACATGATGCGAAAACTACGTCATGGCAAGAGGGAAGGCTCACCACCCCAGACAAAGAAATCTTCAATAGTTTCGAACCACTCCGTCTTTTCTCTTGGAAGTCAAACAATGGTATCAGGGTTTCCTTGCCATTTACGAAATCCTACACTTATGAAACCAAACCGTTAGCTTCTGGATCCCAAAGAGTAGAAAAATTACACCCATCGATGAATAGTATCGATTTAGCAGAGAACAAGAGGAAAGAAAAAGAATACATGGAGATTGCGCACGAGGGCATCAAAATCTATGGAATCCAAGTCATTCCCATCATCAGCTCCATTGCGGTAATTCTCCATAGAGATGACAACGCAGCAGCCGAGGACCGATGCCACCTTCTCCGCTAAGCTATTGGCAATCCAAAAAAATGTACTTCAAAAATGATCACGTAATGAATCCCTCTTGAAGTAGGAAGGATTAATCACCTGGTTTTGCCGGATCCGCTGGGGCCACCGATTCCGACCGTGACGACATGTCCTTCTTTCTTCTCGCGGAGCTCCTGAATGGCCTTCACCAGCAGATAATATCCGTGATCGAAAGGCTGGCCGCCGATCCAATTTCCAATACCGATAGTCAGAATTCAAGAACTCGGGTGGAGATAAAAATTGGAACTTGGGAGAAGAGAAGAAGAGAGAAGTAGATGCTTACAACGTGGAGAGGTAGGGCTTGAAGGATGGAAGAGGAGGTGGCGGACGAGGATGGAGGTGGGGACGAGGTGGAGGAGTAGTAGTAGTCTCTGCCTCCTCCTTCCAAAACCCTATGGAGGACTTCATCTTCCATTGACCACAGGCGCGAGCGGAGAAGGGAAAGGAAGGTCGGTTAATGCAACGGTGCAAGAAACGTTTCTCCGCTTTTGCCCTTTTGAACCTCACCACCCAACAAGTTATCAAAAGTGGTTCCTTCAGTCTCACGTGGACCTTCCATGCTAGTGAAATTTTCAGCTGACTCATTTCCTCGGATTCATTTGTTCGAAATATATATATATATATATATATATTCACCAAATATTTTTTAAAAAAATAATTTTTAAAATTATGATATCTGAAAAATAATTGTAGTATATTTAGTTGATAAAATAGTATATTCAGAGTAGCTTTGACTGAGCATCTACTTTTCTAAAAAAATTATATAAAATACCTATTATACTCATAATAAAGAAAAAGACATTATCCATAGATTTTGATGGTTCAAAAGTACTTTTGGAAAAAAAAAAAAAAATCTAATTCCAAACTAGTAAAAAAGTAACTTTTTCATGACCGCCATATATTTTTCTTTCCATAAAACTTGAGAATCTTATTCTTATAGAAATGCTCCTTTTTCATTTTTTTCCTTTAAAAACTCCAACCAAACAAGCGACATTTTTTTTTATTTTTCTACTGACCATTTTTTTTTCTTTTTTTCAGAACGAGTCTTTAAAGCCATGGCAGATTTTCGCCTTTTAATATAAAGATAGAAGCTACTATTTTCCTTCTTCATAATAAAAAATATTTCTTTTGACTAACCATGAATAATATTTTTCTTGATTAACTTGCAACTATAGTATTGTCTGGACTTGCAACCATAGGTTAGAAAAATGGTGGCTACATTGAAGTCATTGTCTGAACAAAACAAAAAAGTTACTACTTTGAAACCGGCACATCACTAATAGAATGGAACGCCTCTAGATGACCATCAAATTTCTAGCATCATATCATGGAAGGATACGAGATAACATTTAACTCACAAGTATCCAATAAATTTAAATCTTAAAATATATATCGAGCCATAGTCAAATGAGAAATTTCATGCTCATCAATGCAAAAAAGCTTCACCAAAATATCATAAATTGATTTTTCACATGAAATACTACCATTACATTCCACATGGAGTTAAAACTTCAAAGGCCTTCGGAATCACCTAAAAGAATGATTAGATGAGGAGGTTATGGCATATTTATTGATGACATGCTGTTCTAATTAAATTAATGATATTTTTCTTTGACTTTTCTTAGCCTTTGCTATTTCTTCCTTCAAGAAACCAACATTAGATGAGCTAGAAGTCTTACAGGATATAAAAGAATTATTTTCCACTATTTTTTGTTATCTCTGATGTGTTTGAACTGGGGTTGAAGTCAAAAAATGAAGAGAATTCAAATATCCATAAAGAGGTCACATAAGCATAAATATATGATGGAAAGGCTAGTAAAGCTCAAAAAGATAGCATGCTATATTGAAAAATGATATTTGAACAAGTATAAAAATCATTACTTTGAGACTCGCACATCAATGGATAGGATGGAACACCATCCAGATAACATCCAGAGATCTAGGATCACATTATGAAAGTATATGAGGGGACACTTGACTCACAAATATCTAATACATTTAAATCTTAAAATATATGTTGAGTCATAGTTGAAGAGTAATTTCATACTCACTAGTTTTTATTTTTTTTAAAAAAATCACAATGATGGATTGATTTTTTTTTTATGGAGGACTTCAATTATGTCTTGCATCAAGTTAAATTTCAATATATCTTGAACCATCTAAAACAGAGATTAGATAAGAAGGTTATAGCTGATTTATTGGTAAAATATCCAAGCTAACAAAGTTATAAAAATTTATAGAAATGTCATTCCAATTAAATAAAAGATGATAATTCTTTCTTTTATTTTTACTCAACTTTTTTTTTATTTCTTTCTTCTAGTTAAACGAGCTAGTAGTCTATGGGACATAGGAAATTATTTTCTACTATTCTTTGTTATCATTTTATTTTTTTAGATAAATTATACCCTTCATAAACTAATAGAGTCCACGAGCGCTAAAAAAACTATTTATAAATACTTATAAAATTCCTTTGCATCTGACATCTAAATAGTAGGTGGTAGCACAAGTGGATTTAAATAAATACTCTTTTCCCATAAAGAATCAACCAAGCAAACAGGAGCAAAAAGATGATAAGGAAAAGTCCACCTAAGCCAAAGGCTAAATGTTCATTTGAAATATTAATTTCATCACTATTTTTTAATACATGGCTAATCCTATTTAAACATCTGATGAAATAAGGTACTAACTATATGTGTATAACATTAATGATATAACAATCTTCCAAAATATTTTTATATTCCTATGCGAGATTACATAAATAATAAAGAGTCCAACTATGAAACCATGACATTAATATAAAAAACAACCATGACACTTAGTGAGAATTCTATTTAACCTAACAATGGGCAAATATTTGACAATCTGAAAGGAGTTTCATAATATTAGCCATGTGGAATTTTTTTTTTTTTTGCTACACCAGACGACTCATACAATTCTAGTATGAATACATCCAAAAAAGTCAAAATATAATAAGTCATGGAGCGCTAGGCAGCTCCCCCTCGCCAGTGCAGAGAACCCCATCCAGAGTGATTAGCCAAAAAAGAAGCAACCCAGTCCGCAGCTCCATCAACCTTTCTATAGACGTGCTTGGCTCAGAAGGTAATGTATCCGCTTGCCATGCCCCAAATATTCCGGAACAGGGGGTGGTGGCCACTAATGTCCCCAGTGCCCTCTGAATTCAGCCGATTACTATAGCCGAGTCACCTTCGAGCAGGATTGCGTTAGCCAGTAGCACACGCCGAGCATGATAAAAATCAACCCAAGCTGCCCTCAACTCCGTCTCATGGACCGAAATGTAAAAGATTGGGCACCCTCCGGCTACCACTACTCTAGAGTCCGGGCTTCTGATCACGAAGCCCGCACCACCCTTCCTACCACATCCAAAATACATCCATCGAAGTTGACCTTGAAAAAACTCGAGGATGGGAGCTCCCATGTGATGTGCTACAAGAGCAGAGATAGAGCTCCATATGTCCCGAGCTGTTAACGACATATCTGATAGACCCGCACCGATGATCTCGATAGCATGCACTCGGCCCTCTCTATGACGAATCTTAGTGTAGGTCTTCTCTCCCCAGAGATCCAGGTATTTCTGACCAGCCAAATATGGTAAGCAATATAAGTTGCCCTAATAGCCACATACTGGGTCTGAGATGTGTCGACCCACCATCTAAGCACTTGGGTAAAGGAGCTGGACTGGTACAATGCATCCGGCGGGATATCAACATGCCTCCATATCCGCATTGCATAATCACACTAGAACATAACATGATTCATAGTCTCCTCCACCTCACATCCAGGGTAGTGTGGTAGGATGGATATTCCACGCCTGCTCAGGACAGCCTTCGTCAGTAACCGACCCCAGGTAACTTCCCAAAGAAACAAAGCAATCCTTGGGTGAAGGCCAAACTTCCAAATCCAGGTGCAGTCCTGTCTCTGACGCTGCTCGCTCTAAAAAAGATCGTAGATGTCCCTCAATATGACCCTAGGGCTACAAGATGTGCTCCAAACCCTTACATCCGAGACAACATAGCCGGGAACCATTAGTGAATGCACTCTCTCTGTAAGGTACTCACCAAATAGATGGCCAATCCAGTTGGAATCCCACTCTTCCCATCATAGCGGAGGAGATCACTAACCCGCAAACTATCCACAACCTCATCATTGACCATGGTTGGCCAGAGTCTCAATGGAAAGGTATCCACCCAAGGATCCTCCGTAATATCCACATTGCACCAATCTCCAATCAGCCATTTGGTGTTTAAAGCACTGAAAATATGTCTACAGATCTTCCTTCATATGAAGAAGCATCTCCGACTACTCTAAAATGCTCCACCTGTGGTTCCCGGCCGTATCGGGCTGTCGTTATCTGACTCAAAATGGAGTTCAAGTAATAGGCTTCTCTTGTGGGCTTCTTAGAGCTTGAATAATGAAATTCTTTAGTGTCATACCCCCTCGTTTGATGAGAGCTTGTTCTCATGTTCAAAGCTTTATCAGGAATTTGATAGTGTGGTCTTATGAATAGATTTTATGATACCACTCTGATTTCTTTCTTCCAATCCTTTCGCTAAATAACTCTCTTGCAAATAACGATGAACTCTCATATTATTGCCTTTCAAGACTTGTTTTCAATTCAAAGAAAAGTTTAATATCGGATATGATGAATATGTTATTCCTCCTTGCAAATAGGAATCTTGATATTTATTGTATAAGTAGCATGAAGAGAAATCAAGATCTACTATCCCATATGACTCTACCTTTTTAATGAAAACTTCAAAGGGTTCAATTAGTAAGATGCTGAATATTCTTATCACTTTTAAACTGAAACATCTAAAAGATTCAATAGTAGATTCTTATCAACAAGATGAAACATGTCATCATGATCAAGAACCACTTCTCTATTTGAAGATCCTTCAAGTGCATTGGAATTAGAGGCTTGGCTATCATCTTTTATCGACCTTGTTAGCCTAATCAACTAAGACAGGCTCATCTTTACTAGGAGTTTTATCATTAGCAAGGAGAGATTCACACACATTACAAATATCTTTGTTTGGACCATTAACAACAGTAGGAAAATCAATAAGTTTTAAAGTTTTGATTCTTATGGATTGAACTCCTTGGTATCGTAACAGAGAAAAGCCTCTTTGCTTGATACCCAAATTATACAATAAAAAGAAAGAAAGAGACTGATTTTCAAGAGAAGTATAGAGATGGTAAAGAAAAAATGGAAAATTCAGCAGGATTAAGTTGGATTTTCTATTAGATTGGTAGATTTGGTAGCCTAAATGGATAGGGCTATCAACCTAACACCCTTTAATTTAATTCCTGTGGGAGAAAAAAACCCTCCAAGATAATTCTTTTATTTCTATAGTCCAACGGCCCATAGAAAACTTTGGATAGATCTTCAGAACATATTCCTGCAGGCATGGTCCGGACGGAACCGGTACAGTACAGCTATATTTTTCGGTTTCGACTATTCGCAATCCGTACCGGTCGGTACTGGCCCGTACCGACCAACTTGTACCGATCTCAAATTTTTTTTGACTTTTGGTCCGAACCAGCCAAACCAGTACAGTACCGGTTCGGTTCGGTATGGTATCAGTACCGTATCGATATCGGTATCTATCGGTACGTCGGTATAATCGGTATAGCGGATCTTTTCTGCATGTACTCAAATGGACCCCAAAGAGAAGAAAGGAATAAAGTGTAGCTGGGATAAATTTGGAATAAGTCAGGACGCAGGCCATTCCTGCTTCCAAAGGCCAAACAGGGCCAAGGAAAACCTGGGCTACGGCTATGCGTAATCCCGCTCAAGATCACCCAGATACTGTGTTCTTGTTGGGTGGGTCCGGAGACGCGTTAATGTTCTCCCTGTCCAGAACGTAAAACGCCAGCCAATGGCATTGTTCTTTCCGCCGCGCCCGCTGCTCTCATCCGATGCCCGCGGTTTTAGGGCTTGGCCGGACCCCCCGCTCCCTTGTCCGCCTGCTCTTGGACACTCCCAATCTCTCGTCTGTCTCCTCTTCTCCCCCAGTTCCTTACACTTCTCAGAAGCAGCTAATTTGCTCCTCGGAGCTTGCTGTTTAGGGCCGTAAGCTTGTCGCCGGCGGACACCGGAGAGGAGCGTTAAAAGGCGTCCGATGGCTCTCCACGCCGTTGCTTGCTCTTTTACCGGCCTTGCTTCAAACTCCCGACTCCGTGCCCAGAACTTGTCCGAGAGGGGTGGTTTTAAAAGGGGATTTGTTAGAGCGGTCTCTGTTCCTCCTCTTTTCTCCTCGCCTCGGCCTCTCTGTAGAATTTCAGGTACCAATGTTTGTTAAATCGGGCCATAGCATTAAATTTCTGGTTGCTTTTAACCATCCTTATCATCTATCTGATAGTGGGAAAGGTTTGAACAAGGCAGTTTTTTGAGAAAGGTATAAGAAGTTTGCTGGGATAAAAGAGATGGATAAAAAGCTAGATTTCTGATAAGGGAAGGCGTATTGAACAATGAGGTCACTCAAGGTTCTAACTTTTTGTGGGTAGCTAAATTAACAGGACTATCCTACGTGATCCAGACTTGTAATTTAATGTTAAGAGATTGTTCCTCTATATTTTCTGACGGAACTCCAAATGTGTAGTCGGTGGGGCTCGCTCTTCTTTTCCCTTTGGGCTGGTAGAAACTCTGAACTTGAAGGGTTTCTGTAATAAGTGAGTGAAACCTTGATCTTTTTGGATGTTACCTCATTTTTTAAGGTTGTTATGCTCTGAGCTCTACACGCTGTCTGTCGTCGTATCATTTACTATGGCTGCTGTAATTTTTTCATTAAATTTGTGAATACTTCGTCGGTCTCCAAACTTTTACTTCAGTGGCAAAGGCCGAATTTTTCATCGGCAATATGGTAGAAACCTTCTCCATGTGTTTCTCCTTATTAGATCTTAATAATCCAATTATATATGCAACAAATGTCTGACATCTGGAATAATCTTGGTATTACTTGCTAGAAAAACATCCTATGGAAGAAAGTGTGAGTTAGAAAAAATAAAAGATAAAGGAATGTGCTTTTTGATTAAAGGGGCAGCGCATCTTTAATACATCCAAATTCTGGAAAGAATTTTGACAATTTCATATCATCTAGCAACCTTGGGGTGCTGAATTGATAGTATCATTCTGTTCATCTCACCTTCTCAATGAAATGAAAGCATGGGGAATCCCATTTCACAAGTATCCAAACTGAGTTGAAAACACGATAGTGCTTTTTTACATCTCCTGCACTTTTATAACATAAGATACTAACCCTCGGTAGATATTGATTTTTTCTTGCTGCATGCTTATCAGCTACCTTATCTGGATTGATAGGGTGCATGACTTTTCAAATTATAATGTTTGAAGCTTCTCATTGTCTCTTTCCTCTGATTTTGGATGTTATCTTAGGTTGTGCAGGGGCATTTGCAGGCAACAATAGCTCTCTTGAGACAAGTGATTCTTCACTTGTCGTGTGTTTTGGGGAAATGCTAATTGATTTTGTCCCTACGATTAGTGGCTTATCATTAGCTGAATCTCCAGCATTCAAGAAGGCTGCTGGAGGAGCACCTGCTAATGTTGCTGTAGGCATAGCTCGTCTTGGTGGTTCATCAGCCTTTATTGGGAAGGTAAAGTATATAATGTTTCCTTGAAGCCTGGTTGCTGCTACTAGATAAGCAAATAACTGATAGAAAAACATGGATTGCGTTCCTTTTAGATAGTCAATAATGACTTCTTCTTATGGTCACAAACTAAGTATTGCTTGAGACCTTCCAGTTCGTTCCATTGTGAAGAATCAGCATTACCACATTTCTATGTTAAGGTTATGATTATATCTTTTCAACTTCTTATTCTGCTGAAAATAAGAGACATCCTGTTTGGATGTTCATTGCTATATAAAAGACAGGCTGCTAAGTTTTTTATGGAAAACAGTTTCTCTGATTATTCTATTTTTGCGGTGATTCTGCAATAATAGATTTTTTTTCCTGAAGTTGAAATAAATCATTTGCTGAAGAACAAGAAAACTTCTGAATGTATATTTGGTTTCATTTATTCATATGTGATGAGCCTATATGGCACTCAAACTTATATTATGTAGGCATGCTAATTAAGCTTATGTCGACTATAATGCTATGGTCAGATGCAATTTGGAGCCTAAAAGTTAGATAGATGGTTCAAATTTAGTTCAATCTTGAGTTTTTCCCGTTTAATCAAGTGGAGTCATTTTAGGAAGCTTTCTAATTACTATCCATTATTTGGCACTGCTTGTGATGCATTACTAATTTACTATTAATAGCGACTAGCTTCTAAAACCTTCCTCTTTTGTTTTATTAGGAGTTCAAAAGTGGTTGGTAGGATATAGTTAACATACTATTTTTTGGGAACAAAATTGATGTCAAATAAGTTGTTGATTTGTTTAGAATATTCACATTCCTATTCTTTTTGGTGTCAAACTATATGCAAAAAAGTCATTAAGTCATAATAGGTAGGTTGAGAGTCCTTTTTGAGTAGGAAGTATGCTCTTTACTTGTTCTGA
Source organism: Phoenix dactylifera (assembly GCF_009389715.1). Taxonomy (NCBI): domain Eukaryota; kingdom Viridiplantae; phylum Streptophyta; class Magnoliopsida; order Arecales; family Arecaceae; genus Phoenix; species Phoenix dactylifera. The sequence goes on from NW_024067972.1 coordinate 101,036, forward strand.
TATTTATAAGGGTCATTATGAATTGATGAATTTTACAATTTTATCATAGTATTTTGTTTCAAGAAAAGTTTTTGTGGTCAGGTTTGACGCTCATATTTCCTTTCTCTTCCTCTCCCCTCTCTAACTCTAATTCTCTTCTAGTCATACATCAAATTTGGTATTAGAGCTAAAGGGTTTTACGTTATTCTGTTTTCTTTTTCTTGATCTTCTTGTTATTTTCGTCTTGTTTCGTTTCCTATTCATCATGTTATCAAATAAGGCAAGGTTTTAAATGCCGGTGGGACGATAGGGCATCCCATCATTTTGATTGTTAGGATGGGATGAGTTGAGAGATGGACTAGGATAGGATGGGGCTTCCAATGTCTAGAGTGTTGGTTCAGGGGAATCCGGTTCCACGAAAAAACTGGGACGACCCTATCTCACGATATTTAGAACCTTGAAATAAGAATTAGGTTTTAAAAATTGATATTCTTCATCAACATGTCATGCAAGAAGAAAGTTTTTGAGCAGATGCATGATGATCTAGCATCTATAAATGGTGATTTGGCATCAAGAAACACTACTTTGCAGGCAATTGCGGCAACTCTGTGCATCGAACCATGTTGTAATGCTAAAAGCATATTTTTTTGCCACAAGTGATGCAAGTAATGATGGTGCTTGGGCAATTTTCAAAGCAACAAAGAAAGAAGAATGCAAAAACTAATTCTGGGATAAACAAGAAGTAATTAAAGATCAGCTAGAATCCCCCCCAAAAAAACTAGAAGAGAGAAAGAAGAAAGGAACTAGAAGCTAAAACTAGGAATTAGAAGATCTAAAAATAACCAGTAGCCTCTTACCTTGCTGCCAAGAGGGCTTCGTTGTTGCTTGGAATCCACCAAGCTATTTCAAAGTGGGCCATGGTAAAGGACTCCACAAACTAATTGGCGTCTCTATGAGGATCCGTGCAAGTGTATATTTAGTGCCACATTGGTTGTGTGTTGAGTAGATCTTGGGTAGTTATACAGGGCCAAGGAACCCTAGACAATATCTTCCGGCTGCTGAAATGATGGTGATCTTGTATGGTTGAGTGATGAGATACATGTTGAAATGATGGTGACAAATTAACTTTCTATTAATTATTTTTCTTTTCAGGTCAATGAACGTTAGATGTCCATATGCACTAGATTTTTTTAAAGCCACCAAGATCTCTTGGATGTGGAATAGCTCTAGTTCAGGTTAAAGAGCCAATTGGACAATGTTTTTCTGTAGCAACAAGATTCATTTTGAAGGCACAATTCATAATTTAAGGAGCTGTGTTAAGACTTGATCGTGCATGATATTTTAGTTGATAAAATTTAATATTTTCCTTTTGTCAGTCAATTTGTCCAGTTTCCTTTGCAACGCATTGGCTTTTTGATGCCTAAGCTTGTAAGGATGCTTACCATCTTCATAAAATTTATCAGTTTGCCACTAGCTTCTATGAGATTATAGTGCATATTATGTAATATTAAACTGGTAGTTTGCTGATCTCTTGAAGATCAATTAACATATATAACCACCTGGTGTTCTTACTTGCATATGTGCTTGCTAACAGTGACAGAATTTGTAGATTGGTTTTTTCCATGCATGTTTGTAATGGCAAGAAGTAAATCAACCGTTCTTACTTTATGTCTGTGTGATAACTGGTGTTTTTTTATCTTACTCTCAAATCTCCCCATCTTCCGTTTGTTCAATGACATGCACAGGTTGGTGAAGATGAGTTTGGGTATATGCTAGCTGATATTTTAAAAGAAAATAATGTGGACAATCAAGGATTGCGGTTTGATCCGGGTGCTCGAACAGCACTGGCTTTTGTTACATTGAGAAAAGATGGTGAACGTGAGTTCATGTTTTATCGTAATCCTAGTGCTGATATGCTGCTTGAAGAAAAAGAACTAGACCTTGACATCATTAGGAAGGTACATGATGAATAAATGTGATGATAAGGAGATTCATGGTTTCTAGTACAGTTACTACTGTCTTTATTCTTTTTGCATTTGGATTATTTGAATATTTTATTTTCTTCATTCATCGTACTTACTGTCATAACATCTTTGTTAGGCAAAGATCCTCCACTATGGATCTATAAGTCTCATCACTGAACCATGTAAATCAGCACATATTGCAGCAGCTAAGGCCGCTAAGGATGCTGGAGTGCTTCTTTCTTATGATCCAAATCTGAGGCTTCCACTATGGCCATCTGCAGAGAGTGCTAGAGATGGAATATTGAGCATATGGAATACTGCTGATATTATCAAGGTAGCCATCTCTTAGTTTTACAAAGCATCTATAACATCTCGCTGTATTCTTTTCTTTTAGAGACTTATTGATTTTAGTTACATTTATGAAACAGGTAAGTGAAGAAGAAATTTCCTTTTTAACTAAAGGAGAAGATCCATATGATGATGCAGTTGTACGAAAACTCTTCCACCCGAATCTGAAGTTGGTTCTTGTCACTGAGGGCCCACATGGCTGCAGATATTATACGAAGGTATAGATTAATTTTGTTGCATCAATATAATCTATATATTATTATGCTGTCTATGATAATGCTTTAATTCCATTAGTCCTTTTGCTCAATAACAAAATATTTAAGATGTCCATCGACAACCAAATTTATGGAACTTAATTTTTCATTTAATATTGTTTCCATATTATGAACCATCTGAGCTCATAATAATTTTCATCACATATTTAAGCGATCTTTTTATGTCAATTTGCTATTTTACCTGTATTTGCTTAGCATCATGTGTAAATGAGTGTACAATTTTACTTTATCAAAAATATATTTTTTTTAATTCTCTTAGTGTTTATTGGCTTTATGAATGCAAGTTTTTCAAAAGATAGTCTCACAACTTTAAAGTCTGCCTTCTTCAACTTGGAATTCAAGCCCCTAGTCTGCCTTACCCCTTAGGTCTTTTCTATTTCATGACATACATGATCATATCATTTGATCTGTAACAGTTACCATCATTTTACCCTTGTGATGCAACTCCTAAGCTCCAGCTTATCTGCATTTCTTAATCACTCCTTGTTTACTCACATTCACTAAAGCATCTTCTTCATCGATGTGCTTTTTGTTGGTGTTTTATGCCCTAGAAGTAATATTTTGAGGGATGTTTTGTTGAAAATTTTTCATGCATAGTTTTTTTTTTTAATTTTCATTTATGATTATGATCATGTGCGTCAAGTATTTGCCTAAGTTATTTTCAGAACATCCATAAGTTACATGACTCTGAAGAGCCAACTTGTTATCAGATTCACTGCCTCATGGGAGGATTGTCTCTTTATGCACCGCTAGGTTCGCTTATAGCCAAGGGTGATTGAGGCATCACACTTTCATGGCTACCTTGGTGGAGTGCACATGCCTACTGGTTGCTACTCGCTCCATTCTTCTGGCCAATACGTGTTGACTGTTTGCACCTGAATATTGATATGTGGTGTTATATTTGGTGGTCAACAGTTTATGAGTTGCTTCTCAGAAGCATACTATAATTTATTGTCTTGTTGGACCTAGGAGCACGATAAATTACATGAATCCTTGGACCTGAGAGTACTACGACCTGTGGAGTTGATAATACTAACTTTGCAGTCAGATCTGAATGCAATGGTATTATGGAACTACTGGGTGATTGTGATTAATCATGAGAGAGACTTAGTTGTCCAACAAGATATTAGGACATAGCATGATAAGATGGAAAATCCTAGGTCTGGTTTTTTCTTGATGTTTTATTGATGACTTGATCCTGTGTTACTAGTCTTAAGCCCAGTTTGGTATTGCTTTTGGAGGGCCAAAAATTGCTTCTTGGAGAGGTAGAAGCTCTTTTAGATGATTTCAAGGTCTTTGGTAAACATTTTGAAATAGCTTTTTGGCTCCTTTAAAAGTTGAAAATGGTCTACTAGAGACAAGCTCCAATTTGGAGCTTTTGGGCAAAAACTCACCTAGTCACCTGAGAGACCCGAGTTTGAGTCTTGGCAATGGAATTTTTTAAAATTAGTTTAAAAACTTTTTGTTGCCATAATCATTTAAGTTGGTATTTTTATGCCATACTCATGCAATCAAGATTTTAATTTATTTATTATATTATTAAGATCAAAATATAAAAAATAATTTACAGATTAACAATAATTTATAATAATAGTTTCGATAGTACAATATAATATAATATGTATTGTATTATAGTAGTACAATACTATTATACTACAATACTATTATGTTACAATAATATTATACTATAATAATATTATAATATAATACTATTGTAATATTCGATTAAAATACCAATTTCGTATTATTTATTATAATAGCAGAATTGTAATATTATAGAGATATTATTATATTCTATAATAAATATAAAAATTTGTTATTTATTATATTATGTAGATTAAAATATCAAAATAAATAATTTTAATGCTGGAGCATCCAGGGAGTTTGCTTAATTAGCTACTTTTATTTTGTTCTTTTGATTAGTTTAGTTTGTGGTCAGTAATTATGTCTCGAGTTATATTAAGTAGTCATATGACTGGCATGTGATTTTTATTGAGTTTGTATGGCTAAGATTAGATAGGGATATTTATCATCAAGGGTTGGGATTAGAGAGTTGCTGTAACCCTATTATAAATAGTCTTTTAGACTCAAATTAAGCAGCTATCTTATTCTTGTTTTAGAAGTTAGTGGTTTACAAACCCTAAAATCCATTGTTCTTGTTCTTCTTTCAATCTTGCTAAATTTTAGCTCTTGTTTTGCTGTCTATTCACTAATTTTTACTTCCAACACTATGTCAAATTTGTGAATTAAGAATACTTCATGATAGCAGTTTTTATAGTACAAACAATTAGATAATTGAAAGTACTATGCAGTGTGTTTTATTTTATCTCCTGATATTAAAAGTACTTTTTCAATTTGGTTACCAAATAGATGTTAAAGTTGCACAATACTTTAGAAATACAGCTACCAAACAGTAAATAATTTTTTATTAAAAGCTCTGCTAGTGAAAGCTCCGTTGCCCAAGGTTCTTTAGAGAATGCTCTACTATCTACAACAATGCCAAATGGGCGTTAGCTTGTAAACTTGGGTCAACGCATTTGGTCACTTTATGGTCCTTACTAATGCTTGTTCTTATGGGCTACAAGTTTGACCATGCAAGGTTATGTATTCCTTAGATCCGCATGCTGACATGAGAAGCATGGAGGAACTTAATTATAATGATTTTATTTTCAAAAAGACCTTTTATTGATATGCTCTTCTTGAAAATCTTGTTCTTATTGTGTGATGACTTAAGTGGAAAGAAAGGGCTTCAATCTGTAGATCCTAGTTCTTGTTGATTTAGGACTTTCCATCTCCTCATTCTCTCTGTATATTGAAGTGCACAAGAGTGTAGTCACAAGTTTAGCATTCAGAATGAATGTGGCTAGAGGCAAAGATTCAGAATGCAGAAAAATTTCAAAATGATCAAAAGTTTAAAAAGGACTTTGATAATTTGAAATTCTAGAAATATTACTAAAATAAAGAATGTAAGATAATTGAACTATGTATATGTTTATTCATATGAAAACAAGCATTTGAGAGCTAAGAAAAATAAACAATAACAGATGATTCTACCTGCAACATATGGCATCATCTGTTTGCACTTCATAAAGGTCATCTAGAATAGTTATGAACAATTTGTGAACAAATCATAACATTTATGAATAATTTGTGAATATTTCAGTAGTTCTTGATTAGTTTGTTCTTGAGAATAACTTAGTGAATTATTCAGCTTATAGTAAATTAAGAGTATTTCAAGATTTTTTTAATAATTCAGGGTAAGGTTTGCAATCTTGGTACCGGGTACCGTATTGGTACCCTATTGATTTGGTTCGGTTTGGTTTGGTACGGTACATCTCTGTACCGAAATAGTTCTCTCAAGGTGTCGTACTGGCCTGAATCTGGCGGTATGGGGCATATCGTATCGTACCGGTTTGGTACCGGTACACAGTATGGGTGGCATACCGTCATTCGATATGCCTTGGTACGAGGCGGTACAGGGCTTGTACCGATTTGAAATGAAGTTTCGTATCGGTTTTCTTTCGGTACAATACGGTACGTCCTGTATCGAGTGGTACGTGGCCGCACGGCAGACCATGATTCAAAGATTGTTATTATACCAAAGGGAGGGTTTGCTATAAATTTAGTGGGATGCCATACCTTTAATAGGCTTACTAAGAGAAGGTGACCAACCCTTACTCTAGATTTTTGACTTAGGTTTGGTTTGGTTTGGTGTTGAGAGAGAAGATTGTTTGAGTGAGAGATTTTTCAGTAGTAGTTTAATATTCTTGCGGTGGTTTCATATTGGAGTTCAAGGATTAAGCTTGTGGAATCAAATATGTTATATTGGTCCCACCTCTATGTTAATTGATCATAGGGACTTGATTTTCTTCTTGGTAGGATGTGAAATGGGCCTGAAGTTAATCCAGCCTATCCCGAAAAAATGCCCTGCGCTGGATTAGGCTCGGGTCTATCATCCTTGGGCGATGTTTAGGCTCGAGAGTGTAACCCTGCATAGAAGTAGGGCTGGACCCAGGCCATCCCATTAACACCCCTACAGAAGGTGTGGGGAAAATTCAAAATCATGAGATTAAAAGGTTGTTTTGTGTATTTCTATTCAGATTAGTTAGCAAATTCATGAATTTATTGCTATCAGGAGTACAGGCTTTATATGTTGAAAGCATTGACATGACCAAATGAATATAATGAGCTTGCTCGTAAAACATACGCTGTACTTTGTTATGTGTCAAGGTTTTAAATCCCTGTCCCAAGACCTGTATTTGGTCTGGGGCCGGTTGGGATGCCTATAGGATGGTGCTGTCCTGTCACTTGGGAAGGGTTTCCGTCCAGATGATTCAGGAGGATGCGCATTTCTAAGGCTTTTTAGCTTCTTTCTTTTTTATTTTCTTTATGTTATTCTTAATATTGTTGAGAGGTTTTTAAGAATTCACTTGTTATAATTTAGGGGTGGGTTTTGGCCCCATAATTGGGTTCATGGTGCTGACACCAATGCAGGGACCAATTTTATATGGCGTTTATGGTGCTGAGGATCCAAGAACCCTTTCTCTTTCCTACCCTTGCAAGAGGAATGCTACGCTTACTTGCATGTGTAGGTGGAAAATACCTGCACACACCACACAGCACTTGCTTTAAAGTAGCATTTAAGACCCTGCTTTCAACCGGTTGGCCAACTTTATATAACTGGCTGGTTTGAGAGGTTCCAGGTTCCAATTGGTGATGAGTTCCATCTCAGCTTCTCAAGCCTCAAAGACTGTTAGAAAAAAGAAAAAAAACACTTTAAATTAATGGTGATGAGTTCCATCTCAATTTCTGACGACTGACCCAAAGACTGCTTACTGGAGACTAATGTGGGAACAAAATTGCTGAGAAAAAAAAAGATTTTATGGCACATTTGCATTTCTCAATGACTTCCACTATTTATTGTTTGCATTGTTCACTGAATAGTTAATTCGAATTTAATTTTTTAGGCTAGTTAACAATAATATTTATTTAATAAGTAGCAGTTAAAATGAGTTTTCATGCTGTAAACAGTGATTTAGACAAATAACATGTTAATTTGTCATTAGTAACTACTATTTCTTGTCATAATGGTGAATATTGACCATTGTAACCATACATTTTTTGGTGTATATAGCTATCATTGTTTTAAATCTACATCATATTTGTATATACAATAAAATTCTATGATCATTACAATAATCAATAACAATTTTTTTGGAGGCCTGTTATAATGATGTAATGGCATTATTAAAATGTAGATGTATATACTTTGTTAGAGCTCTGCATGCGAAACATGAAAATGCATTGTAAAGTGTAGTGGTTGATTTTGTGCAAACATAAAACAACGAATGCTATAATGTTAGAATAACCACTATAATAATATTTTTTTAAGGAAAAAAAAGTAATTACGAAGGGCAATTGTTAGGTTATATAACACATTTCTAAGTAATGTGGTTATAAAGCCATTGTTTCACGATATGTCGGAATAATAAAGCCATTTTTCTTAATCTTCTCACTATTTATTCAATTAAAATGTTGTCTTTTGTATTTAAATTTTATTGGTTAACAATAAGATTTTATAGTATGAATAATGATATCAAGTTTTAAAATAATAACAATAATAAATCAAATTATATCATGTTATTGCCAATTATTTGTCACTGTAGAGTGAACTAATCAATGCTACTAAATTGACTACTATTATATTTCCATAATATCTATTTTAAGGCATACTTAAAACTATTCTATTGAAAAATAAGCTTCAAAAGGGTGTGCTGCTCTATAGTAACAGTTCTCAAGGAAACCTCTTTCTTTTAAATAGTAGTGCAGCACAGCAATGTTTTTATAAAAACCTTCTCAAGAGAAATAAAGAGTTATATGTGGCTGCTATTATAATATATAATAATTTTAAAGAATCTTTGGAAAGCCTTGAAGTCTTCAAAGTTCAAAAAAAGCTGAGACAAGAGGTTTACTGGCTGGAAACCGCTCAAAGTGGGTCATGTGTAGCTGCCTTTGTAGAGGGCTTTAAATGCTACAAGGACCTATTAGCGCGTGTTTAGGCATTTTCGCCCGCGTAGGCTTAGCCCTGCTCCTCCTTCCAATCAAAAAACAAATAGCCAAGAGAAAAAAAACAAACAGGAAGAAAACTAAAAATAATAAAGAAATGGTGTCCTGGTGAATTATTGGGATGCTATGTTGTCCTCAATGCTGGGACAGTGGGTATAGGCTGTCTTGGTTTGTCTTAGCCAGGATGGACCAGGACTACCCATTTTTTCATGCATCGGGGTCCTAGACTTATCATTGGATTTCATATCTCACTCTTCCAACCGAGATGAACCATGACAGACCAGGTCTTTAATTAGTCTGCATAATGACAACTTACCAAGTTATGATAATGAGGAAGTCTTGAAGTGATCCGTCTAAATTCGTATATGATGATCGGAACATCTTACTATGAGGCTGATGTTCTTGTAGATTCAGGTCTAACAAAGCACAAACCTGATCCTACATGGACCTGGCTCTGACATGGATTGAAATACAGAATAATGGGTTGGATTTTGGTCTCAAAACTATACCACTGAACTGCGATAAATGTAAAACTGATTTATATGAATTTGTTTTAAAATAGTTCAACATTTCAAATAATTTGACCTGATTGCATCAGGTGAAGGATTAAGTCTGGTTTGGAGTCCTAGACCTGATCATTTTGGAGGGCTCTCAGATGTATATCATATTTGAATGCGGCTCAGACCAGACTCAAATAAGCAATTGACATGCTTAAGTCAAAATGATGACTTCGATGGGTGAAGTAAGCATACAATTGGGCAAGAGAGCCTCTTTTTCCTGCTTCTCCTAGTTCTCTTCTTGATCTTCTGGCTCTTATTGTAAAATAATATTCATATCAGAAATCAGATATTAGAAAGCCTAAATAATTTTAAAAAGAGAAATTAGGAAGAAATATATTTGCATACCTGGCTGCCTGGCTGTTTTGTTGTTCAGTAGTTTCCTCTTCCTCTTCTCCTTCACCTTCTTCATGTGATACATTTTTTTTAGAAAAAGAAGAAAATAACCAAAAAAAGGAAAGAAGAAGTTAATCATAGATGAAAAAAAAATTTAGATTTGTGCAGTTGGGTTGTTGAATGATGAAGTAATCCCCCTCTAGGTGCTCTTGTTCTTGTTTCCTGTATATGGAAGAACAAAGAAAAAAGGAAATGCAACAGACTAGCAAACCTGAAAGACTAGAAAGCAAAAGGGAGGAAGAAATGAACCTATAAACCTGGGCCATGGGTGTTTTCAAATGGCCTTCATATCTCCTCTACATCCCTTAGTCTTCCATTTCCTCTTTTTCATTCTTTATGCCCTTATTTCTTTCCTTTTTTTTTGGGTTGTCCTTTTGTCTAAGAAGGTGTCTCTGAGTTTGTTGGAGCCTTTATTCAGGAGTTCATGGAGTTGTGGGACCTAGAGAAAGCCATCAAAGTTTAAGTTAATCCCAGTCATGCAGCCATTAATGAATGGCCTAGATTGACCAAAGATTATCCTTTTAGAAACCATTGCTTATGTCTTGTATAAGAATCAGATCATCTAAAAAGAAATGCCATATTAAACTTATTGAAAGCTGAATTCTAGGTTTAAAGTGCTTACTTTGAATACATAAGAATGGGTAAAGGGGGCAATCCATGCCATGCTGGCATTTAATATGGAAAGAATTGAGAGTTTATAGTTGGGTTGGGAGGAAGCAATTGTCTTTCCCTTCCCCCTGGCTCTGCCTATGATGGATACCCAAATATTACATAAACTCTTTTCTTCTTTTTTTTGTTCCATGTCTATGCATAATTGTATGTTATTTGATAGATTAGTAAAAATTCCTCAGAATCCTAGTAAGGTTTCCATTGTTAGCTTTGTAATAGAAAGTAAAGATCTTGAAAAAGTTTGAATCGAGGGTTCTAATAATTCATATGGGTATCATGATTTTCACTCATTTCACTTATATGTTAAATCTATAAGATTTTTCTTTGTTAAAAGCAAGGTCTGCTGAACCGGTCGGAACCGACCGGTTCAGCCTATATCGTACCGGTCCCGGCCGGCACCGGTACGATACAACCATAGAATTCGGTTTTTTGCCCGTACTGGTGCAAACCGATGCAGTTCACACTGGTGCAAGCCCGGTACCGGTGCGAACGCACCGGTACTTGCAGGAAGAAGAAGAGAAGAAGAGAAAAGAAGAGGAAGAAAGAGGAAGAAAGAATAGGAAGAAGAAGAAGAAGAAGAGGAAGAAGAAGAGAAAGAGGAGAAGACTACCTGTTAATGGGAGGAAGAAGACCTCTTTTGCGGGGAAGAAGACTATCGGGCCTCTTTCTTCCTTCCGAGCACCTCACGAGAAAGAAGACTACCTTGCGAGGAAGAAGACCTCCCTTGCTCGCGGGAGAAGGGGGGAAAGAGAGAAGAAGAGAGGAGGAGAGAGGGGAAGAAAAGAGCGGTTGGGGAAGAAGAAGAGAAGAGAAAAACAAAGAGAGAGGCTGGGGTAGCGTGCTCGCGTGCGTTCCACGCGGTACGAACCGCGCACCCACGCGCGGCGCACGATTCCCCGAGCCTGCCCGCGCGGGGCAGCCCACATGAGCTTTTAATGCCACCCTGTGGCATAACGCGGACGTGCGCGCATTTGCGCATTTTCTTTTTTTTTTCGGAACCGGTTCAGTACCGGTACCGAACCGGTATCGGTCTCCACTGGTATGTCGGTTCGGTCGGTATTGCATACCTTAGTTAATTTTTTTTTTTTTTTGAATCCTTTCGTTTTATTTCAAGGAATTGGTTGGACATACTATGAGTATACTATAATACAAAATACAATATTAGATAATATTCAGTGAAAGAAACATAATATGGTTGGAAGTTGGAACAAACATTTTTTTGTGATGCACCACCAAAACAAATGCCTGTGTTCCAACTATGGTTCCTAAACCAGGCTCTCCCAACTTCTCTATTACGACTTCAGTAAATTGTAATCAACCAAAGGAACTTGAATAGACATCAAAGTCTTCACAAATAAGCCACAAATACCCAAAATGCCCTGCTAGTTCAGCCATATATAAGTAATGTTAATAAATATAAGTTTGACACTTGTTATGAATCCAGGCACACTTCATTATGGCTAACACAATTACTACATGGATAGAACTGCTAGAGACTAACATATATACTTCAAAATTCAAATAATTTCAGCTGAAATTACTCAGCACTGTTACGATGTTTTCCTCATCTAGTTAGAATTAATGTTTGATGCCTTTTTATTTTGTAGGAATTCAGTGGAAGGGTAAGTGGACTAAAAGTGAATGCAGTGGACACTACTGGTGCTGGAGATGCTTTTGTTGCTGGAATATTATCGCAATTAGCCACTGATGTTTCCTTGCTCCAGGTACAACTTTCTTTAGCCCATGCTTGAAACTATAACCATGTTGCTGCTGTGAACCGTGCTTGCAAATTATCCTTAAGTAATTTCTTTCATATGAATGTTAGGATTGAATTTTCTAATAACTACCCTCAACATTCTCTTAGTATTTAGTTACTGCATGGTAACCTGGAAATATATGTAATGACAGGTGCATGAAGATTTTACTTGGATTATTTATATTCTAGTTATAAGTGGATTTTAACATACTCTTTCACTTAAGTAAGGATTAGGTTTGCAGTTATAATAAATTGCTAGTTGCACTTCGCAGCTTAATCTGAATCTTGCAGGTGCAGTGATCATGTTTGTTTTGCTTAGATCTGTGTTTAACAATATCATAGATCATTCTTTTACTCTTGTTCACGATGCTTATATTTTTGTGTTCTAGATTCTTATTTGAGTATCTAATGCACAGATGGTTTGCAAGCTAAAGTACATTATGTTGTACGGTCACCTCTTTCTTTTCCCTCTTTTCCTCTAATCAGTCTTGTTAAGATAATAAGCCATTGCAGCCGGCTCTCACAGCCTGTTTTGAGAGCTTGAGGTGTTCTTCTCCACTTTTTAGTCTGCGAATTTTGACACTTGGTCCATTGAGGTCTTCACCTAGGCGAGACTATGATATTCCCTAGGAAGAGTCTGTAGAAAGATGACAAATGTATATCTTCAAAAATATTTCAAAACATAAATTCTCAAGCATATATAAATACAAAAATATATGAGTAATTTTAAAGAGGATAAGCATGTTGCACTAGAAGAAAAGGAACATGAACTAATTGACATACATTACAAAATGTCATGCAGCAGTGAACAATACTGAAATATTGAATTCTGAGATTAGTGCATTGGATAACTGGGATTGTCCTATCAATTACAAATTGAAAAATATTGCTGTGCTAAAGTGAAAATGACCTTCTCAAAGGTGGCTGAAAATGAACTCTGTTGGATCAGTTACTGCTTCTAATTCCTTTTTCTGGTGGTCTAGTTAGAGATGAAAATGGATGTGTAGTTCTCAGGTATCAAGGCAGACTCTGCTTCAAGTATCATATATTCTGTATTGAACTTTTTAGAGCCTTGAAAATTTAAGACATATTATTCAGCTTAAAGGCACCGATATTAAATTATGGATTGAAATGGACTCTGAGATTGCAGTTCGTTGTCTACAATGGCCATGGGTTCTCACTTGGAATGTAATACATTTGCTTAAAATTTTCTGGAATTGCTTGGCATCATTAGAAGATTTCAATATGACCTAGATATGGAGAAAATGGCATAGAGCTGCAGCTTTTGTTGTTAAAACTATAAACCTATTGGTCATGGATGAGGATCATGTTTTGGTTTCTCCTTTGTTATCTGAACTTCCTCTTGAACTTGCTTGCATCAATGAGGATGACAAGAATTAGAATGTATGCTAGAGCCAGGTTCTTGTACCAGAAATTGTTACAAATGAATGTTTTGCTTACCATTCAAAAAAATGAACACTGAAATAATCTATAACTGCAAAGGATGATCCGTATGACATGAATGGGGTCATCAGAGATACTAATTTGCCTTACAAGACAGTCTAGTCTAGCTAACACATTCTCAATCTATGATTAAACAGAGCTGCTAAACTGAATGGAAAACATAGCAGAGCTTAATGCAAATCAAACATTGACAGTCAGAAACAAAAGCGGTCATAATAAAGATCTGCAACCATCACCCTTATACATATACGTGCATACAGATATTATAGATGTATGTATGGATATGGTGTTGTTAAAAGTGGCTGCCTAGGCGCTTAATTTGGCCATGCTACCTAGGCTAAGCCTGCTTAAACCTTCTTCTTTAGGGATTTCTTTTCACATTTTCTTTTCCTATTTGATCCCCATGTGGGAGGGTAGCAAAGGCTATAACCAACCTAGTAATAGGTAATGAGCTGATAAATGGCTACCAAAAGGTCAACCAGCAGCTGGAAGTGGTGGCAGTGGCTGCAAAGTTGCTAGGACTACTGCAAAGTTTATGTTTCTTTCTTCTTCAACCAATCTCATTTTCTTTTCCTTCCACTAGTTTTTATTCTCTTTCTATTTTACTCTTGCTTCTTCTTCATTTGGCTGTTCTTCAGCCTCTTTTTCCAATTTTTCCTTTTGTTCTGCTTTCCTCCTCCTCCTTCTTGATGGTTGGTTTTTGGCCATGGACCTGCTACTTGTTGGCTGCTGCATCTTGCCATCCTCTTCCTTCTCTGCCTTTTGCTTCTTGCTAGGTGCTGACTGCCTAGCTGTATTGTACAGCCTACTGGTTGCTTTAGTGGAGCAATGCTGTTGCTGCTCTCCTTCTTCTAGAGGATTTTAATATTTGGACTTTTTAAGTGTGAAAATCAGGTTTCATGATGCTATATATTGTGAAAGAAGTGTGCATATATGATATATGCAAATGCTTATTTATACAGATGTTTAAACATATGCATGATAAAAGCTTGGATATCTTTCATCCTGCCTAGGCACCTCAGCACCTACCTAGGTTATACAGAGGGTCCACCTCCTAGCCTTGCCTAGGCAGTTTGACAACCTTGATATATATAGTTAGTTTGTAAAACACGTGGGATGTGGAAAAGGCTGGACTTTACGCTCACCAGGATATTTGATGATCCATGTTGTAAACTCAAAATCTGGACCATTTGATGTAAAATATGATGTCTAAAATGCCTGTATAAAAAATTCACAGATATTGAAAGCCCTTATGCATCAAGTTCTTTGAAATATATAGTTTAGGGAAAATATAATATGTTAATTTTATGACGATATGATGGATAGCTAGGATTCTCTGAACCACCTGATATTTTATATATAGACATTTTGTTTTAGATTACATCCATGGCTTGGATTTTGGATTTGCAACATGGATAGCTGAATTTTATGATTGGTGTAAAGTCCTTTCTTTACACCTTGTGTGTATTATGATTATGCGCATACATAAATACATACTTTTTACATACTTAGTTGTACTTACATTCATGCATATGTACATATGCATATATAAACGAACACAATACATGTGTATGTGCGCGCGCGCGCGCGCGCGCGAGAGAGAGAGAGAGAGAGAGAGAGAGACCAAGTGTTTAATCCTAGAGTATTTGGTATACTAACACAGTTGTGACAGGGATTCCTTGTCTAATTAGAATTAGTCCATGTAGTCTAAAGATTACATTTAAATACTTCAGTGTCAGCTGATTTTGTGCTGTGATTCATCAAACTCAATCTATGCATGTTTTTCTGTGGCTTGTACAAATCATATCGTTATGGCTCAAAACAGGGAACTTTTGGTTGCTGAAAAACATAAAGAGAAACCTTTGCAAGAATGGAGAACTTCACTAGATCTTATAAACTATCACCGCTGAGTTTTGTTTTGGTGGTTTTCTCACTAGTAGTATCATGCAGCCAAAGCTTCAAGTTAATTGCAGATGTACTATTCAACTAATTATTCTTGTTTGGAAATTGGATGTTTTTTGCCACCCACTGCTTTCATGAAGTCAAAAAATTATTGTGAGCATTAAGGAATGGAGTTCCCTAATGAGGTGCAATGCATGATATTCTAGTTGTTAACGGACGTTGTCACCAGGCAATGTTTTTTTCTCAATGACTAGGCAAGTGAATCAGATCAACCTGCTAGCAATCCAAAACTGACCTGAAAGTAATGCGGCCCGATCTAAGCAAAGTCATCTGATTTAGCTTGGATAGGTAAAATATGACTTGTTTCAAATACAAATTGGAGACGGATTACGAAGTAACCTTTACAGCCCTCCTTGTATTTAAGAACCTATTTTTCTTTTAGCTGTAACTTTATGTAGTTAATAAAGAGTTTGTCCTCGATGATAATTCATGTGTGGTATGTCTCAAATTTGTGCAAAATGAGTTCTTGATTATGTCTACAAGTTGTTTTAAGTGTTTGTTTCCTTTACACAATATATTTATGATATAATTAAGAAACTACTTTTACATGTTACGTATGCCTTGTGTTTTGGTTATCCTAGACATTTGGATCTTGAAAACCCAATATATCAATAAAATATTTCTTAAACCCAATCCGACCCAACTGAAATGGAAATGGAGAAGGCCTGGGTTTAACTTTTTGACCTGATCTGGATGTTGATTGGATTTAGATTTATGTCAAACTCCGATCCAGTTCAATCTGCTTAATGCCCTATTGCTAACCTTAATTGTTGGGACAAAGATTACTAGTGACAATTTTGGTGGTGGAATCTTTTTCTGGCTTCTTATCAAGTGTTTTCCTTAATCATGACAGGATGAAGGTCGACTAAAAGAAGCCCTTAGGTTTGCAAATGCATGTGGAGCACTGACTGTGATGGAGAGAGGAGCAATCCCTGCTTTACCAACTCGGCAGGCGGTACTGAATGCCTTGGTTAATATTGTTGCTTAAAGAGAGTTCTTATCGACTCCATTCATCATCTGTATCTGACCTTGCAAAATATGACTCCATTAAAAAGCATCAGAGGGCCAGGTGTTATGCATTTGTGTGTGTGCAACTGTTGGTTAAAACAGTTGTAGCTTCTCTTTTTCCTGAAAAGATTCAGCATTGTACCAGAAACTTGAGAGCCTAAATAAAAAAGAATGTTTACTGATCTATATATACTTGTCTTGTACCATTACAAAATATAATTTAGAATATGGCTGTGGACAAACAATTTAAATAATTAACTAAGTGTTCCTGCAGTTCTAGCATAAGTAGCAGTATGCTTGACCCCAAATCTGTGCCACTTCTCCCATGCTAGGTGGGGAGCTGCTTGGAGACTTCAAAGGAGAAGGGAGTTGGAAGGAGTTGGTGGTGGCTTTGCTGCTCGAACTCTATAGACTGTAGGCTATACTTGGCTGTCTTAAAATTCAAAATCATGATCTTGTCCGATACAAAGTTTTTAGATTTTTTTTTTCCAGAGAAATCTTGAAAGTTGAGATCTTTGGGTAGATTTTTGATTATGAAAATAAGATTGAAAGTTGTATGATAATTTAATAAATAGTAGGAAATTCTTGACGTATCGAGATGGCTGTTCTTGAATAATTCTCCGATTCAAGGCCAAAGAATTTTCTACTGCTATCCTATGATATTCATCTCTATTTGGTGATAAATAAGCCATCTGAGCCTCTGAACCGGCAGGGTGAGAGTCTGATTCAACCCTTTCCAACCATCTTTAGAAAGAGTCATAGCCTTATTATTCCAGTTTTATTGAGGTTTTCTAGTTCTCACCTTAAAAAATAGGTGGCAGATTCTACCTTTTCTTTTTAATTAGGGTTCCTCTCTGAGGATGTCCGCCATTTTATCTTCTACAATGTTTAATTTACCATTTTACTGATTAAAGCTTCGATTAAGAAAGAAAGGTGGCGTATCTAGGGAGTGATATTTAGTCTATCAAAAGCTCAATAGGATGATGTGTGCGCCAAACCCAACCCTTTGGGGCACACATCATGAGTTAAATGGACTTAAGTTTTAGTCCCATTGCTTGCATGCAGCAAAATACCCAACCTACTACTTGTATGCTTTGTCATTCCTAGGTTTGCCTTGTCTTCACTACCTTCATGACTCAATGACCTCAAACATGGGTTGTGCCTCACCCTCATACTACTTATACTTGTTGTTAGTTGTTTCTTTGAATCCGACTCAAACTGAGAGTCATACAAAGGTAGTTATGATGTCATCTGATTAATCTGATGGCATAGAAATCACTATCTATTTAGTTTTAGTGTCTAGAAGTGTCCTTAAGGTGCTAATGAGTTTTAGAAGGTCTATAATTAATATAAGTCATGTCCTAATCAACTTCATAGTGCATCCATGAGCTATATCAAATACTCCCTCCATCTACATAAAATTCCATCAATGAAAATTTTTTCCCCTCTTGAGTAAATGTATTTCTTTTCTTATATGATGGACTTTGCATACGGTCTAGTAGATTTTGGAGCGACTTTGGTGGATTCTGGGGGACACTGATTATGAATTGGTAGATTGGATGAACCGCTATATCCTTCAAAGGCTTATGGTGGATTCTATGAGTTAACAAAGACCTTTACGAGCAAGGTAAAGCTACTAGTTATCCTTCAATATTTTCTAGTTCCCTTCAAGTTGCTCTTTCACCATCTAATTAGTTTTCTACTTTAATTTCTAGATTCTAGTTCGCTTCCAGTTCTTGTCTCAAGTTTCTAATTCTTCTTTAATTCATCTTCTAGTTTAATTAATAATTAGGCTTTTGCTTTTTAATTCTACTATGTCGCTCTGACCTTGTACTTGCACCTCCTCACCTACATCACCTATTCATTGTATGGGGCTGTTGAAGACCTTATATACTCCTTTGTTTTCACATAAAATACTGAACTAATTTAGAGCTTTGAGACTTGTGAGTGTTCTTTGGTGGTGTGACTCCGCTTATAACATGATGCAACTCCAAGTTGGAAGATTTGATAGATACATGGAAAGCCTGAGTGATGACAATGCAATTCTGAGCAGATTGAGGGATTCAATTAGTAAAACTTCAATTAATTATCACATTTATCTTGTTTTATAGTTATACTATTTATTTTCTTGCATCCATAATTATTCTAAAATTTCCCAAAAAATTGATTATTATTATTAGTTTTTGCACATTGCACATCCCCAATTCCCTTCTAGAGTAGGAGATGTCTTATTTTCTTTCCTAGGTTTTATCTTGGTAGTCTGTACCACAAGTTATTTCTTACTCCAAAACATACCTACACTTCCATAATCCAAATTTGGAAATCCTTTTGTTTATGCATGCTTACCCTGTTATACCAAAGTTATCTCTTCCTCAAAGGCCAATTTCCTTTTATTTATCTCTTACCAATCCCCAATCACCTCGGATCACCGGCTTGCATCAATCTGGTATTAGAGTAGGGTTCTGGCATAACCCTAATCACAACAGGCACCCATGCAATTAAACGTAGTACCCTCAAATTGCTTATGATAGCAACCATATGTTCCATTTTTGGCGCATAAAGCTCTGTTGTCAGTTTGATCTAAGGCTTGCATGGCCAAGCCCATGCCCAGCCTACTTCTAGCTAGGATGCAAATGAGTCAGGTCGGATCGGATCCTGAGTGATTCCGATTCGATCCAATTTTTTGTTCGAGTTCTAGACCTAACCCAATAAAAAACCGAGTCGGATTGGGTCGGATCCTCAGCAGACCCAATGGGTTATTCAGGGCGGATCCATATATAACTTGGTATCCAAAAAATTGTAGAGCTGGTGAAGCAGATAGCTGGAGGGAAGACCAACATCTGCGGAGATTGAGATCTGAGAAATGAGAGAGGAGATCTTGGGAGATCTTTGAATTGTTCTAAGATTTATTCCGAGCAAAATTCTTGGCTAAGATTTACCGTGGAGGTGGGGATTACGGAGATCGATGAAGACGAAGATGGGGATGGGAGTGGGAGTGGGTTCGTCGATGTGGTCAGACGAAGACTGGGCCATGGCGATGGCGGTCCTCGGTCCCCTGGCCGTCGAGTATCTCTCCTCCAGCCATGTGTCCCCTGAGGGGCTCCTCATCGCCATTGGAGGTGACGCCGACCTCTAGAAAAGCTTCAGGGCCTCATCGACCGCTCATGCTCGTCCTATTAGATATAAAGAAGAGGCATTTATTATACTGACAACCACACTATTCTCTCTCTCTCCCCGATGTAAAAATTTTTCTTCTAAAATGTGGTTCAAGAGATGCATATAAAATTAAAAAAAAAATACTTTTTCTTACGGAAAGGAGTCTGACGGCTTGGGTTCTTGGCTCCAGCAGATTTTTAGGTTTATACAGGAATAAACTATGTAATTATGTTATTTTAATATGGGTATTTTTGTCAAAAATACAGCTTTCCAAAAAAGCTGAAACAGTTTCCTTCCAAAAGCTCCAAATTGGAGCTTCCTCCCAAAAGCTATTTTCAGCTTTCCGTAAAAGCTGAAACAGTTTTTTGAAAAATTTACCAAACACAGTTTTTCATCTAAAAGTACTTTTGGAGGGCCAGAAAGCACTTTCTGGCCCTCCAAAAGCTCTCTCAAACAAGGCCATAGTCATATAGAGAAGACTCAAAAGAGGCATTTATTATGCTAAAAACCGCTATTCTCTCTCTCTCTCTATGAAATAGAGGAGAGGCATTTATTATATTGACAACCATGCTGTTGTCTCTCTCCCCATCACCTTGCTCATCCGCAGCTGCCATATCTACCTCACAAAACCAAGGCATTTATTACATTAGACATTGAAACTAGCACGAAATGAAAAATTGTTATTTAAAATAATATTTTAGTATTTTATGTGCGGGTTTTTTTTTTTTTGGGTTAGAAGCTTAGAACCGACTCAAAAATAGAATGAATCCAACTTTAGAACCGACTCGACTCCACGGATCCTTCAAAATAGGTTAAGTCGGATCGGATCGGATCATGAGTCAACCCGACCTATTTACAACCTTACTTCTAGCAGTAGATTTACAACATCAATCCTTATCTGATGACACATAATCTTAGATTCTTCATGTGTTGCAACTCCCTTAATCATTCGGATCTAGTTATGGGACACCTCCATTTGCTCTAGCAAAAGCCTTTCGGCAGTAGTTTGAACTAATGGTGCCACTTCTCTCAGCAGTTTAGTTTCTAACACTAGTAGCCTCAGCATCAATTCGATTTCGACATTAAGCTTTTATGGTATCTGAATCCTTGAAGTCTAATAGAACGTTGTTGACCAATGCATACAACTCCAAATCGATCGCAAGCTCTAAGAATCTATAACACCATCATCTTCTCCATATACAGATATCTCATAGCTTATAATAGATCTCAATAGCCATGCCGAAGTCGAACACCTTCAGGAAACCACAGCCAAAGTGCGAGACACCATGCCATGCATTGCATCAGACAAGCAGATTAGAGGGAACAAGAGTGGTGAAGAGGGCATTGCGTCCCACAATTTTTTTTTGTACTATGAGGGAGAAAAAAAAACTCTTATTAAAACCAAATTCTCAAACAGAAGCCCTTCCCTACTTCACATTTCCATGTCTCACTTCTCAACCAAACCAACCTGACAGGGAGTAGACATCTCAGATCTTTTGCCCTTTCCTTTTTTTCACATGCCTTTGGCTTGTGTTTTACTCACAAAACCTAAAGCAGGGTCGGCTGCAAATACAACCAAGTGGCTTAGAAGGACTGAGGCTGGAAAGTGAGCAAACACATGAAGTAGCTGAGCATTTGATGTTCGATACCTGAACTTGGTTTTAGGGTGCAATGCAAATGTAGTTGCAACAGCCATTTCTTTGTCATTAGAATAAGGAACAAGCAACGACTGAAAAAGAAGAAGAAGAAATAAAGAAATAAAGATAGAGATAAAAAGGTTTTGGTTGTTCATTCCATTTACTAGGTGACTATCTACCTAACTTAAAAAATCATTTATATTCATCACTACAAACCACCAAGATTACAAAAAGACTTTTCTATGTTAACAAAAGCAAATGTTGATGATGATGATGAGGGAACTGAGTCCAATTTTTTTCGGTAATTATATGAGAAATCAGGTTTTTGATTATGGGAGGAATTATATTTGGCTAAAAAAACAAAGAAATTACTAGAAGTCATGATAATGGAACCAATTGCGAGACTTTTTTTGAGAGAGAGAGCAAAATATGAAATTCTAATTGCTTTTGTTTTCATTTTGCATGGGTGACAGTCTTCCTGTAAATTGATATATCGACAGATTGATGATAATGACCTGCTCTTGCATAGAGTTCATCAAAGAAAGAGAATTGCTAGTGAAGATGCCCATAGCATCATTCAAGAAGCTTATTACAAGTCCCTACACCAATTGCGGCAGCAAGGTGCCAGGCTGCATGAATAAAAGGAGTCTGGGGAAAGCAATCATCAGCAATAAAAAGTGCGCCGCCTAATAGAGATGACACTGTATGCAGATTATGTGCCATCCTGAGCTCTGGTTTTGTTAATGCTTTTCTAGCAAATGCAACCTAGAAAGGAAGCAAAAACATCTGGTTAGTTAACAATCAAACTGACATAAAAGAACAATATACTCCTGCGATAATGTTTGAATGAAGTGGTAGTCAAATTTTGAAGAGCTAAAGTTCCTGGGGCAAAAATGTCAAAAGGATTCATACAATTGACAATACTTGACCTCGTAATTTGGCATACCAAGAAAAATTTAATCATTATAGATCTGGAAATTCACAAGTTATGGGGATATAGAAATAATAGCAGCCAGTGTTAGTTTAGAAGTAGTGGGAAAATGTTCACCTGGCTTCTGAAGCAGAGCGTTGACTGCTGATAATTTAAATAAAAGAAATTGGTCTCACGTAAACATTTGTATCTCACTTATTTACTAATTGCAGTTTTGCTAGAGCCAGTTGGCATCACTTCAAGAACAAAGGAACGACTAAGGCTGAGGATACTTGGCCTCTTGCTGACAAAAAATGGAGGAATCAAAGGGTTAAGAAGTGTGAGTCGGTTTGAAACTTTGAATCTTCTGCTCATGGCTATGTGGTGGAGAATATGGAAAGAGAGGAGTAAGGATATTTCAGGGCTCTGAAGCTGATGCATCTGAAGTTATCAAAAAGATTATTTTTTTCTTAGACAAGCTGGGTTCCTTAAGTTTCTTACAAAATGGAGGTAATTAATTTCTTTAGATCACTTTGCTTTTGGAATATTTTTGGTATGTACTCAATCCATAATCTCCTGTAATAAAATGATGAGATTTATTCCCATCTTTTTTCTCAAAAAAGATTTAAGTGGTGGCACTAGTCAGTCAATATGGCCAAATGTAGGAACAATCCCTTAATATTTGCTATTGTTTATGCTATCCACGTATGTGTGCTAAAGCTATAAAAATCAATTGGATATGACCCTTGAGATATCTCAAATTGCATCCGATGTTGTGCAACATAATATGATGGTCTCTCTCTCTCTCTCTCTGAGGTAGAATGAGATGGTATGGTAAGTCAAATAACTATTAAAGTATGAATAAGTTCCAAACTATTCTACCCAAGGTTTGCCGTCTCAATACCGGACCCCGTATCGGTGTCGCACTAGCATAATATCGATATGATACGGTACGAAATTTTTTTGGCATACCAAATGTTGGTACACCACCCGCACCGGATACCGGTACCGAACTAGTATGGTATGCCCCGTACCGCCCGGTTCATGCTGGTACGGCGTACTTTGGTTCTACCAAATCAGTGATTTATCAGCATGA
Source organism: Phoenix dactylifera (assembly GCF_009389715.1). Taxonomy (NCBI): domain Eukaryota; kingdom Viridiplantae; phylum Streptophyta; class Magnoliopsida; order Arecales; family Arecaceae; genus Phoenix; species Phoenix dactylifera. The sequence goes on from NW_024067972.1 coordinate 124,279, forward strand.
CAGGGGTGTGTATCATGTGTCTACGAATAGTGCATTCTATCAGCCTGTATTGCTGCAAGAAGTTACAAAGGACTGAAACAAAGTAGTTAGCTTGTTTTCAATTGAGACATGGTCCATGTGTACTGAACAGTATGTTTTAACTTGGACAGAAATTTCACATTCCAAAACATAATATTTTCACCCTCTAAATGTCTGGTTTACAGAGGCACATGCATTTTCTAGTCTATTTTCAAAAGACAGCTTCTTATCATCACATTAGATAAAGAAAACTTTTAATTCAACAAATTCAAATATATAATTTCATCGCTTTTCCCATTTGAAAAAGTCATAAGCCTGGAAAGTGCGCAAACACATAATAGAGATTCTTCGACAAATGGAGAAATCTGTTCAAGAGTGGGTTGCAAAGCAAAACTTTCAATCTTTCTGCATAATATAACATAAAATTTTGTAGTCTTGGCCAGGTCATGGGTCTGTCTCTATATTCAACCAAGAACTGACAGATGTTACATAGGAATAGGACTTTGGTTGAGACTTTTACTTTGATCCTGGATTGACAGACAATTGAGAGCCAGTTCGGTATTGCTTTTGCTTTTTGTTTTTGTTTTTTAAAATGCAAGAGGAAAAATGAAGTAGACTGAACAATATGTATGAAGAAATCCTTTTGTTTTTTAAATTGTTTGTTAAATCTTTAGAGATTTTGGAGCAAATATTTATTGCTTCAAAAAGAGTGAAAACCAAATGCAAGGAATAGCAGAAGTTTTGTGCTATTCCTATCTTCAACATCAATCTCCATCTACTTAATGCTTTAGCAAAGCCATGCTTATTTTTTCAGGTATTGCTTGCTTGCTCTTAAGTAATGATAATTTTTTAAATCGTGAGATAGCCTTCTTAGATAGCAGAAGATAGATTTCTAATCAGATATCAACAAGAATCTTTCATATTTTCCTAAAAAAAGAAAAAAAGAATTTTTCACATGACAGATGCAAGATTTCTTGGATGAGACACAAACATCCTTTAGTGGTCTAAATGTAGACCTCCTACTAAAAAGTAGAGAGACATGACATAACCTAAATAAAGTTCATTTAGTAACATATTTAGCATCAACTTGATATCTACTGATAATGCTGTGTATCTTTCCAGACAAGTGCAAGCGGAGTGCAAGCTTTGTATGGGATGGTGGACATCCCATGCTTATCAGTGAATGGATGGGAATGGTACAGAAGATAGTACTCCAGGAAATGGATGGAAAATATGATTTGATTAAGGGTTTAAAACCTTGAAGGAATTGATGATGAAAGAGGATTCATCAGAAAAAAATTAAATACATGACGTGAAACTATAAGGCTTGTCGGTTATGATTATCAGGATGCTAGATTGTCATTAAGGAAAAGATAACTAAAGGATATAGGAATTAAAATTACAATAATGAAGGTTAATAAGATGAATATTAAGCATGGTAGAATTATTGATGTGGATGTATGCATTTGAACAGGCTCAAGATTGGCAGAAAAGGGACCCATACAGTGTATGTGCAAGGCCATTACAAGAGGCCTGTTTAGCTATACTTTGGAGTTTGGATCCATTTTGAAGGGTTTAAAACAACAATAAAAAAACTAAACAAGACCCGAGTGACATGTAAAAGAGATGATTAATAGGATTTAAAGGCAATAAAATAAGAAAGTAAAGCAAATGATGGTAGACATATTTGTTCTGTTTGATAGACATGATGAAGATACTATAGTATGATAATAAAGAACACACACTATCATCCATACATGTCTACATGACATGTTAAGTATTTGATGTGGAGCAAAAAGAATATTGCATAGTTGAATAAAACAGCCCATGTTTAGCAATCTAACAACGGATTCTTCCTTACTCTGCTTCTTGGTCTGACTAAATAGCAAAGAGCCCTTGTTAAGTCTTATCACATTGGAGAACTAACTCAGAAATAATATCCATAAAGGGATTGAACAATGAAAGTTCTTTCTAACACTTATGACAACTTCATCTTAACAAGAAATGAGGGACCAGTCATTGAGGTAATTGTCCATCAAAGATAGCCTAAGTATTGGCTATCAGATATTATAATTATGTCAGTCCTAAGTAGCAATGTCGTCCCTAGGCAATCTTATGTTAAGGCAGACAGCAGATTGTGTATCGTGGGAAAATATAGATGATTTTTATTTCAGGAGAAGAATAGAATTATTAGGTTTAGAGAAAGGAACAAAAAGACTTTGCACAATAATTAGGTAAACCTCGAAATTTTCAGACTAATAGAGTAAGCAGGAAAGGCATTATTAGCCTTTTTCAGGGCCAACTTTTATTCTTGGAAAGAGAAAATGCAACAAAGCATGCACATCTAAATGAGAGGGAGATTTGTCAAGTTTACAATGCTGGTAACATTTTTGTTAAGGCTTGGATAGCAAACCAGATATAGATGTTGGACAATTACTCTTTTAAAATCTACTAATGACAAGTCAGTAGAATATCAGCATATACATATTTGTTCATGTCGAGTAAGCATTACATGTATTAGCAATACATGCAAGTTTAAATGCTATTCTTTCCAAAGTTATATAAGTTTATGATGCCAGAATTTCCATTTGGGCAAATGTGGGAGCATGTGCATGGGAGCAGCTTACTTGGTACTTTCAGTTAGAACTTTAAGAAGCATAATAAACAAACCAATGAATTGTTAAACTTAAATTGCCTTGTAATACTATTTTATAGAAATTGATGTAAAATAGAAAATGAGCAACCATGCCCTTAGAATCTGGTTAGCTTTATAAATTTGTTGCAAAAGTCACTGATCTCAAAGACAATTATTGAAAGACAGTTACGGAGTTCTGCCTGCAGTAGAAGTAGAAATGAGGATCTAAAACAAAAGCCAAAATGAGTCTTATAGTGCAGATGACCGGAAACAACAACTAATTTAAGCATCGAGCATGGATCTTATATGTAATTATTACATATTATGGATACATTTTAACCAAATTACAGCTTAAGATGAAGACTGAGGGACATTTAACACCACATAAGCAGGAAAATCCTCTCTCTACCAAAGTTTCTCTTTTTCTTTTTTGCCTCCTAACAGCTAAAAAAAATAATAATTCCAGGTACCTAGTTGTAGCAAGGAAACACACTAATCTCATATAAATTCACTTCACGAGTTTAAAATCTGTGCCTATTGTCTGCACTGACACTACAGTTTTAAGTTTTAATAGAATGGCACCACAGTTTATTTAGCAAGGATCATTGTCTCTAACAGAATGTTGTGTAAGAGTGTGTTCCTGATGAAACTAAATACCAATTTAAGTAGCATATATTACAAACACAATATCCTGGTGATCTTTCATTTATTTTAAAACATAACAGTGTGTATAGTTCTGCTACACTTCCCCATTTTGTCTTTTGAAAACAGAAAAGCATCCTCAACACTGTCACAAGATCTTGCTGCTTTTTTTTTTAACTTCTGATAATTGCATATAAATTTCAAAGTTTGTGGTATTGAAATCCTTTTTACTTCCAGAAAACAGGAAACAGAAACAAGAGTACACACAAGTCTATGGAGAGACCTCTTTTCTAGTTATAGATCTCAGGTTCCAGTCTTCATGACCCAATCAAAGGCATGTCTTTCTTGTTAAGGGGATGAAAACCTCATCTTAACAAAACCAAACAAAGAATCACCTTTGCAGGCTCTCTCATATTTGAGTCTTCCTCTAGTTGTTTCCATTCGTAAGTACTTCTTGCTGTTCCTTCATTATATTAATTTCTTATTCTATATTGCCAGCCTTGGAGCAATAGTAAGGTTTTGGTCCATTGTGACTTGGGTCATCTATTCAGAGCATGGAAATAGCCTCTCTACATGCAGAAAAAAAGTTGTATACATCTGACCAATGTCTATTGTGTTGATATCGGGCCCCGGACCAATTTCCTAGTAGCACGGGCCGATACAGCACCACGTTGTGCCATGCCGGCCCTATACCGACACAGTAGAGGCGGGGGAGAGGGAGAACGTGAGAGAGGAAAAGAGAGAGAGAGAGCAGGGTAGGGAGAGAGAGGGAGAGGAAGGAGGAGAGACATCAGTTAGGGCCGGCCGGCGGAGGCCGGGGAGCCTCTGCGCGGAGGAGGCGCAAAGGCGAGGCTCCACATCTGGTCTCCGTTTTATTTATGCGAATTTTAAGTGATAGTCGGCAAACCCATTTCACTTATTCCTATAGGAAATAATGCCAAAGCTCGTATGGTGAGAATTGCTCTAATGCTACATGTTGTTGTGTTACAAAAACTTCTAACTAGATAGAACACCAGAAAATGCTGAACTCTTAATGAGGACAATCGATTAACAGGATGTAACCAACTTGAGATTGAGAAAAGGTGTCTGATACATCAGCAGATTCAAGTTTTAGAAAAAGGTTAAAATTTTGTGGTATTTGAAAATTGAAACTTTATCTAATATTGCCAGGAGGCCTCTGTTTCATATTGCTTGTTGGCTTATTTGTGCCTTTGAGCGGAACATAACTCTATATCGAAAAAGTCACCAACTTACCCTTCATCTAGACTCTTTTAAAGTTCGAGATAATTTTGAGGTTTACTCAATTGAACAAGCTTAAACTGCAAGCAATAAGGTAGATCTACCTACCATCTAGTTGTCCATCTGGCTTTGATGGCAGGCCCCGCTCTTCTTAATACTTTGCATCATCTAAGATTATACACCAAAATCTAGAGGGTTACAATCAGGCTGATAGGCAGTTGGAAAACATGCTTAACCCTTCTATGGAGCCTTGTCAACTTTGAGTTCTCCATAGCAGACCAAATGTGGGAAAGGCTTGAATGATAATGATGATGTTGATGATGATGATATTTAATATTTTTAGCATGATTTAATATATTGAACATTATCAATGACAAGTTAGTTGGTGTCTATTTCTTTCCTTTACAAGTGAATTAGGTCAGTGTATGTTAAGAACCAACAAGTACATGGATCTAATAACATCAAGATGGGTCAGCAATACTCATACTATTACTGGTCTTCAAAGAATAATGATAACAAAGAGGCTAAGTACTTCAAATGATAGGAAGCAATCAAAGGAAAATAAGAAACATTTTGAAGCTGTTGAAGCAGCCAAAGTGTCACAATAACTATGATTTCACATCATTCTTCATATATTATCATTCTCCTTAACGCAACTTCAAAAATGGGCCTCTTAGTGGAGAATGAAAATAGAATGATAGAATTTACTAAACTAAGGTTGCAATGATAATTTTCAAGAGAGTAGAAATTTAAAAAAATAATTGATGAAAGGTGTCCTAAATTACTTGCCTCCATCAATCCAGTATGGACAGCTGAAACCATAAAAGGCTGGAATGGCAAAAGCAATGTCGATGCTGCTGTTAACAGTTTTGGGTTCTCATCTCTGAGTGCCCTTGATAGACACTGCATAGATCAAATGGTTTGTTAACCACCCTAGAATGAGATATATGAATTCAAAGAAAGGCACTTCATGTAACAATAAAATTTGTAAGTAACAATAATCAATAGCTGATCAGAACATAGATGTCTTTAAGTCGCTTGAATTAAGCAACTCTCAAGATTATAATATACAAGAATGCAACAGTAACAAGATTCTTAATTAAATTGTTAATGATCTCTATGATAAAGGTTTTGTGGACTGGATGAAAATTTAACTTAAGCAAGGGATAGAAGACTTCTTTGCCAAATCATTTCAATCTAACTAACAATAAGAGAGAGGCAGAAAATAGCAAAAAGGCATTTGAAGAAGGCAACTCAACTTTGCCGATTGCTAATAGAAAGAAAGATTTTCCTTAAAAGAGTTGCCTCTCTCTCTCTCTGGGTGTGTGTGTGTGTGCACGCAAGGGGCTTATGTATTTATACATGCACATGTGCATGCACGTGTGTGTATACGGAGACACATACTAATGTATGAATTCTCGTAAACACATTTCTATTAAGTCAAAAAAATAACTCCATAATAAATTAAAATTTTCCTGTTCAAGGCAAAAACGACCTATTAGGCACAATCTTGCTTTAATTGAAACTAAAAATCAGGTTACACTGATTATTATACTATATAAGAGGATAAGAATGCAATGTTAATCTAGTACAAAAAGAAAAAATGCTGATTATAGATGACTAAAGATTATTAATATAAAAATAGAAATAGCATTTCCATTTAACAGCGAAAAAATGTAGAGCAAAAATCTTATGATAAAAAATGATACTTTAACCAAAACTATCAATTTATGTGCTATTATATAAGTAGTTTCAGTTGCTTTTTTAGTGCCCTGCAAACGTAGCTGCTCATATCAGGCCATTGAATCACCAAATGATTTATGTTGAACAAAAAACAAAAGAGCGGTTTACAAATCCATTTCTAATGAGAGGATCGGGATGCTAGCGAGCTACTGATAGCATTTAGACACTTTGTCTCCTATCCTGAATGGCTGAATGATGTAGCACCACTTTAATGATCTACATATGAATGGAAGGTGCAATGAACAAATATTGAGCTTGCTGTCCAATTCTTGTAAATAGGGCAAAAGAGAGCAGTTTTGATTATTATGATAAAATACGATCTAATAAGATCACTTTTCAGAATAAAATGAAAATATAATACGCACAAAGCAGGTTCCACACAGTATATTGGAAATACTATGACAAATAAAAAAGACTTTGAAGATTAAGTAAATAACGGAAAAGAAGAAAGGAACCACGGAGAGAGAGAGAGAGAGAGAGAGAGAGAGAGAGAGAGAGAGAGAACATTGAGAGCTGAACCTGACCAAAAAGTTTTTTTCAACAAAATAACCCTGATAAAATTCTGAAATCCATACATTCTATAGCATTTGCCATAAAATAGATTCCTAAAATCGTAAAATGCGCATCCCAAACAAATCAGCAACTACCCCATTTATCTGACTCTCATTGAAATCCCAAATCATCACAATCTAAAGTCTAAACTATATCCGACCAATCACTTATTGACCTAACTTGGACTCCTAAAAGAAGTAAAATAGAAAGGTTTTCGGTGCTGGTCATTGTTCATGGTACTGTAGCATGAAACAGTGCCAAATTGTAAAAAAATAAGAACTTTTAAAGTTGCGACTCATTTAAAGCAGGAAAACAAACTTAAGACAAATCAAAACCTGAACTGTCTATATGACTTTTAGGCTCCAAATATCATCTGATCATAGAAAAATAGCATGGATAGGAGCCCAAAAAATACAGCCACATCATTGATACTCCTCCAATGATGATCTCAAACCAGATGAAAAGAGTGGATGTAACTGGTGACAGCCAGATGCATATAATTAAAGGTTCAAAATGTCAAAAAAATGATATACAGCCAACATTATATAATTAGGGCGAATTTTGTTAGTTGTAGCATATCATATTATAATTATTTCATGTGAAGTTAAGATACCATTTTACAAATTTTCTAGGACCTCCTTGAACATCAGTTTTCTCTTTAGTAAGCAGACAAAATATTGCCTCCACAATATATAACCTGGTATTTGAGTGACATGTAACAAGTGTTCACCACCTTATCTCCACAGATATACTAAATTTAGCAGCTGAAGGAGATCTGCCGTCAGGTTTCTTTAAACATGTGGTTCTCCCTTGCCACTGGCGGTCGCTAATTGAGTACAGTATCAATTGAAAATTTTAATCAATGTTGAAACGTGTTGTACAAATAGAAGAAACTTGTTAATTGTATTGATATCTACAGGTACAGTGCAATAAAAATCATAAGTTAACACTTTAAGATCAAATTAATTTATTCAGTAATATATAAAAATTCTGTATCTTTAATTTCTTATGATATAGCCATAATGAGAATAATCCCATGAGTTCTGTCAAGAGAAGTACCAATGATATTTCTATCTCATTAGTTTCATAACTCATAATTATGGTAACCAACTATAGAAGAACTAGTATTTTAAAAGAATAGAGGCTTTCGCTCAAAAGAAACTAGCCTTCTTCTGAAATTATATGATGGCTTGTTAAATAGCTCATACTTACAACTGTAGTAGCAGCAATCATTGTGTAGTCTGCCCATCTAAGAATTTTTCTGACTTCTCCTCTTGAACAATGGTATAAGCTTGAGGCAATCCCAACTCCAATTAATGAATTAGCATAGAGTGATGTGCTCAAATTCTTCCTGCATTGTCAATAAGCAACTTGTCAGGCAATGCAGCAAAGAAAGCAAGAGGGAGGAGGAGGGAGAAGAGGGTTGGGAAGGAGGGGGTTGGGAGAGAGGAGAGAGAGAGAGCTTGCCGTGGTGTTCGAAATCCAAGAAACACAAAAGGCAGTGAGGTCAGGACATTAGCGATGGTTTCTGCAATGTTCTGATCACCTAATGCAGAGAGAAGCATACAAATATCAAGTTTCTTGGACATAACATAAGAGCTGTGCAAAGTAAATGTACAAGAAGAATGGTTGTTGGTGATAAACCTTGAAGTCTACAGCGAATAGGCCTAAGGCATGCTGGTCTCTGATGCCACATTTGCCTGATAACACATAAAATAAGTCAGCTGTTTAACTATTTTGAGATACACAGCAGCTATTTCGTGTAATTCTGGGATATTTGCCAATTTATTTAGTGATTTAATCATGAATTTCATACAACTTACGGGATTAACAGCCTCTGGCTTGTTCCAACAACCTGTGGGCCATCACAAGTTTCCAGAACAAATTCCCCACAATGAAGTGTTTCATCTCTATATGTTGGTTGGCCTACCAATTGCACCCCATGAATTCCCTCTAGGACTCTAGAAGGACCTCCTCTATCCATGACACCCATGAAGTTCTAGCTGACTTCAGTTGACTGCAAACAAATATTTCTTAATGGTAAGAGCCAAGCAATGCAGTTGCTACCAGATTCACTGGATATCAATATGCCCACACACCATGTCATGTCATCATTTCTGAGCTGTTGAAACTTGACACTGTTGATAATCAAATATAGAAAAATTTAGGAAGAACTTACTACAAAGTGATGGCTTGAACTAAAGAATATGCATTACATGAAAAAATGTTTGTATGTTGATATTAATTCTATGCACTTACTATTGGATACTTCAGAAGCTGCATAATAAGAAAAAGTTCACATACTAAAAGCTACAAAAAGGCAACATGCCTGGAAGATATAGTTAAATTCTGATATATCTAGAATTTACACATTATCATCAGTAGTTCAGTACCAATGTAATCATACAGTATGTGGCTCTACAAATGCTTAAGATGTTGGACAACCACATATCAGTAAGCTAGTCAAGCAGAATGTTAAGGAAAGAAATTTGCTCAGTCCAGACCATCCAACTATTTATATTTACAGTCTACTTCAGGATAGTACTGGTAACTAGGCCTGTGCAATGCATGTTAAAGAAAATATTCTAAGAAGAATAAATTAAAATATTATATTAAATAAAATAAAGCAAAAACAATGACCAATAAATTAAATATATATTTGATTATACAAGAAAAAAATAAATTAGAGAAATTACATAAAATGACAAGTGTTCACATTCAAATCTATGATTTAAGTCTTATAGATTTTTTTATCTTAAGAGTAAGTCATTAAAAATTTTAAAAAAAGGACATGACAAAACAAACATGGCAGGACTTTGAGGCCACAAAAAAAAAGCATCTTAAGTGGGTGGATTGGAATGAGAGAGACGAGGGGGAGGAGATCTGCCTACAATCTAGGAGGATTTGGTGGGATAGAGGGAGAGACAATATAGGTGGGACTGTGGGAGAATACTGCATTTCTCCTTTCCAAAAAAAAGTTAATGGAGAGGGGCTGTAATCTAGGAAGAGAGGGAGACCATGTAATTTTCCTCCCAAAAAGACACATAATTTGTTTCTATTCCAAATAGAGAGAATCTGACTAAAATGGAAGAAATGGAATCTAATCCGACCTTTCTCAAAAAATAAGAGTAAAGTAAGATGGGGAAAGAAAATTTTTCTTAGTTTTTTGCACTGGTCGATGGAGGACATTTGCAAAAGATATTGAAGACCTATAAAAGACGTCCTAAGACTAGTTCTAATGCTCAAGCCTTGATTTGGAATATGTTGGAAGGTGTTGGACCCTCTTGGGACCTAGCTTAAGGTCAGGTAGTCATTATACAATCTTAATTTTATGTTTCTCAGCAATACTATAATGTTAGTTCAGTTTTATTGATGTTTTCTTAAATTTTTAGATTCAAGAGTATTTTCGTAATTTTCTAGATTTTCTGGATGTGGTCTGTCACATGGTTCATGGGTTGTAATGTTAGGTCTAATTATGTTTTGGAACTTGTTTTTAGCTGGATTTTATTAGTCAAAATTATAGATTTATTATTTGGAGTCCAAGTCCTAGTATGAGTAGAAGTATTAAAACTCTATAAATGGGGCCGTAATCTCTCATTATTTATAAAAAAAAAGGTCAAAATTTCTGAGATTTTTACAAGCAATTATGATTTCTTTTAGAGTTGTGTGTTGCAATTGTAACCCTAGGTGTGAGGCCTACAGGATTCTAGATGTGATGCCTAAAAGCCTATCTCTTGTCTTCTTTTTTTTCTTTAATTACAGCACCCTAAAACCTCAAATTCAGATCTGATTTCATCCCTCCAAAACCCTAGCAACCAAAAGCAACAAAAACCATAGTCACCCATTCATCAATTAGCCGTCAAATTCACAAAACAAACAATTTTTTTTATTTCCATTTTTCTACTTCCAGCTCATATAAAATCCCCAAAACTTCATCTCTTTGCTTCTATTTTGCACTCAACATAAACCCTAGATTCTTATACAATTTTCCTTCCCTTTTACCCAAAACAACCCATTAAGCATTCCCGAATTTTCCCTAATAAAGGCTGTCCTACACGACTGGTTCAATTTGGTTTTGAGAACTCCAATTCATGTACATGCAAGTGCAGAATGAGAAAAGAAAGTAAGAAGCTCTTAAGCAGATATTTTGGTAGGATCTGACTGCAAGTTCCTGTGTAATGTTCATTAAAATAGCTTCCAGCAAGTGCACATAATCTTTATAACCCATCGTCTTTTGTAGCAGAATAATTGCTAAAAGACAACAAATTACTCTATTGGCATCTTAAAGTAAGTAGTCATTTGTTATTTGCTTAAATTATATTTCATATTACAATGACTATCTTAAATAATAATCAATTCCAAGAAATAAAACACCTATTCTATGCTGGGCTATGTCCCAATGAAGTGTTTTGTCTAGTGGTTGACTGTTGTTATACTGTAATTGCTCTTGCACTATCGTCCTTTTTCTCATGCATTAGGTTGACAAACCATTTACATCTTATAAAAGAAAGGAATTTCTTAATATCCAATGGACATCTATACCTCTACCTCATCATTATCTGACAGGCATCCCTGGACATCACTAACAGAAAGACACTAGTTTGTTGTAAAACGTACTAATCTTAAGTACATATCCCTAAGGTATTTTTTAAACACTAACATGCAGGTATCAAAGACTCATGTTTGAGATATTAATTTTATTATTAAACTATTTCACAGAATTTACCAGCCACACCTATAACCCAAAACATTGTTTATCAAGCTTAGTACCAATTTGGCAAGGTATAGAAATTCCCTAATCTCCAAAACAGAGAGACATTAACTATAATTACACTATATTCCTCGATTAACTATAACTACACTATATTCCCTAGTAAAATAATCACCGACATCTGGATCAACGTTTACAATCAGGAAGAAAATTAAAGCATTTTGAGGATAATTCCACTAAATTCTAAGTCATCGGCACGTCCAGATTCATGGTCTTAGCTCACCAGTAGGTGCAAATGGAGTAGCATTAAAAAAAGAAATCTTAAAATTGATATGTGCTAAAGAAAAGAAAAAAACTAATATAGAAATCTTAGATTATCGAAGTACTCAACTAGAGATATAAACGAAAAAAAAAAATTCCAAGAACGAAAAATTGGGACTCATTTTGGCATGCAGGCTCTCAGTTTAGCTGAGAAAGATTTGAATATCGCTCCAACATTTGAAACATCAAACTAAGAATTCCAACTCAATCGAAAAGAAAAGCATAAAAAAGATGTCAGAGAAAGCGAGAGAACCTGTTTGTTCAGGAGCACTGCGAACCGGCCGGAAGTCGCCCCCCCGGTGCGAACCGGCCGGAAGTCGCCCTCCCGGATCGGCGTTTCCCACAGGAATGGGATCGCTTCGATCGATATAAATAGAGGGGAAGGGGGGAGGAGAGAGGGCGCGGCTCGAGGACTGGGGAGGATCTGGGGAGGATCGGAGGATGCTGATTCCGAAAGGATCTTTTTTGGGTCGGGCTGATGGCATATTCGCTGGAGGGCGGCGCATCCCTCCCCTGAAGAATTTTATTCGGCTAATCCAACTCGACGAGGACTCTTTTCTTCCGTACAAGAAAAGCCAGCCAATTCCACTGGGTTATCAAAATATCGACTGTCGCATGAGGAAGGCCGTTGGATTATTTTAGAATTTTCAAAACTGCAATCCCATTAGTTTTATTGAAATAAATTTATAAAAAAATAAAATAATTAAATTTCCAAAATTAATTATTTAATTTTGAATAAAATCTATTTTGTAAAAATTAGTAAACCTTAAAAATCTGAAAAATAAGATTTATAAAGAACGACATCTTCTAATTTTTTATAAAATATATTTGAGAAAAGTTCATGTTTTATAGCTATCTGTTTGGAAAAAATTTATAGACAACTAAACAATTGGAACCTCATGTGATGCCCACCTACTTTGGTTGCTAGATTATACTTGATAGTGGCTAATAGTGAAAAACCTACATATTTTCTGTGCAAAAGATTTGGAAAGATGAATTAAAGATGAAAAAGTTAAGTTAATGCTAAGTGATAGATGATAAAAGGGCTCGACCACTTAACATCTTTGATGGTGGTATGGATGGTACCATTAGTAGAATTCATGGGAGGTTTGTTGCATCAACCATAAATTGAGGTAGTGATGCCTCATTTGGTTGTGAGTAATTGAACAATCTATCATGGCATAATCGGTCTCTTCCTAGCTATAGCTTATGATAAGTTTCTCCCTCCATGTCATCTTCCTCTTATCTTGGATGGTGCCTACCTTTATTTCCATAGCCATGTTAGGAGAGGAGATGGGAAAAAGCAAGGGGTAAAGGTGATTAAATTAGGATATTCAAGCAATTGTTCTAATGAGGATGCTCCATTCAAAAATATATTTTCATTTTTTTGTTTCCAAGAGGTCTATAAGAATGCAGCACAGAGCTGGTCAACATCCACCCTAAGTATTTTAGGCGTGGAAGCTTTCTATATAGTCTAGAGTGATTGAGAATTAGCAGGCAAATTATGTAGGTTTAGCTAAGCTAGAATCACTGACTAGAGATCACAAGAGAAGCTTCACTTGAGAAAGATGTGATCCAGAGATTTGACATTCTAATTACAGGAGATACATCTATCAAGATTGACACCAGATTTTCTTTTGAGGTTTTCTTTGGCATGCCTTTGTAGCTCATCCAAAGAAATGCTTTTATCTTGAATGAGACATCGATACTTTACCTAGGGTTGAATAGGCACACCTAGATCACCGTATCCAAGATTGTTCTAACAGTGAACTAAATTTTTGTTGTATGAAAAATTTTGATCAAAGTTTGTTGTCTCGATATCGGATCATATCGGTATCATCCTATTATAGTATCGATGCATGGTACGGTGCAAGATGGCGAGGTGTATCAAGTATCAGTATGGTATGAGACTATATACCGGTTCAATACCGGTACAATATGGTACGGCTAGTATGATATGGTACTGATTGATATGGCAAATTTTAATTTTGATATTCTAAATAATATTCCAAATAGCCCTTCTATGATTCCATTATGAAGCAATAGTGATCCTTTTCTTTGTGCAGTTTGCATAGAGATTAGGGAAAAGCAAACATCGTGGAACTCCTAGCCAAGTATCTTCCGAGAAATTAATATCATGACCATTCCCAAGATCAAGTTTTAGCCGCTTCAAGAAGGGAGGTAGAGTAGACAAGATATCTTTCTAAACAAGCAATATTCTTTTTCTAGCCTTCCAGCACTATGCTAATTTAATTTCTTTATGATATTAAGGTTATTTATTTTTTCTCAAGAATTTCCAACTCCATATGGCCAATGGAACTTAGTTCATAACTTCCAGAACTTTAACACCCAATCTTCCTTCCTTTTTGTTTTTTTTTCTCTCACACAATCTTCGAGTCATTTGAAAGTCCCAATCCTGTTGTGGAAGTAGACCTTTTCCAAAGAAGACTCTTTTGTATTTGTCCAACCTTTCGATTAGCCATTGTTAGTAGCTTGTAAATATGCTGGAAGATAAACACATTTACAGAAGCAAGAATTTCGGATCACTTATGGATTTCTCCCTTTGGTTCGATTTACTGGTCGAGGAGCGGATATCACCAACGAAAATCTACTGTTTTCCACAACCTAAATGCCCAAGACACTTGCAGAGAATTCTTTTCTCTTATTTTCTTATGGTTTTTTTTCCTTCCCCTTAACCCACACCCTTTACAATATGAAGCCTTACACATATATATAGCTTCAACGCATAACTATCAATAGACAGTTTAAAGGCTGGAGAGATGTCTATGGAAAGATATCTCTTTTGGATATGGAAGATCGTGCATTTTGGATATGAATAAAAAATATGTCTCTTGGTTAACCGGTTGGGTGGAACCATCATGGGTGGACCGAATCGATTTTTCCAACATTTCCCACTTACACATGATGGGTTCAACAATGTGAGTTTTAACCATTACGAACAAGACTTATCCTTGCGATTTTTATACAGGCAAATAGGTTGTGCGACCAGCATACCAAAAATAATAATAACGAGCTCCCACTACCATACATCTGTTAGGAATATATAGTAGTTCAGTAGAGTAAGTATGCAGTATCCAAGAACACTTGAGTCACATTTCAAGTACCTTAAGATCTCACTTTAACTTATCACATTACTTATTTTCTATTTTGTATTCATAATTATTCTTTAACATGTAGTCAAGATGATTAGTAGACCAATGAATACAATAAAGAAATGAGACACAAAATGATCTTCCTTTCTATCTCGAATCTCTTGATTGTAGTTCAGTTGCTTTTCCAGATATGTCCCAATAAACCGAATCAATCACGATTGTAGGTAACATTCCAAGATAGCATATACTAAACTAAATCTCAAGAAACAGTAAAAATAATAAGGGTATTAACAGAGGTAATTATAGCCTCAGGGCTCACACAACGAGAGAGAAGAGATCAATTCTCTCGTTACCTTTATTGGTCAAATTATGCGCATGTGGTATGAAGCACATGTTATGGTATTTTTCTCCTTTCATGGAACGTATGTTGATTCTCATTATATGAAATACCATACAGATGATAGTTCATCAGACACACCTAGTGTCCAACTTGAGTTCACCACTCTACTTTCTTTCTTATTATTACTACAGAAGTCACATTTGGCATTTAAAACAGACAAGGTGAGTTGTGGGTTTACTCACCTTCGGTTACAAAATATTACATAGTGACCTCATCTTGATTTACTATCAAGACGATACTAATTTTAAGCTTGAGCTCATAAAAACATTATGCTTAAAATTGTTTCATCTCTATCAACCACAAGTTATAGAGGCGATTTCCCGTGTGAGAAGGTCAATCTAATGTCTGTCCAATATACATTTATTTAAATGAACTAATCATATGCACTAAGCATTAATGCATATATATATATATATATATATATATATATATATATATATATATATATATGCATATGTGTGTGCTTAAAAAATATAAGAACTTGGCATTTATATAAAAACATACATGTGAACCCCAAATGAGAAATTAAAATATCTCATTATTCAAACCATTAAGTACATCAAAGTCTACGAAGAGCTAAAGATTTCACATGTCTCATAAATACATCTCTAGGAATAGGTTTAGTAAACAGATTAGCGATCATTTAATTCGTAGATATGTACTGCATATTCACCTTCCTTTTGTGCAACCATGTCTCTCACAAAGTTATACTTTGTATCAATATATTTGGTCTTTGAGTGATATTTTGGGTCTTTTGTATAAGCGATCGATATCTGACTATCACAATGTACCAGTGCTGGATATGCAACATTTTTCAAAACCTCCAAATGATTAAGAAATCTCTTTAGCCAAACTGCTTTTTGTACTGTCGCTGAAGAAGCTACAAATTCAGCTTCCATCGTGGACAAAGCTATATAAGTTTGTTTCTTACTACTCCATGAAATTGCTCCATTACTTGGTAAGAAAACATAACCAGAAGTTGATTTTCTTTCATCCAAATCACCTCTCCAATCAGCATCAGTATAGCCTTTAAGATGCAAATCATTTTCTTGATAACATAATGAATAATCCGCAGTATCTTTTAGATATCTCAATATCTTTTTGACCGCTTTCCAATGGTCATGGTCAGGGTGTGATTGATATCTGCTTACTATACCAACTGCAAAGCAGATAGCTGGTCTTGTACACATCGTTGCATATATAAGGCTTCCAACTACACTGGAATAGAAAACTCTTTTTATTTGCTCTTCTTCTTGTTGAGTCTTCGGACATATTTTTTAGCTTAATGCTTCACCTTTTGCAATGGGAGTATTAATGGGTTTACAATCTTGCATATAAAATTGTTCAAGAATTTTTTTTATATAAGGCTCTTGTGAAAGAGATAATAACTTTTGAATGATCTCTTTCAATTTTAACCCCAAGAATATAGTTAGCTTCTTCCATGTCCTTTATTTCAAAATTTGAGAACAACCAATTCTTAACTGATGCTAAGAATTCCTTATCATTAGCAGCCATTAGTATATCATCCCCATAAAGTGATAAAATCACAAATTTGTCTTTGGATCTTTTAATATAGACACAGTGGTCTTCATCAATCATGGCAAAATCATATGATATGACAGCCTGATAAAATTTTATATTCCACTATCTAAAAAATTGTTGAAGGCCATAAATTGACTTCAAAAGTCTACACATTTTGTGCTCTTGGCCTTCTTTAATGAAGCCGATAGGTTGTTCCATATAAATTTCTTCTTCCAATTCTTCATTGAGAAAAGTTGTTTTTACATCTATTTGATGTAATTCAAGATCCAAACTAGCTACTATGGCTAAAATGAGCGAATTGAGGTGAATCTCATAGCAGAAGAAAATATCTCTTCATAGTCAATCTTCTCTTGTTGCGTATAGCCTTTTGCTACAAAGCATGCCTTATATCTTTCTATTGTGCCATCCGCCTTGCATTTTATTTTGAGAACCCATTTGTTCCCAATTGCTTTCCGACCTTGCGGAAGATCAACCAATTCCCAAACTTGGTTTGATCTCATTGACTCCATTTTTTCTTCCATTGCTTTCATCCATTTCTCTTTTACAGGATATTTAAGAGCTTCATCAACATTTCTCGGTTCACCTTCCTCTTGAGGTGTAACAAAAAATGCTTCTCCTTCAATCTCAAATCATCGATGGAGAACTAATCCATGGTTACTTCTTCGTAATTGAGATTGTTGTGAAATAAATTCATCATTTCTTGAATCTCTCCCACTTGAACTAGATATTGTTGATGGATTTTCAAGATTTTCCACCAATTGAGTTTGATTAAATAAATTATCATGGTCCTCTACCTCAAATAAAAATAAAATTTTCTTTATTTCATCTTGATTTGGAAAATCATTTTCCAAAAATGTGGCATCACAAGATTCAAATTCAGTAATACTTCCATTATTAGTGTCACCAACGAACACATATCCTTTGGAGATTTCAGAGTATCAAATAAAAATACTCTTTTTACCCCTTGGACCCAATTTTCCATGTTTATGAGAAGAATCATGAACATATGCAGTGCATCCCCAAGGTCTCAAATTACTTAGGTTAGGTTTGCGACCGGTCCATAATTCATAAGGGGTGGAAGTTACTGATTTTGAGGGTACTTGATTAAGTACATATGCAGCTGTTAATAATGCATCACCCCAATAGGTGATTGGCAAATTAGCTTGTACCATCATGGATCTAACCATTTCCAACAGGGTTCTATTTCTTCTTTCCGCAACACCATTTTGTTGTGGAGTACTAGGAATAGTTAATTGTCTACCTATTCCCTTTTCATGATAAATTTGTCTGAACTAATTAGACAAATACTCACGTCCACGGTCAGTTCTTAACACTTTGATTTTTCGATCTAATTGATTCTCAACAAAGTTTAAATATCTCACGAAGCAATCTAATGCATCAGGTTTGTGAGATATCGAATAGACAAAATTGAAACGTGTATAATCATCAATAAATGTGATGAAATAAGAAGCTCCATGTCTTGTCCTCACATTCATCGACCCACAAATGTCAAAATGAATTAATTGCAATGAAAAACCAGCTCTAATTCTTTTACCAAATGGTTTTCTCACAGTTTTTTCTGCTAAGCAATATTCACATATGGCTAGATTAACCTTTTCACCAGGGCCTAATAATCTCTCTTTGGCTAATCTATTCATTCGTCGTTGCCCTATGTGACCTAGCCTAGCATGCCAAATATTTTCATCCACATTGGGATTACTAGTAGATGCAACAAAGAAAAAAATAGTACTCATTACATTACACATACTATAATCAGTGTCAAATACAATAAAACCATTTAGTACATAACCAGATCCATAATAAGTTGTCCCTAGTAATATGTCCACACCATTACCATAAAAATTTAAGATATAGCCAAACTTAAGTAATATAACAACAGAAATTAAGTTTGGAGCATATAATACATCATGTAGGATTAAGGGTTGACCACCTCGCATGTTCAATTTGCAGGTGCCTATACCCTTTACTTCAAGTCTTGAATTATTTCCCACATATATCCATCTTGCTCCTTGTGGAATTCAATGATATTCCACAAAAGCATCTCAATCTTTTGCTACGTAGTCTGTGGTCCCTGACAGTCCACAAAAAATGAGATTCAGCTAAGAACATAAAACTTGAAACATAAGACATACTTATATTTGTGCTAAGGGTTTTTACTTTCTTTGCCTCTAAACATTCACGAGCAAAGTGACCCTTCTTGCCACAATTGTAGCATCTCAATTTTACTTTGTTCCTCTTGAAAAGACGCTTTTCTTTACCTGGCTGGCTATGCTTGAGCTTCTTGGAGGTCTTGCTATTACCATGGCCTTTCTTAAAATGACCATTAAAATGCTTTCGTTTAAAGCCCAAAACTCCTTGCGAACTAGTGTTAGCCATATATACTTCATTAGTGGTTTTATTTGCCTCAAGACGGTCTTCCTCCAATTCCAAATGCTTTCATTATGGGTCAAGTAAACTTTCATGTGCTCCCAACTGTGAGGCAAAGATCGAATCACAGCTTGAACTTGTTGTTCATCAATTAGCACATGTCCAACATCTCGCAGTTCACTTATCATGTTCGACATTTTCCTTAAATGCTGCTTCATATTATTATTAGGGCGTTTCTTATATGTGTCGAACTTGATGGTCAGCTGCCTAAGTTTGGCGACAGAAGTTCTACCAAACTTTTCTTTTAATGTTTCCCATATATCCTTTGCCGTCTCAAAAGGCCCGAACTCACGCATGATATCATTTTCCATGTTACTCAGTAATGTAATTCGAGCAATTAAGTTCTTCTTTTTTCAAGCAATGTAAGCCTCATTATCCCTTATATGTTGCACTGATATTCCATCTTCAGGCTCATTCATGGTATGGTTTAGGGCTTCCAGCGCCTCTTGTTCCTCCAATACATATTGGATTTTCATTTGCCATATTTCATAATTTTCACCATTAAATTTCTCACCCTTTTTAAGTTCAGCTACTATATTCTTAGATGCTGAAGCTACTGCAGAAAACTGAATTTCTACATAAAGACAAACATGCATACAATTAATGCCAAGCACAACACATATTTTTCTTTGCCACTAAACACAAATAAAATTAATGCTAATTCGCATAATGGCATGGAATTGAAAGTTCACTAAGTTCCTAATCATCATCCAAAAAAAATGGAACTTCCCACTTAAAACATTAATTTTAATTCTTAGCAGGCAAAGTTCTAGTTCTTAAGACAAATCATATGGTAAGTCTTAGAACTCCCACTTAAAACATGTATACTAAAACATTAAAGTTATATAAACATGGAGACATTTATTATCATAAAAAAACTTTTAAATAATCAATACACAAGTAAACAATATAAGTTATTCTAGCTTCGACTAGTTCTCAACTAGCGATTTTGCCATCTAAGAACCCGAACCCTCCTTGGAATAGCATCCTCAATTTCTTTTTGAATCATAGTTGATAGTATTTCTTCAATCCAAATGGTATGACCTCCAGCTACTGTTAAAATCCCACTAATCTCATGCATTAAGTACTCTTTTATAAATGCTCTCACCAATCGAGCATAATCTCTCACTGCTAAGGAATTCCAAAGATTTCTTGGAGCTTGTTGCCATGATCCAAGTAAAGAATCATACAACACTTGGTACCGTTGATGTTGACCTAACACATGTCCTAAATGAATGATTTCTTCCATTATATAATGAATAGTTTATACATGCAAAATCATGTCATTAATAGGATCCATCCTTAACTCATAATGTGTGCAACAAATCCCTAAGCCTTGCCCTTTGTTCAGAGGTTGCTGCCCTCAGAACTCTTACTAAGAGTGGTACTCGTGGCATTATTTCCTACAACAAATGTGGAAAAAATGCTTAGACATAGCACTGAAATATAAAAACATACAATTAAAGGATGTGGGAATATTCAATCTTAAAATTTCCAAATGTCACACATACAGTCAAGGTATGATAGAAAAAATTTCAGAAATTTTACTCATTAAAAACATATTTTTTGTAATTTTAACTCATTTTATAATATAAAATTAATAGAAAATAATTTTATATTCGAAAAATATTTCAAAAAATTACAAAAAAATTAGGAAATTAAATTTTGAATCCAATGGTACAAATCACGTCTCAAAATACAAAATACTTTTTCAGACCATGCCTCAAATAACGACGTCGGAAAGTGCCTCACGCGCTACATGCATCATTAGGGCGCGTTTGTCGGTGCAGCGATTGACTTTTCTTCAGACGGTCAACCATCAGCCACTCTCCTACCCAGGCGTGTGAAGGAGTGCCACAAAATTTTTTTTTTGTTATTTGTTTTCTTGAAACACTTCATTTTTTATTCCCGAGTCCAATGGTGGTATCTATTTTTCAAACCACTATTGGAGACATAAGGTTTGGATATTAAACATGTCAAGTGAGAGTGGGATTGGTCAGTAGAGGTCTTCTTCAACCCTGACATAAGCTAATCACCGTAACAAATTGCACAAACACCACATGCGATACATGAATGTTGGCTTGGTTTCACAAGACCATAGTGTCAAGAAAATCACCAGGGTAACATAGCTAAGAGGTAATCAAAGTTGAAATTAAGCAATATTAAAGTTGAAATTAAGCTTGTACGTGAAAAATTCATTCTTCAAGCTCATTAAAATGTCAGCTTGGCAGCTCATCACCCGTCCTGTTAAAATATGCGGAGAAGAAGAGAAACTAAGAGAACTATATTTCTGACTGTCTATTACAATGTACAGAAGCAATCTTTATATAGATTAGGAGACCAACAAAATTTAGTAAGGCCGACTAAGTTTGGCATAATCAATTACAAATCAATAAAGGTGAAATTTGGTAAAGCCGACTAAAATTTGACACAGCCTGATTTTATGGAGGCCAATTATATTGGGCACAATTAATGGTGAAGTTTGGTAAGACCGACTAAGTTTGGCATAATCGATCGATGAATAAATTCCAATACATCCATCCTTCATGCATGCATGGCATCTATTTTCATGTGTCACACAAGTTCCCACGCCCTACTAGGTGAAAGAGCTTTCCCTAATCATGAAATATACCACGTAATTGAGGCTTCTGCCAGGGCTCTAATACCCATTTTACCCCTATTTTCACCAAAAGCCCGACCTGAGCCACCGCGAGTAGTCCGACTTATGAGGTACATCCAGAGTACATAAGACTTTTCATAGAGTTTTTAAATATAAATATTCTTCTAAATATCAAATTTTGCATGAATATTCTTCTAAAATTAATATTTATATCTATACCTCTATAAAATATTTAATTTTGTTATTCTATTTTTTTATTCTTATTTTTGCATATGTATCCACGCCATCTAACATCGTTAAAAAATTAACAGTTTCAAACTAGAATGACTAAAATATTTTTAATAGATAGATGGGCTAAAAGAAACATTTATAAAATGATCGCAATAGAAGAAAAAAATAATATCAAAATTTGTTTTATTTTTAATTAAAATAAATATAGCTTTTATTAATGATGTTAAAAGAACCGTTATATTAGAAGAATTTATGCAAAAATAGTATTTTATGAGGATAAAAAATAAATAATAAAAAAATATTTATATAAATTTTAATTGTTAAAGGGTATTTTTGTAAAAAAATTATTTTTTTACAACATGTCTCCTCCGTGGATCACCTTCCTTTGTGCCAATCCAAGTTGAATCGTTCAACGCACGGATCTCAAAGCTCTACACATAACTCAAAGCAAGAAGTGGATGATCCATTGCTCCCACATGCATCACAATATCACATGCAGGGATACGACAGGGCCGGCTATTTAGCCCTTCTTTTAGAGTAATTATTTTTTCGTGCTTCCATTCAAGAATTATATTAAATTATAAAAATTTCTTATCCATCTTCGTTGAAATATTGTACTAGCTATCTATTTTCATATCATTTTTTTTAAATATTTTACTTAGCAACTATTTATTTTCATATCATTTTATGGAGGCCAATTATATTGGGCACTGTTGGGGGGAATAAAGTTTCCCCCCAAATGACATAAATGCCCCTAAGAAGCCGTACAACCTCCGACCCCGGACAGCCGAAGTCAGCGTCCGACCTCGGAACGCTCGGCCACAAGACGACCGACCCCGAAACCTCCGACCTAAGAGAAACCCCGATGTCCGAGGACCGTACTCTAACACCCCTCCGGCATTTATTGCGCATGGCCGCTGTAATCTTCCGGCACACTCAACAATAAATGCGGATCTCCGGCTTACTCCATAATAAATGCGGATCTCCGACTTACTCCACAAAAAATGCGCATGGCTCCTGACATCTACGGATCCCCAGCTCTCCACGGCAAATCGACCCAGCAGGGTCTAGTCGACTATGATAAGTCTCTGATCTCGGCCATACCGCCGACATCAGCGCAATGATTCGCCTGACCGAGCGCCAACCTGAACAACATGCCAAGCCGTACTACGGCCTCGCCCTGTTACATCACAGGTAAACCGACCCCCGCATATAAAAGGGAGCCTTGGCCTCTCAAGAGGGGATTGGAACATTCATACACCCAAAAATCACTGTTTATCTCCTTCTCCCCACTATTTGCCCCCTCCCTGACTTGAGCGTCGGAGGGCCGGCGCCGGAGAACCCGGCCACCGGTTCGTGTGCAGGCACCCGGACGGAGGACGCCGCCAGCCAATGGATCGCCGCCCCGCTGCGAGGACCTGCTGTTCCTTCTCTCCGACCGCCCCGGACGGAGGACGCCGCCCGCCGACAGACCGCCGCCCCGCCGTGAGGACTAACAGTCGCTCCCTCTCCTCGACCGAAGATTGCCTCCGGGTCCAATTTCCAGCAACAGTTGGCGCTAGAGGAAGGGCCCGAGTAGCAGTCATGAAGTTGAGAAGTAAGGGAGCCTCTAACGTCTCCCGGCGTCCCCCGCAAAGTCCTGGACACTCCGTCCAGAATTCTCCAACTCCGGCTGACCCAGCTCCTCAGGTCCAGCCGGAACAGTTCAATGCCCTGGCACAGCAAGTCCAGGCCCTGGCCGCCGCCGTTCAGGGCCTGCGGCGCGTGGAGGCTTTACCGGCACTTCCCCCGCAGGCCCAGGCCCCGCCGGAGTGTCTCCCCAACGGCCCGGTTCTCCCCAGCCAAAATTTGCATGGCTCCTCCAGAGCCAACAATGGAGAACGAGCTTCTCCCCGGAGAGAGTTACCGGGAGAAGGTTTCGACCGGAGACCCCAACTTTCTGAGGCGGAGTCAGCCCCGGATCACCGTGAGCTGGCGCAAACCACAGCGACAATCCCACGGGTGGGGGAGCTCGACCGAAAAGTCGAGCATCTGGAGCGCCAGATTGCGGCACTCCACAGCAAGAAGGCAAGACAGGAAGGGGACTTTGAGTTCACTACCAAGTCCCCCTTCTCCCGCCAGATCGAGGACGAGCCAGTTCCCGCGAGGTTCAAAATGCCTCAGGTGGAGCCCTACAGCGGAATCACCGACCCCCTCGACCACTTGGAGAGTTATCGGGCCCTCATGGCCCTACAAGGGTCCTCGGAGGCCATACTCTGCAAGGCCTTCCCAGCAACCCTCCGAGGGACCGCTCGGCTTTGGTTCTCTGGTCTGAAGCCGAACACGGTATCCTCTTTTGAGCAGCTCGGCAGGCAGTTCGCCACCAACTTTGCTGCCAGCCGGCGCCAGCGACGGACATCAGACTCCCTCCTGGACATCAAGCAGAAGGAGGGGGAGTCCCTCAAAGAGTACCTGGACCGCTTTACCGCCGCCATATGGGAGGTTCGCGAGCTAGACCAGTCGATAGCCATGTCGGCTCTGAAGACTGGGGTCCGCTCCTACCGATTCCTCTTCTCCATCGAGAAGAGCTTCCCGGCCGACTTCACCGAAATGCTGGCCCGAGCCCGGAAGTACGCCAAGGCCGAGGAGGCAGTCGCCTCCAGGCGGGGGGCAATCGAGCCCACCTCGAAGAAGCGGAAGAAGCGCCGCGAGGAGCGCGGTCGACAAAGGAGCCGGTCTCCCCGCTGAGAGAAGAATCTCCCCAGACTGAGGAGCCCGCCCCGTCAGCAGGGGCGACCTCAGCAGAGGACACCTCCTCGTCCGAGGTCTCCACCATGGCCCCGGACGTACCAGGCGAGGTACGAGAACTATACACCCGTCAATGCTCCTCGGGCCGAGATCCTGATGGAAATTGAGGGTCGGGACTTCTTCCGACCCCCGCCTCCTATGCGAGACACGGGATTTTCCCGAAATTTCAGGAAGTACTGCCGCTTCCACCGAGATCGCGGGCACGACACGGAGGACTGCTTCCAACTCCGGGACGAGATAGAAGCGCTCATCAGACGGGGAGTACTCAACCGGTTCGTGAGGAACCGACATGAGGAAAGGAGGCCGGCGGAGAATGTCGCACCAACCGAAAATCCTGGCGGCAACAGGCCTATCGCCGGCACCATCAACATGATTGGGCGGACCTCGGCAGGAACAGCCACCCAGGGAGCACCCCCGAAGCACCCACGCACTGATGAAGTCATCTCGTTCTCGGACGAGGACTTAGAAGGGGTCGAGACCCCTCACGATGACGCTGTGGTCATCTCAATGATTGTAAATAGGTTTGATGTAAAGCGTGTCCTAGTTGACAATGGAAGCTCAGCCAACATTTTGTACTACCATGCCTACCAAAAAATGGGGTTGACAGAAGGACACCTCCGGAGAATCAATGCCCCGCTGGTCGGGTTTACCGGAGATGCGGTCCCGGTTGAAGGTGAGGCTAGCTTCCTTGTCACAGTTGGCCTCGCCCCCCGGGAGAGCACTGTGAGGATGGACTTCCTGGTGGTCCGTCTGCCCTCGGTCTACAACGCCATCCTTGGGCGCCCAGGGTTAAACGCCCTTCGAGCCGTGGTTTCAACTCGCCATTTGCTCATGCGGTTCCCCACCGGCCAAGGAGTGGGCGAGGTCCGCGGAGACCAACTGGTCGCCAAGCAATGCTACATGGCGGCCCACACAGTAAAGCAACCAGCCGAGGCACCAGACCGCCCGATGGGCCCTTCACTGCCCATAGAAACCCTCGATGCGAGGGACACCCTCTGGAAGAAGCAAGTAGAGCCCGGTGAGCTCCTTATTCAAATCCCACTACAAGAAAATTTTTCCGAGCTAACCGTGCAGGTTGGCTCCGGCCTCGGCGCCCATGAGAGGAATCGCCTCGTCAGCTTCCTGCGGGACAACGCTGACGTCTTCGCCTGGTCGCCCGCGGACGTGCCAGGAATTGACCCCGAGGTCATGGTCCACCGACTCCAAGTGAGGCCAACCAGCAGGCTCGTAAAGCAGAAGAAAAGAGGCTCCGCCCCTGAGCGACAACGAGCTGCGGCCGAGGAGGTGGACAAACTCCTCGGAGCCGGCTTCATCCGGGAGGTCTCCTACCCGGATTGGCTCGCCAACGTAGTCCTCGTAAAGAAGGCCAACGGAAAATGGCGTATGTGCGTGGACTACACCGACTTGAACAAGGCCTGCCCAAAAGACAGTTTTCCTCTCCCGAGCATCGACCAGCTCGTCGACTCCACTTCAGGACACCAACTGCTAACTTTTATGGACGCCTTTTCAGGATACAACCAAATCCGAATGGCGCCAGAAGACGAGGAGAAGACGGCCTTCATCACCGACAAGGGCACCTACTGCTACAAGGTGATGCCCTTTGGCCTGAAAAACGCTGGGGCCACCTATCAGAGACTGGTCAGCCAAATCTTTAAAGACCAGATCGGCCGGAACATGGAAGTCTATGTGGACGACATGCTGGTCAAGAGCCAAGCGGCGGAACACCACATAGCCGATCTCAACGAGACATTCGCCAAGCTCAGAAAATACCAAATAAAACTTAATCCGGCGAAGTGCGCGTTCGGGGTCACCTCGGGCAAGTTCCTGGGTTTCATAGTGACCCAACGTGGAATTGAAGCCAACCCGGAGAAAATCCGGGCACTGCAAGAGATGTCGCCTCCGAAGACAGTTAAGGAGGTGCAGCGGCTCGCGGGGCGGGTAGCCGCCCTGGGAAGGTTTGTTTCTCGATCAGCCGAGCGTTGCCTCCCCTTCTTCAAGAGCCTCAAACGGCCGAAAGACTTCCGGTGGACAGAAGAATGCCAGCAAGCCTTTGAAAAGCTTCGGAGCCTTCTGGCCTCTCCCCCGCTGCTCACCAAGCCCCAGAAGGGCGAAATTCTTTACTTATATCTGGCCGTCTCCCCAGCTGCAGTAAGCTCGGTCCTCGTCCGGGAAGAAGACAAGCTCCAAAAGCCGGTCTATTACACCAGCCGGGTTCTCAGGGATGCTGAGACCCGATATTCTAAACTTGAGAAGACCATCTTCGCTCTCATCATCTCGGCTCGGAGACTCAGGCCTTACTTCCAAGCCCACACGATAGCTATATTAACCGACCAGCCTATGAAGCAGATATTGCAGAGGTCGGATCGTGCGGGGAGGATCGCCAAATGGGCGGTCGAGCTCGGGGAATTCGACCTAGAATATCGGCCCAGGCCGGCTATCAAAGCTCAGATACTCGCCGACTTCATCGTGGAGTGCACCCTTCCGGACGACCCCGAGCCGCCATCTGAGTCCGTGGAGGAGACCCCGAAGCATCCATGGGTCCTGCACTCGGATGGGTCTTCGACCCCGGGGGGCAGCGGGGCCGGACTTATCCTCACCAGTCCAGATGGAGTGGTGGCCGAGCAAGCTCTGCGCCTCGAGTTCCCGGCCTCGAACAATGAGGCCGAGTATGAGGCTCTCATCGCCGGGCTCAAGCTGGCGAAAGAACTAAAAGTGGGAGATCTGACGGCCTTCAGCGACTCCCAGCTGGTGGTGAACCAGGTCCAAGGAGATTTTGAAGCTAAAGAGCCATCCATGCAAAAGTATCTCCAAAAGGTGCGGGAACTCACATCTGCCCTGAATTCTTTCAATATTCAGTATATTCCCAGAGCGGAAAACCTCAGGGCAGACCAGCTATCTAAACTGGCCACCTCCCGCATGAGCGAGCTTCCCAAGGGAACAGCGCTCGAGTATCTTCGGGTCCCCAGCACGGAGGAACCCGAGCCCACTATGTGCATCGACTCCGAGCCAAGCTGGATCGACGGGCTCGTCTGCTATCTTCAGGACGGAACTCTACCTCATGACGAGACGGAGGCTCGCCGAATCAAGCGCCAGGCTCCCCGGTATGTCTTGTACGAGAATAAACTCTATCGACAATCATTTACTTCTCCCCTTCTCAGATGCCTCCGCCCCTCCGAGGCGGACTACGCCCTCCGAGAGGTCCATGAAGGGATCTGCGGAAATCACCTGGGGGGTCGAGCCTTGGCCCATAAGATCCTGCGGCAGGGATACTACTGGCCCACACTCCAGAAGGACGCAACAGATTTCGTCCGCAAGTGCGATCGGTGCCAACGAAACGCCAATATCCAGCGCCGACCTTCAGCTCTGCTGACCTCCATCATCGCCCCCTGGCCGTTTGCCCAATGGGGGATCGACATCCTGGGGCCCTTTCCCCTGGCCACCGGACAGAGAAAGTTCCTGGTCGTCTCCATCGACTACTTCACCAAATGGGTCGAGGCCGAACCTGTTGCCCGGATCACCGAGCAAAAGATGCGGGACTTCGTGTGGAAGTCTATAATCTGCCGATTCGGACTACCCCGTATCCTTATATCTGACAATGGTCGACAATTTGACAATGTTCATTTCAGGGAGTTTTGCTCTGAGCTCGGCATTGATCATCGCTTCACCTCGGTTGCCCATCCCCAGACAAACGGAGAAACTGAGGTAACTAACCGAACTATTTTGCAGGGACTCAAAGCTAGGCTTGATCGGTCCAAAGGACAGTGGGTCGAGGACTTGTACAATGTCCTTTGGGCGTACCGGACCACGTTCCGACTGCCCACGGGAGAGACCCCCTTCAACCTAGCATACGGCACTGAGGCCGTCATCCCATTGGAGATCGGCTTGCCTTCTCCGAAGGTGGAGCATTACGACCCCGATACCAATTCCTCCCAGCTCAGGAGCAATTTGGACCTCGTCGAAGAGACAAGAGAGGTCGCCCGGGTGCGCATGGCGAGATATCAACAGCGAACGGCCCAATACTACAACTCCAGAGTTAAGCCCAAGCTCTTCAAAGTAGGGGACCTCGTCCTCAGGAAAGCCGAGGCTTCTCAACCAACCGAGCAAGGAAAGCTCGCCCCAAACTGGGAAGGACCGTATCAAATCGCCCGGGTACAACGGCCAGGGGCGTACAAATTGAAGTCCCTGGAAGGGACTCTGATCCCACGAAGCTGGAACTCCGAGAATTTACGAATGTACTACCAGTGAAACCCCAAGGGGTTCAAGATAATCAGGATAATGGACTCAGCTCCTTTTTCTGCAAATATTTCTCTCATTTTGATGACTGTAATCCTCTTCTAATATTGGGTCGTCTGTGATCCTCAAATTCCCCGGCCAAAATCGGGATGCCTCGAGGCTCGACCGTAGAGTCCCAAACTCCCTCGACCTCGGGAAGAATCGCAGGACGGTGAAACGTCGACTGGTGCAAGATTCCTCGACTAAGGTCGAGATGCCCCGAGTGTCGACAGTGCGTGCCCAGACCCCTCGACACTTCGGGAAGACGGGGTAGTACCTTCGCAGTCCCCCGTGGCGCTCAACACCAACAACGGGGTAGTACCTTCGCGGCCCCCCGTAGCGCCTCCTCGACTAAGGTCGGGATGCCCCGAGGGTCGACCGTAGAGAACCAGACTCCCTCGACCTCGGGAAGGCGCCGTGAGGGGTGGAAAGGGTGGCTCCACCCGGGGCGCCACAAAGTGGACCCCCGGGAGCGGTCGACGATCCCCGATCCCCGAAGCGAGCGATCCCTCGACCAAGGTCGGGATGCCCCGAGGGTCGACCGTAGAGAACCAGACTCCCTCGACCTCGGGAAGCGTCGCCGGTCGGTAGAGCGTGCCCAGACCAGCCGACCTGACGAACGATCCCTCGACTAAGGTCGGGATGCCTCGAGGGTCGACCGTAGAGAACCAGACTCCCTCGACCTCGGGAAGGCGCCGTGAGGGGTGGAAAGGGTGGCTCCACCCGGGGCGCTACAAAGTGGACCCCCGGGAGCGGTCGACGATCCCCGATCCCCGAAGCGAGCGATCCCTCGACCAAGGTCGGGATGCCCCGAGGGTCGACCGTAGAGAACCAGACTCCCTCGACCTCGGGAAGGCGCCGTGAGGGGTGGAAAGGGTGGCTCCACCCGGGGCGCCACAAAGTGGACCCCCGGGAGCGGTCGACGATCCCCGATCCCCGAAGCGAGCGATTCCTCGACCAAGGTCGGGATGCCCCGAGGGTCGACCGTAGAGAACCAGACTCCCTCGACCTCGGGAAGGCGCCGTGAGGGGTGGAAAGGGTGGCTCCACCCGGGGCGCCACAAAGTGGACCCCCGGGAGCGGTCGACGATCCCCGATCCCCGAAGCGAGCGATCCCTCGACCAAGGTCGGGATGCCCCGAGGGTCGACCGTAGAGAACCAGACTCCCTCGACCTCGGGAAGCGTCGCCGGTCGGTAGAGCGTGCCCAGACCAGCCGACCTGACAAACGATCCCTCGACTAAGGTCGGGATGCCCCGAGGGTCGACCGTAGAGAACCAGACTCCCTCGACCTCGGGAAGGCGCCGTGAGGGGTGGAAAGGGTGGCTCCACCCGGGGCGCCACAAAGTGGACCCCCGGGAGCGGTCGACGATCTCCGATCCCCGAAGCGAGCGATCCCTCGACTAAGGTCGGGATGCCCCGAGGGTCGACCGTAGAGAACCAGACTCCCTCGACCTCGGGAAACGTCGCCGGTCGGTAGAGCGTGCCCAGACCAGCCGACCTGACGAACGATCCCTCGACTAAGGTCGGGATGCCCCGAGGGTCGACCGTAGAGAACCAGACTCCCTCGACCTCGGGAGGTATCACAGGTCAGCAAAGCGTCCACGAACCCGCCGACCTGACGTGAGATCCCTCGACCAAGGTTGAGGCGCTCCGAGGTCCGACCATAGGGTCTTAAGCCCCCTCGATCTCAAAAAGGGCTACAAATCAACAGAGCCTCCCCAGATCCTCTCAACTCCGGCAGGAGTCGCCGGGTCCATGGGAAGCCCGAGCCCCTTTTACAAGTCAAAAATGACTCCGGAGGTCGACGAGGAAGGGAAGCGACCTACTTCACCATGCGAAGCATGACCCCGAGAATGCAAGAGGTACACCCAACTAGACGCCCTCCTTGTCAAATTTTATCTACATATTGCCGAGCGGGATCTCGTCCAATGTTGGAGTCTTATTTTACCCCAAAGCCGGGCTTCTTCGCTGGGTCGGCTTAAGACCGACCTCCCAACCTCATTACGCCTGCTCTGTTCGTCAAGTCTCCGCAATCCGTACTAAGGCTTCATAAAGTAGGGCCCAACTCGGCTCTTCTAAGTAAACTCCGACGTCCAGCTGAGAAAGTGGTCCCGGCCACGAATGTACCAGCCAAGCATAGGTACCAAGGCAATCTTTGGGAATCTCAGCCTTGTTCACCGAAATCTCGGCAGGGTCCGAGAACGATAACTATGAAAACCTTCGGCAATAACTTGTTTATTAGCCCGCGCTCCCTATGAGAGGTTCGGAGTTGAGTTCAGAAACCCGACTAAACTCCCCGAATAGCGGCACGAATAGACCTATTCCGGTCCCACTTGAAGGGCTAAGGCCCGACCTCGGTGCCTTAAGATTTTCCTAAAGGCCAAACGTGGCAACTCCCACGACTCTAAGATCCGAGTTATAGGACTTAGAGAAATTTTCTAGAAACCTAAGCTCGGAGCTCCCTTTGGTCGAGGCGACTGGAATCCGAGAAGGCTAAGATATAGCCAGGGAAAAGGGCAGCTTCGTTAAGCAGCCCAAAGATTAAAATACGAAGTTAGAGGTCGTCGAGGCGGTTAGCTAAGGTTCTAGCCTCATCCACGACAACAGAGGGAAAGATGAACACAGAATGACAAAAACATTTCTTCATTAACGAAGGGCCGGAAGGCCAATTACAAAATTGGAAGTCGGCCACTCAAGGGCCGACCCCGGATACAATGAAAAAGAAAAGAAAAATATGCTAAGTCCTAAGCGGCGGGAGCCACATCCGGGGGGTCATCCGGCACATTGATGACCTCATGATCTTCCTCCGGAACAGGCTCGGGGCCGGGAGCAGGAGCTTCGGACGCCGCCTCCGGGACAGCGTCGATCTCGGCCGCCGGAGCCGCCTCCATGACACCGACCGCCTCGGCTACCCCCGTTGAAGGCTCGGCGGGGTCCTGCTCGTATATTCCCGCCTCGGACGTCAGGATGGCAGGAAGGGCTTGCACGTCGGACCCCCAGCCCCGGTCCTCCCTCGGACGGACCGTCGAGAAGTCGTACTGAGGGCAGTACCGGCGCACCTGCTCCCGGAAGTTCTTGAAGCCTCGAAGGAAACCGTCGACCGTCTCCTCCTCCAACATGTCGCGGAACTCTTGCGACTCTTTGAAGAGTTCCACAGCATGCTCGGCTCGTTCGAGGGCCCTCCTCTCCCGGGCCTCAAGTTGCCCGAGTCGGAGGCGCAAGACCCCCTCCTCATACTCGAGGGCCGCGACCCTGGCCTGGACCTCCCCTAAGCGCGCCTCCGTGCCGCGCATGGTTGCCCTGGTCAGGGCATGAGCCGCCTTCTCCTCCTCGAGCGCCCCCACCATGGCAAGGCGCTCAGCCTCGGTGGCTGTCCACCGAGCCTCGGCCGCGGCCAACGCCGCCTCCAGCTCGGCGACTCTTTTCTTGGCCGGCTCCAGTTGCTGGCCGAGCTGTTGAACTTCTTCCCGATACCCATGGGCGATGAACGCCATGGTGTCGAGCTCGAGAATATGCTGAAAAGAAAGAAACGAGGGTATTGTGAGTTGAAAAGCACATATGTACGCTAAAAACTCGGAAAAATTAAGAAGGAAGCTTACCCGGGCAGTGTTGCAGTAAGCACTGCCGACGACCTCCTCCAGCGAAATACCCCGGAACACGGCCCGGTCCGCTGGAAGCACCGCACGCCGCAACATGCAGCGTGCGACCTCGGCATCTTGAAAGGCCGAGCGCCCCTCGGGAATAGAAGAGTCCGGCTTGACCGACTCTTCTCGGAAAGCCCGGGAAGAGCTCGGCACGATCGAACCCGAGGTCCCGGAGCCGCTCGCCTCGGTGCCTCGGGTAAGCCCGGGTCCTGGCTGCTGCGGCCGGACCACGGACGGCTCCCCCCGCTGGGCAAGGGGGGTAGGGCAAGGAGGGGCCGACGGGCCCGCATCACCAACAACCCGCTCCCGCCTCGGGTCGGCTGCAGGGGCCCCCGCCTCGGGGCCACTCGTCCCGGCCGACGAAGAAGCGCCGTCCGTCCTCGCCCTCTTCCGAGGCTGGGGCACAGCACCCCCGGCCTCGGCCTCTCGCCTCCTCCGGCGAGAGAAAAGTGATGTGTTGCTGGTCGGCATGCGTGGAATATCTGAAATCAAGAATTTTGTTAAGAGTCAGACCCGTGACCGTAAAGACGGAGAACAAGAAATAAATAAATAGAATAATACAACCGCCCTTACCCTCGGGGCGCGCCGAGCTCAGACCCACGCTCGCCAGGGCGTCCTCCCGCAGGAGCTCGGTCAGGTCGTTGCCCCTCCCGAGGGCTCGCAAAGAGTCCAGGGTCCTCAGCTCCCTCCCCGTGGGCTCGGAGAGTTTGTTGAGGGCCTTCAGCCGAGGGTGTCCCCACCTTGGCTCGAACCCCCAAGGCGCCGCAGACTCCAGAAAGAAAAACTTCCTCTTCCACTCGTGAATCGAGGAAGGGGCGCCCCGGAAGAGTGACATACCGCCCCGAAAGGCGAAATACAACCACCCTACGTCCGCCGGGTTTTTCTTTAACAGAAAACACCGGCGAAAAAGGCCTACCGAAATCGGGATCCCGTGCCCGAGGCACAGGGATAAAAACCCGATTATGGTCCTCCATGAGTTCGGAGCCAACTGCGCCGGGACGAGCTGGTACTCGGCCAGTAAGTTGCTCACGAACTCATGGGCGGGAAAA
Source organism: Phoenix dactylifera (assembly GCF_009389715.1). Lineage (NCBI taxonomy): Eukaryota > Viridiplantae > Streptophyta > Magnoliopsida > Arecales > Arecaceae > Phoenix > Phoenix dactylifera. The sequence continues at coordinate 158,246 of NW_024067972.1, forward strand.
CGCCGGCCCGCCCAAAGTGTCTCGCGGTAAACCGCGATCCGACCTGGGGGCGGCTGCGTCACCCTGTCTTCCGGCCCCGCGGTTTCAAGGCGAAACTCGGGCTGGAAGAAGAAACGGGAGCGGATTAACTCCAGCTCCTCTTCCGACAGACTCGACCCAACCTCTTCGGGACCGGAACCCATTCTCACGGAAGAGTGGAGCAAAAGTTAAGAGTAGAAAATGGAAGTTGACGAGGAGGAGAAAAGAGGAAACCCTAGTGAAAACAGGAAGAAAACCTACTGGACATTGCCGGAAATCGCTCCGGGCACCACCAGCAAGATTCAGCTGAGGGAGGAAGCAGGGGGGAAAGACGACGAAAATAAGAGGCAGCCAAACAAGACCTTTAGGGCAGACTCGTGGGGTTTATATAGACCCCCCTGACGGCCCAGATCGACGGGGTCGGTTCCCATCCCCCCGACCGAGTTGCGCCACGTGTCGACCTCGGAAGCCGAGGCACCGTATTCACTCCGGTTTAATAAATCGGATACGAAATCGAAGCGTTGTCCCATCGGATCTCGGGGCCTCATCATGGGTCCACAGAATCAAATCGTCTTGAGGAACGAGCGGACGTAACCCCCGCTCCCCTCGTTTAATAAGATCTGGGACACGTGGAGCCCCGATGAGGCCTCCACTTCTTCGGAATTATGATCCAGTAACATGAAATCGAAAGCGTCCGAGCTCGGGTCGCGCCGCGTGTCCGTTTCAAACCCCGTAACGGCACACTCATTAATGAGCCAGAAACGTCGATTACGGAATCGAGACACCGCCTCGACGAGCTCGAGGTCCCCCATCATTAATTCGCCGTAAAATGATCCTGGCGATTCAAGAAGCATGATGATACGAGCTCCACCATTAGCTCACCGAATAAAGCAGCCTCGAGACGCCAAAGGGCGCATATCTCACCATGAAAGCTCCGGAAAGCACAAGGGGGCGGGCGAGACCTTCCCCCCAACCTTAGTGACAGACTTTACTTCCCACGTCCGAGCCCCACAAGCCGCTCGAACTCGGAAGTCGGGGGGTAGTGTTGGGGAGAATAAAGTTTCCCCCCAAATGACATAAATGCCCCTAAGAAGCCGTACAACCTCCGACCCCGGACAGCCGAAGTCAGCGTCCGACCTCGGAACGCTCGGCCACAAGACGACCGACCCCGAAACCTCCGACCTAAGAGAAACCCCGATGTCCGAGGACCGTACTCTAACACCCCTCCGGCATTTATTGCGCATGGCCGCTGTAATCTTCCGGCACACTCAACAATAAATGCGGATCTCCGGCTTACTCCATAATAAATGCGGATCTCCGACTTACTCCACAAAAAATGCGCATGGCTCCTGACATCTACGGATCCCCAGCTCTCCACGGCAAATCGACCCAGCAGGGTCTAGTCGACTATGATAAGTCTCTGATCTCGGCCATACCGCCGACATCAGCGCAATGATTCGCCTGACCGAGCGCCAACCTGAACAACATGCCAAGCCGTACTACGGCCTCGCCCTGTTACATCACAGGTAAACCGACCCCCGCATATAAAAGGGAGCCTTGGTCTCTCAAGAGGGGATTGGAACATTCATACACCCAAAAATCACTGTTTATCTCCTTCTCCCCACTATTTACCCCCTCCCTGACTTGAGCGTCGGAGGGCCGGCGCCGGAGAACCCGGCCACCGGTTCGTGTGCAGGCACCCGGACGGAGGACGCCGCCAGCCAACGGATCGCCGCCCCGCTGCGAGGACCTGCTGTTCCTTCTCTCCGACCGCCCCGGACGGAGGACGCCGCCCGCCGACAGACCGCCGCCCCACCGTGAGGACTAACAGTCGCTCCCTCTCCTCGACCGAAGATTGCCCCCGGGTCCAATTTCCAGCAACAGGCACAATTAATGGTGAAGTTTGGTAAGACCGACTAAGTTTGGCATAATCGATCGATCAATAAATTCTAATACATCCATCCTTCATGCATGCATGGCATCTATTTTCATGTGTCACACAAGTTCCCACGCCCTACTAGGTGAAAGAGCTTTCCCTAATCATGAAATATACCACGTAATTGAGGCTTCTGCCAGGGCTCTAATACCCATTTTACCCCTATTTTCACCAAAAGCCCGACCTGAGCCACCGTGAGTAGTCCGACTTATGAGGTACATCCAGAGTACATAAGACTTTTCATAGAATTTTTAAATATAAATATTCTTCTAAATATCAAATTTTGCATGAATATTCTTCTAAAATTAATATTTATATCTATACCTCTATAAAATATTTAATTTTGTTATTCTATTTTTTATTCTTATTTTTGCATATGTATCCACGCCATCTAACATCGTTAAAAAATTAACAGTTTCAAACTAGAATGACTAAAATATTTTTAATAGATAGATGGGCTAAAAGAAACATTTATAAAATGATCGCAATAGAAGAAAAAAATAATTTCAAAATTTGTTTTATTTTTAATTAAAATAAATATAGCTTTTATTAATGATGTTAAAAGAACCGTTATATTAGAAGAATTTATGCAAAAATAGTATTTTATGAGGATAAAAAATAAATAATAAAAAAATATTTATATAAATTTTAATTGTTAAAGGGTATTTTTGTAAAAAAATTATTTTTTTACAATATGTCTCCTCCGTGGATCACCTTCCTTTGTGCCAATCCAAGTTGAATCGTTCAACGCACGGATCTCAAAGCTCTACACATAACTCAAAGCAAGAAGTGGATGATCCATTGCTCCCACATGCATCACAATATCACATGCAGGGATACGACAGGGCCGGCTATTTAGCCCTTCTTTTAGAGTAATTATTTTTTCGTGCTTCCATTTAAGAATTATATTAAATTATAAAAATTTCTTATCCATCTTCGTTGAAATATTGTACTAGCTATCTATTTTCATATCATTTTTTTTAAATATTTTACTTGGCAACTATTTATTTTCATATCATTTTTTTAAATATTTTATACTTATTAAATTTTTTTATTATTAAAAAAAAAATCTTATTCACTGAATTCGCGTTAGGCCTGTATTGGCCGTCCGTGCATGATATGCGGGGATATGACAGGGCCGGTTACTCTTTACCTCAAATAGTTATTGAGACAAGACCACCATCCCTTTCCGACGGTGATTGATGTGGAAGAAATTATTCCCTATGCTGCATGCGTGCAGCATGTGGCCGTGTACGTCACCGATTATGATTATTTATTTGTAAAATAGTGTATCACGATGTATGTTTGACGAACGAGATCCACAGAAATGAGCCGTTGTGATTGATGATGTGTACGGGTCATTAGATGAACGATGCAGCGTAGGGCTGAGATTGGTCCACCGGTTCTGCTGCCCGTGGCCGTTTCTCCACTTGGTGGGGACCGATGATGCGAGCATCCAAGGTGGCGAGATCTGGTGATGCTATTACGTGGCTCTCTGGGCCCGCAAGTCCAAAGAAACCAAGCATGTAACACGTATCCCATCCATTGCCGTCGGTCTCAGGGTAGTTCTAAATACACCCCCCCCCCCCCGATTGCTCAGGACACCCCCCAAAAATTAAAAAAAAAATTAAATACTCTCTACACCCCCCCCATTTGCTAAGGACACCCCTAAAAAATTAAAAAATCCTAAATTACCCTTCACCCTCCCCACCCCCTCACCTAAATTGCTCTCTACACCCCCCAAACCCCCCCCCCAAAACCCCGCTCTTCCCCTCCAAAACTCCACTCCAGCCGGCTTCTCCCTTCCGCCCAAAAAACTTCGCCTCAAGCACCTCAAGCACCTCGCCGGCGGCCAAACCCCCTCCGTCTCCCCCTTCTCCCTCGCCCAAAACCCCCCCGTTCCCCCTTCTCCCTCTCGTCGCCGGCATTCTCCCCTTCTCCCTCTCGTCGCCGGCATTCTCCCGGAACCACCTCCCCGGCCATCTCCCGAGCAACGAGCACCTCGCCGGCGCCTCTACGACCACGTCGAGGTAGCTCCCCGCCCCCCCGCCTCCAGTGCTCCGTTCGGCACTGGATCGCCGAACAGAACCCTTCTGTTCGGCTGAACAGTGCCGAACAGAAGCCCTCTGTTCGGCAACACTCAACCGAACAGAAGCCTTCTGTTCGGCTGCACGGTGCCGAACAGAAGCCTTCTGTTCGGCTGCACAGTGCCGAACAGAATGGTTCTGTCCGGCTCTGAGCAGCCGAACAGAAGCCTTCTGTTCGGCTCTGTGCAGCCGAACAGAAGGCTTCTGTTGCCAAATCGCGTGCCGTGCTGAATTTTGTGCCGAACATTTATGTATGCAATTGAATTATTTTCTTTGATATAGCCTAACATTGAATTTCTATATTTTCAGACATGGATCCCCGTCCCGCCAGAGTTAGACCTACGGCGTCAGCTAGGAGACGTCGTGCTAGGATTGCTTCTCCCGAGCCTGCTCATATGCCATCGGACTCTCCTGAGTCAGAGCATGATGATATGCCCGCTAGGGGCGAAGACGATGAGTCCGTTGGACCATGTCCAGGAGGTCCAGAGGATGAGTCCGTCCTGATCAGTTTCAGGACGCATATAGCAGCTTCCATCTGGAGGCAACAGGTATTGTTTATTTGTTATAGCATTATATTTTGTTTATTGATGTTTTATAAAGTAGTAGTAATTATACATTTATATTACAGGAACGAGCTCCACTAAAGTGCATGAACCATACTGCCAAGGTTGGTGAATGGAAGTGGTGGTCTTCAAACCAACCAAATACCAGGTTCAGAGCACTATTGAGGCAGTCGGGCCTCGTAGAGTTAGTACAGTGCTCTTATCGATTCATCGATAAGATTCTGATTTCGGGCTTCGTAGAGAGATGGCAGCCCGAGACGAACACCTTCCATATACCATTTGGCGAGATCACTATCACGTTGGATGATGTATCCGCCATTTTAGGGATTCCTGTCGCAGGTTCCTCAGTATCAGTTTCTCCTGAGAGGATGAGTGATCGGGATGCTGAGGAGCTACTTGTGGAGTTGTTGGGGGTGTCAGCTGGAGACGCGCGTCAGGAGGTACTGTCATCGCGCGGTCAGTCTGTGAGGATGGAGTGGCTGAGGACTCAGTTTCACTCTGTATCTGATAGAGACAGGCAGCAGAGGATAGAGTGTGCAGCACGAGCCTATTTGTTATTTTTGTTAGGCTGCACACTCTTTGCTGATAAGAGTGGGACCAGGGTGCCTATAGCGTATCTGTGTTTACTGCGGGATCTGGATAGGGTGAGCACATATGCCTGGGGTACAGCTGCCTTAGCATATTTGTATCGGCAGTTGGGGATTGCGTCGAGGTCATCAGTGAGACAGATCAGTGGTTATATGACGCTTCTGCAGGCATGGATTTATGAGCATTTTCCAGCACTCAGTCCTCACCCGTCGCTCGAGTATACTGATGCCAGTCCCCGCGTGCACCGCTGGATGCCCGGTACTCCATCCCGTACCACGATGGACCATTTAGTGGTTCTACGTGAGTCATTGGACCTTTTGAGCATCGATGAGGTACGTATCATATTACCATTTGCTTGTGTTTGTCAGTACTTTTAATATGCGATATAGTATTAAACTGAAATGGACCTTTTGTTTTACAGGTTATTTGGGATCCCCATCATCGGCTTCGGGGAGATCGCCCATATATACCCGTCGCATTTTTTAGTGGCTCCATCAAGTGCCTTGATATCGTAGAACCCTATCATCCAGAAAGGGTTCTTAGACAGTTTGGTCGTATTCAGACCATCCCTCGAGCGCCACTAGCCCCTACGCGAGCCAACAGAGGTTCCACAGCAGGCTCGTACCGGATACATTACTCCTATATGGATCAGCTTTGGGAGCGGTGGGAGGACCACGTGCTGAGCCAGGCGAGCAGGAGCCACCCAGTTACCCGGCCATCAGACAGCGTACCGGGATACATGGAGTGGTATCTCCGTATCACGCACGTTGCAGTTCAGCCTCCTCATCTGCGCTCGAGTACTCATTCTGGAGCTAGGGGAGGTCATGATGATGCTGACATGCACCGGCGGCGTAATGCAGCTGCACTCGGTATCAGTACCGACATTGTACGGATGGGTCCCTCAGAGGCTACGTCACTAGGTGCCGGGCACCTATATGATGCTATTTCTCAGATGCATCAGGTACTTCTGGGTGATGAGCCTGGCCCGAGTACAGCACCCTCTCATTCGGATCCAGGACCCTCTCATTCGGACGTACAGCAGTACACGCGTCGACGATGGCGTCATAGGGATTGATGATGGAGCCTTTGTAATCTTTGTAAAGCCTTTGATATTAATGAAAAATATATATTTTTGGTACATTTACGTGTAATCTTTGTAAAGCCTGGCCCGTTCTATTTTACACAAATATAACAGTGCACATAACAATCAATCTAACAATGCGAAGACAGATATTTTTTGATTTATATTGATGATGGAGTTTCACAGTACATGACTCTAAGAGGCCAAAAAAATTTACAACTTTCAAAAATTGTACATATATAAATAATCAATCTAACTCTACTGTCTCGCTAATTATAACATTAGGTGAGATGCTCTCTTTGAACTGTTGAATCCGTGCTTCATATGAATTTTCCCATCCGGTAGCACAAGGAAGATGATATTTTCGCCAGTTGGTCGCTACTGGCGGAACGGGATGTCCCGGCAACAAGAACACCTTCAAAATTAGAAATAAGAAAATATTAATAGCTACAAAATTATAAATAAGCAAAATTAAATAAGCAAAATTAAATATTCGCAAGTGTTGTGAACGTAGTACCTCAACAAAATGATTTCCATTTACGAATCCGATAGCGATATCTTTGCGGGATAGAAGAGGTACTGGCACAGAACGGAGAGGTAGGAAGGTCAGACATTGTTGCAACGAGAGATGGTATAGGACAACATTATAGCAGGATGCTATAAGATGACCCATGTCCGGCATAGTCATCCATCTGTCATATGGTGGACAATCATCATAATATGATAATGCATGAGTGATCTCAGCAATCGTCCCTTCCACACCATATAATGTGCGATAGTGGTCCGAATGACATTGCAACTCTTGCAATAAATCCTTCCTAACACGCACCCAGTCATCTTCTCCAAATCCCAGTAAGTCAGCTATTGCCCTAAATCCGCAATTCCCATCAGCTTTTACATCCTTGATATGCTGGATGTATGGTCTCAAGGCAGAAGGAATAGCATCAATATAGATAATGGGCGTATGTGACTGGGCTCTAGTACGAAAAACCTGCAAATAATATCAAATGATAGAAAATATGTAACAATGGCAGAACATGTCCCGTATCGGCACATCTCGGCACGGCACATCCCGTATCGGCACATCTCGGCACGGCACATCCCGTATCGGCACATCTCGGCACGGCACGTCCCGACATGTCCCGTATCGGCACATCTCGGCACGGCACGTCCCGACATGTCCCGTATCGGCACATGACATACCGGCACGGCACGGACCGTCCCGTAGACGTTGTGATACCTATTGTAAGGAAATAAATATTTGGTACTTACCTTTTGCTTGGGCCGTCTCTTTTGAATCTGAGTAGATGGATTGCGGATGGTAACTTTCTCAACACCAGGTGAATAACTATCCTGTCCAGATAGAACCAACTCAAACGCAGACGGGTCACGTCGAGTAGACGTATCAACCTTCAGTGAAGCGCGCCCACGTGAACCGGTCTTCCGTTTTGCAGGCTCTAAAAGAGGTGTACTATCTGGACTTGCAATCTCTCGTAACTTCTTGATCATCTGCAATTGAGAAGCCCCATCTAACTTCTTGAATCGTAGCGCAATCAAATCTAACTCTGCATCACAACTCAACTGAATTGGCTGCACGGGGGGGGGGGTAGGCAGAATATCAAGTTTCCTCCAATGAGGATCTATGCAGTCGAGAGGAATGGGCCGACCTTCCACCCTGTACCGCGCAATCTGGTGAGCACATGGTATACCATGTGTGCGTCGAATAGCACACCCACAATTTGAATCATCAAATCCAACTGAATTGGCTCGTTTCGATTGGGCGAGGACATGATTTAACGCACTTATAGATATGAAACCTCGCAACTCTTTGAATTCAGCTGGCTTGAAGTTGTGCTGCACTACCAATAAACTCTTCTCCAATGAGGCTTTAACGGAGCTGTGCTGCAACTCAATCAATCCATGTATTCTAGTCCAAGATGACTCGAAACTTCCTTGGCTTGATCCAAGCTGCTTTTTGAGCTTTGCATGTGCACTCTCGACCCTAGTAAACAAATGAAAGTTAGATATAAGAATTGAGGCAAATTAAAATTAAATGAGTCTTTATTTGTGATACCTATTTGTCGTCACATTTCCGTAGTGCCTGCATGTATCAGTCCACGCCGCAACAAATCTTTCCTTGTATTTGCTCAGCCAAGTATCTGACACATACTGTAGTGCATCTGGATAGGTACCGAACTCTCTCTGCAGTGCACTCCAGCGATCATTATACTCGTCTTCCGTGGAGGACAGCACTAGTACATTCCAACTCATAATAAATTTATCCCATTTCTCCTTCAATTCGAAAATTTTTTTGCACTTGGCCAAAACATTCCTACTAATATGCCATCTACATAATAAATGTCTAGCAGTAGGAAATACTCTATGAATTGCATTCATCAAAGCCAAGTCTCTATCTGTAACAATCAACTCAGGCAAAACATCATCAGCTATGACACTGCGCAATCTCTCTAATGCCCAAGTATAGCTTTCTTCCCCCTCAGAATTTAAGTATACAAAAGCAACTGAAAATGTCATGTCAGTAGATGTCACCCCCACAATCTCTAAGAGCGGAAGACGATACCTATTCGTCTTGTACGTGCAATCCATTATCAACACACGGGGAAATGCACGGAACAAATCAATGCTGCCAGGGTGTGCCCAAAATAAGTCATGCACAACATCCGTATTAGTACAATTCCTATGCCACTCAATATATTTAGCCTCTGATAATTTACCTAATAGATGTTGCATTTCAGACCTCCCGGCTTTCTCTGCAACCTTAAACCGTTGACGTACATTGTAGATAGTCTTGATAGTCGTAACATTGAGGGCATCTCTTTCCTTCAATGTGGATAATATGTCCTTTGGACGAACCAAACTCTTCGACATATCCACTAACAATTCCGTCTCCTGCTCAGATAATCTCCCTGCATATGAGTGCCCCTCCAGATTCTCTGCAGCGGGATGATTGTGCACTCCACATACGACCAGTAATATCCAATCATCCGCAGTATCCAATTTCTTTCCTCTTAATGCAAAAGGGCATCCACACTTCTTTGTCCCACAGGCAGTCTTTATTCGCTTTTCTTTTGTGGTTTGGTACGTCCCACCCCTCTCACAACCTAACGTAATTCTGGGTTTCTTAGAAATGGTACCTGCATCGGATGATTTGATTACAACAACAAAACCATTTCGCCTCCCAGCTTCACGACACCAATTACACAAGTCCTCTCTACTCTTGAAGATCTATACATTAAACAATTTATGTAAGTACACAGTTGTAAAAATAGCTCGCTAAACTAATACAAAATTGCACAATATATTATAATACCTCGTAAGTTGTAAATTCGCTTGTGTAATCCAGTACAAATTCTGATCCAATTATACTCGATTCGGTTGTAGCATAGCCCTACATATAAAATAATTTATCACCAAGAATTAATGAATCAGAGGATCTGTTCGGCACAAAATTCAGCACGGCACGCGATTTGGCACGAGAAGGCTTCTGTTCGGCTGCAGAGTGCCGAACAGAAGCCTTCTGTTCGGCTTCAGTGTGCCGGACAGAAGCCTTATGTTCGGCACTGTGCAGCCGAACAGAAGCCTTCTGTTCGGTAGAGCGTTGCCGAACAGAAGGCTTCTGTTCGGCACTATGCAGCCGAACAGAAGCCTTTTGTTCGGCGATCCAGTGCCGAACGGAGCACGAACCGTGAAAAAAAAAAACTTTCGAAACAAGGTGGAACACGTACCTTTGCGGCCGATTCTTCGTCCCAAATCACTAGTTGCTTGTCCATGCTTCGAATGGGGCTTAAATCTCCTTCAAAGATCGCCTAAACGATGTAAATGGATCGAGGGGTTTAAGGGGGGTTTGAGGGGTGGTTTTTTTTTTCCTTTTCAAAACGAAACGGAGGAGGAGACGGAGGAGGAGGAAGGGGGGTGTACTGAGAAAATTTCAAGGGCAATATGGTAATTATACTAAAGGTTAGTTTGGGTATTTTTTTTTTGGTTTTTGGGGGGGGGGGGGGGGGGGGGGGGTGTCCTGAGCAATCGGGGGGGTGTATTTAGAACTACCCTCGGTCTCACGCATCACACAGCCCAAAACGTTGGAGAACTTTACTCCTCTGCCCTTTTTTTTTTTTTGCCCTTTTCGTTTTGATCCATCGTATGCCTACGGCCTACCCTAAAAGTCAGCGACCAAGAAAAAGAAAAACAAAATTAAGCACACCCATTACAAACACACCCATAGTCCCCCTCTCTCCAACCTAATTTGTGGGGCCCGCGTACAGTGGACAAAGAATGGCTGGAGGTGGAATCTGAGTACCGATTCCGGTCCTATTAGCGTGACGGTCTTTTTTTTTTTTTTTCTTCTTTTGTTTGGGTACAAGAAGCGGGACGGCCTTCTCTCTTTTGCCTCCCTCTTGCCCTCTCTATTTTGAGACGCTCGTGTCTTTCCGCGGCCGTTGAATTCATCGCGGCCATCCACTACGGAAACATGGGGCTGTCTCTAATCGAGGTGATTTGTTCGAACGGTGAAAAGTGAGCCTCGATTTGGTTCTTCCTTGTTTCGATTTGTGTTTTATCCATGATTTTTTTTTGGTTGAGATCAGGGCTTTACTAAGTCGCTTGCGATGACCGTGCTATCGGAGATTGGAGACAAGACATTCTTTGCAGCTGCGGTAAATCTATCTTTTCTTTTCTTTTTTTTTTTGTTAAAATTGAATGAGAAAAATGCACACTTCCTTGTTCGGATGTATTAGTGAAGATTAGAACTGTGTCTGGTGAAGATCGGATTATGTCAGATTTAGAGTTTGAAATCGCTCTACCAGCACTCTGAAATTTTTTTTTTTTCGCTTCTTTTTTTTTGCCTGAATCAAACTGAGTTTTAAAAGCAAGGTCCTGAAGCACCTTGATTCCTAGTTTCCAGTCTCCTGTTGTTGTGGTAGATAGATTAAGGTAGGCCAACCCTTGGATACAGTGATTTCCTATGAAGTTATACTGATTGATGTGGCGGCCAAAACACAAGAGACCGCCCCGTTTATTACGCACGTGTGATTCAATTGCTATCTTGTCAGAAGGAACATGTAAGATTATTTTTGTCTTAACAAAATTAGGTAAACAAAAATATATAGATAATGTTTTTTTTTATTTTTTTTTCGGGGGTGTGGTGTGTGTGTGTGTGTGTTGGGGGGGGGGGGGGTGGGTGTGGGGGGGTTCTGGGTTTAGAAGTGGCTTTGGTTTCAGAGGCATATATCTCATGTTGTTTGTAAGTACATTGAGCTCCAGGAAAAAGACCATAATAAACCAACATTCATATATTAGGTCCTGTTGATCAAAACTTCTTCTAGAGTCTAGACACACAGACACACACATGCAAGCATGCAAGATACAAGCTTAGAAGCTTACCTCAATAATTTTTGTCATGCTTATTGGAATATATTCTCGAATCTTGATTATAATACACATCATGCATCTTAGCACCCTAGCTCTATTGTTGTGGTCCATATTATCAATCACCTGATGCAGGGTTATAAAACCTCCAATTGATTTTTGTATTGTTGGCAGTTTAAATTTTGTGGGTCATGGTTAATGCTGTTCTCTGTTCAACTTAGATGGCCTATCATATATGTTTACACTAAGAAAGTTTGCACCGGATCCTACCATAGTTCAACTCTCTCCTTAGCATGTAGTTATATCCTAGCGCCATAATATATGATGGGTCATCCTGAACTGTTCATCATAATCTACACATCATAAAACACATGATGACTACTTTTAGTTGCTTTTGGTATTTTTAAACTGTGGATCATAAAAAACTGTTTTTCATGTTATTGAGGAGTTGATTATGTCATGAACCATGATGCATAAGTAGGAAACCCCTATATATTTTTTTTTTCCATTTTTTTGGATGATTTTGATGGTTATGTTACTTCTGTGGATCTATAAATACATAAGGGTTCAAACTTCAACTTCACTCTCTTGCCCCTAACATCTTGCTGCCTAGGCATGAAATTGTAGTTCTGAAGTTTGAAGTAGGAAATGATCTGTGTGCCTTACTTGAAATATTAAATTCCTTTTATTTGTTTTACCAAGATCTGGGTTGTCAAGCTTCTACTATAGCTTCTTGTTAGAACAGTGGCAGTGGACACTGTACCACCGTCAAATGCTACTAGTTGTTGCTAAAATGTACTATGCAAGAATTGTGTGGTGGTCATACCTGTAAGAATTTGGAAAGATGCAATCTATTTTTCCTATGATAGCCTGAACATTATTTTTGTTTCACCTGACATATGATTGCTCTTCTTAAGATCTTGGCAATGCGTCATCCAAGGAGGCTTGTCTTAGCAGGTTGTTTAATAGCATTAATTGTGAGTTCTCTTCCTTGACCTTTACTTTTATATTAAAGCTGTTGCTTTACCTTAGCCATAATTTCATCTGTTTTCACATATATATGGAGTTGGATTGTAGGTGATGACCATCCTATCTGTCTTGCTTGGTTGGGCTGCACCAAATCTGGTATGCTATATGCTTTTTATGATTGAGAAAGTATTATCTCTTTGTTTTTGAACTTATCATATTGACTTTTCATGAGTTTTGAAGTTATTGTATTTTGTTTATCTTCTGTGATGTTTCTAGAAATTAGTACCGGTTTTGGAGTTATAGGTATCTATAGCAATATAGAGGCCTTATGCCATGAAACATCTTATAAATTATATTGAAAATCAAGGTATATGGTACCAGCTTGAATAGGGCGATACGGGGCGTACCGTACCGGTTTGGTACCCGTACCCGATATGGGTGGCATACGGATACTCGGTGCACCAAAAAATTTCATACCTTACCATACCGACACTGTGCTAGTGTGACATTGGTACATGGTCTGGTACCGAGACGACGAACTTTACTAAAAACTCTATATTAATATTTTTGTTAAATGTTTTCTTCGTACTCCAGTGTTGCTTCTGTTAGTTATTTTTTACTTAAGCAGACATGATAGGCTACATCTACCTATATCCAGTAACTATTGTGGAAAATGAGTAGTAATTGATCTAAGAGATAAAAGATTTATGCATAAGTTTACACATTGGAAATTTTATGAATTTCATGCAATTATATTACCTGCTTCGATGAAATTTGGCCCAGTCATTTGGCATCAGGAATCTGAATGTCAGTAGAGACTTTATGGAGCATAACTGTCTGAATGATGGCTAGGTTATCCATATATACTGATGCTTTATCTGAAAAACATGTGTATTCCAATTTCATGAGATTACTAGCTTTTTTTTTTAAAATTAATGTACTCATATATCAAAATTTGCTTTTTCAAGGAATTAAATGTTATGATTTTATGCTGATTGATGTTTGGAAATGTTGAAAAAAATTCTATTCAGAGTAAAACTTTTCAAGTTCATAATATTTTCTATTCTTCTTATATTTTTTGTTCTATTATATTTTGCCTTTCAACAAACGAACACTCGAAAACTCTAGACTTGGGAAAAAAAGTAGAGAAGTAAATTTCATGATTTTGGAATTAAAAACCTCAAAGCACAATCATTAAAAGTCCTCAAAATAAATTGTTTGATCATACCTTCACCAAGGCACATGTGATAAGGATACCTTCTTATTCGATAGAGGTGTTTCTAATGATTAAAAATTGTTAGCTACTACGGTGCAACGAACTGAAGAATCAGATTTGTTTTGATAAATGCTGTTGCTTTCCTTTGTAAATGAACTCATGGATGTTAGTATTTGAAGAATGACGGTGAAAATGGTGCAAGAATATGAAAAATGGTTTGCCGAATCTCAAGATTCTTCATAGTAAACTTTGAATTAGAAGCATTAGGCTATTGCTTTCTTCATAACTGTGTAATAGTATTTGGAACAATGAGATGGAAGTTAGGACTGAAGGTTGTTCTTGATTAATGGAAATATAGAGATAAATGTGCTTCTGGGATATTAGTGAGTGAGGTCATACGATGCATGATAAATGATTAACAGCTGCACATGCTACTTCGGAATCTACTGAATGAGCTTTAGAACATCATTTATCTGGTCTATGGATCAACCCAGAAAGAGCCTTTACATTCGAAATAGTCATTTATATACAATGCTTTATTTTTTTTTCGTTGAGATGTTTTTTTTATCAGAAGAAACATGGGATACATTTCCATGGGGAATCATCATTCTCATAGACAAGTGCTCTCACTCTTGGTTATGTTCCATTTTTTATACTTAGGCTGATGAGTCGGCTGTGCTTCTATTATCCGCGAAAAAAGCAGCAGAAAGCCAAAAAAAGAATTATGAAAAGGTAGCCCTGTAGTCTGTAGCTCATATCCATTGTTCCTTTGGGATTAAAGACCTGAAGATGCTAACGAGCATTTGTGGAGGAGTACAACCAGGGTGTAGGTATACTTTTGAGAGGGAGTATGTTATGGCATCTTCCTTAATACACAGACAGCTAGTGGGTGCATAATGGAGTCTTAGACACTTTTGCTAATTCACAAGGATCAAAGCATCATGTAACATGTTGTATTTGTGCTAACGCTGGACACAACGACAAGTAGGCAAAGGTAAATTTGTAAAAGAATTTGCAACTGGTGGTTAAATTATACTACTTAATTTAAGCATTTTAACACAGACAAATTTTAATGTCTTTATACTGGGACATATGTATGGTTTAGACAAGTAACTACACTTTGTAACCAATCTTTGTAAGATCATAAATCATCCAAGAGCTGATTTCCTTTTAACAAGAGGATAGCATACTGTTAAATAAATTGCTTTAGAAACAGACATCTTGTTACTATGTTTGCAAAATTACATCATATGTAACATTTAAATCGTCACTAAAGTTATTAGGGGCTTATATGACTATACTTAAAAATGCATCGTAGGTGTTGTGTACACACACCAATGATAATTTGCCAAACTCTTATCCTAATAATACTTCTAGAAGCTTATATATTATGGCTGATCTTGATCTCTAACCTTAGACAAGGATCGCTAATGATCTATGTTGACTAGCACTTGCCATGCCAGGCTAGTTACTGGTTTGGTACCAAGTATTGAGTGAATAACTTGGTGTCACATGATGTTGAGCTATATTAAATCTTCATTTCAACATATTTTGATTTAACAGGTGTCTTTAGGGTCTAGCCTAAATGGTGGTTGACCCTTTTTTCCTTTCCAATTATTTTTAAAAGTTGGAGATAGGTGTATGTTAGTTGAGACTTAAGACTGTGACTTAGAAAGAATATAACAAATTTCATTTATATGAATACTTTTGACTTAAGATATTATATGTAAATAAGGAAATACTCTCCATTTGATTTCACCAAAAATATATAGAATTCAAATTCCATCAAACTAAGAAGATAAACTTTCCAGCTCAAGAGCAAATCCCAGAATTTTCAGATTATGTCAAAATAACAAGTTTCAAATATTTGACAAATACTCAAACCTTAACAGCTTATAAATTTTATTTATCCAAACATTAGTAGGAAGCAAAGGTTTGGTAAGAAAAGCACCATATCTTAGTCTCCAAAATTTTTCATCTAATTTGATGCACACATGCCTTAATGTTTTCAGATCTCAGTCTCCAAATTATTGCATCCAAAGGACAAAAATTTTGTATAATGAACCCCACTTCAATTTGAGTTAATATGTTCTCCCAAATGAAGGCTGCCAAAGGTGGGACCCTTTTATCAAGTAATTAAATAAATAAATAACAATGCTCCATCCATAGATGAGTTTATCAGGCAGTGTACACAGACAAAATTATGCTCCATCTATGCTGTCATCCATCTACTTTAGAATCCCTTGAATCAAACAACCAATAATGAGCAACTCCCACTTCCACTCTGTAATTATCCGATCAAGTGAATTTGCACAAGGAAAAACAGATTTTGAAAACAAGAAATCTATGGCCTACTTAATCTATAAGGCCACAATATCTAACAATTGTTGCTATATTAATGTAAGAAATTATTACGTAAATTGCTCTTTGTTAAGATGGATGACCAAAATGTTCAATTTAACTAATTAAATATCCAACTGAGTGCAGAGCTGTAGATTTTGGAGTGCTTATTCAAGAATTTCAATCATAATCCTTATAGTCTATAACTATCAATACAACTTTGTATGTTTTTAATTGATATAGAGCTGGTTTTCTCTTAAATAGGGTGATGAGGACTGAATATGTAAATACCATTTCAAACCACTGTTTCAGCTCGATTATGGGAATGAAACTTCAATGTTTATACTTATGCACTACTAAGGAGCTAATAGGTTTTTTCTATCACTGGGATCAATACCTAAGGAGCTAATAGGTCTTTTCTTTTGTTGGTCTTCGAACAATGTGCTACTTGAAATTCTCTTCTGGTTTGAGCAGTTATATAAATTCTTTTCTGAAAATTATTTTCTTGTTCGTGGTTTCTTATTAGAAAAAAATGAATTGAAATAACAATATTTGCATTTTGGTTTAGCTTCTCTGTTTCCAAATACTCTGTACTATGTATAGATTTTGAATAAAACAGAGTTGAAATGCGCAGATTTCTCGCAAATGGACGCACCATGTAACAACTGTGCTGTTCTTTATATTTGGATTTTGGTCTTTATGGGAAGGATTTACAGAAGATGGGTATGCTTATCTGCTCTTTCTCCTTTTAAAATATTTATTATTTTTTTCTCATTCAAATCAGGTTTCATCACTTATTTCTATACTTAACATTTACCCATCAGGGAAGCTGAAGAGCTGAAGGAAGTAGAGGCAAAACTGGTTGGTGAAAATCATCTCTGGAGTCCATTGGTTTATTTAATTCTATGTACCACATTCTTTCTATGTTTTGTTAAATGGCTATTTAATTCTATTTAATTAGGATGCTGACTGGAAAGCTGGCACAGGTGGCACCAAAGGAGGTTCTAAGGTCAGTTGGCAAGTGTAAACTGGTCTCTATTTATCTTTATTTCTCATATCAACTTACTTTCCGTCGACTGAAGATATCTTGCTCTTCCTGGTCTTCATAAAGATAAGTAACTCTTCAGCAGTGGAAAGCACTTCGTTTAAATGTAAACAGCGATAACTTATTTTCTTTTCCAATCATATTAACAAACATTTAGTTCTAATGCATCCGTGATCACCCAATGTCTCTAATTTGCTCTAGTCAACTTGTTGTTTAGAGTTTCTCTGTATATAAATGCAGAGCAAGTTTTAAATCAATTAGCAAGTTACATTCAATATTTGATGTATTAGAGAGAGTGTACTGTTTTCCTGTCCGTCGAAATAGATCCTCTAAGCCATTTCATACTCTTATACAATTTGTTTTGGTGGTTGACTGGTTAGAGGATTTGCAAAGGTTTCATTTGAAAGGAGCTTGCTAGATAGATTGTATGTGAGGAAATGAGAATGAGAGTGTCATGAAATGGCTTTTGGGTTAAGCTTGTATAGTGTGATTTGATAATGTGGAGTAGGTGAGAGATGAAAAAGCAACTGGGCCAAAAATAAGCCTTCTAAATTCCTGTTTAGAAGAATAATATATGTGTAAAACCTACTTGATGCAAAATTTTTGCTTTTAAAGACATTTTATGCCAGGAGATATCTGTATAATTTTCTTACGTTCTTGTTTATCTAGGTTCTCACAGTGTGCATATTATTATGGTGAGATATTAACACAAAATGTCCATTTATATCTTTACTGATGTAGGATTTGGTTTTTCTCTTCATTTATATTATTTGGTGGTTGAAGAGCTTGTCGGATGATGTCTATAGTATCTTGTGAGGGCTTTGGTAAAACCAAATCTTTGTGAGACTCTGGTTGGCATAAAAATGGGTTACATAAAAACTGTCAATTGTGAATGTTTGGAGACTAACCGCTAGGAACTGGTTTAGATCTTTGTAAAATTAGAGCTGCAACTTGAGTTGTTTTCAACTAGAAAATAACCAACCCAATCATGTTCTTGGGTTGGGCTAGGTTAATGTTTTAAGAAAGTGGATAGGGCTTAAGTTCAAGACAATTCAGACCCTGGGTTTGGTTGAGTTGGGGTTAAGATTCAATCCAACTTGAACCTTATCGGGTACCATGAAGAGAGAGAGCATGCACCTCTCACTTGATTTGATGATTTTCCCTTTTTTCACAATGGATAGCCAAAAGAGGAAGGGGGGGGGGGGTGCGAGCGTTGGCACATGGAGATGAACGCACCATTGTGCGGCTGGGGAGCTGGCCAGATCAAGCCTCAGATCCAGCTGGGAGGAGCCAACATTACCTTATGTATATGTACATATGTAGTTATGTATGCATATGTACATACAAACACAAAGGGAACACAACTTGAACTGATCTACCTTGGCACAATACTGACCCAAACAGAAATTAGCCCAACCTGAAGTTAGGTCAGGTTTAGAGATATAAAAGTAGGGCTGGGTTAAGGTCGAGCCTTCAACATGAGCTGACCTGCTCGAGTTGCATCCCTAGGTAGAATAATTATGGAAACTTAGAAATTGCATCTATTGCAAACCTTTTAGGACAAATATTCAGATTTCTTCACAAAAGAGTCTTGAGAAGGTCGAATGGGGTAATAGAACAAAGACACTGTAATGGGCCAACCAAGAAGGCTGGAAGAAAACCATTTTTTGATAATGTGTTAAGGACATTTATCAGAATGAGATGTAGATGGGTCCTTAATCTAAGCAAATTAAACTATGAGTAAACTTCAAAAATTTTTACAGATTTTGATTCAAATTCACATCCAAGTATGCCATGCAAATTAGCAAACAATTAAGATTCTATTTATGTGCAAAGAAGTTCAACTAGAAAATTTAAGGGTTAAGAAGCATATTGGTCCAGCAACCCTTTACTTGGGGAAGTCACCCTTTTGTCTAAGGTGGAATTTGGCATGTATCCTTCCAGTTTATTTGCATATAAAAGGGAATTATAAGGGAAGAAAAATGACATGAAATGAAAGAAAAGAAAGTCTAGTGGCTAAAAACAGTAAATCTTACAAAAAACTGAGTCAGGCTACCAATGACCCATCTGATCCAATGTTAGAGAACCTTTTGTACCAGCTGGAAGTGAACTGAAAGAGTTGAAAAAAAATACTTTTGAGTATCACAAACAAGATTTGCTCTATGATCCGCAACCAAATTGTATCTCTAAATAATTGCTGAACCACAACATATATGGAATCAGCCGGCATTCTGAATTTCTGAACAAGGTAGCACAGCTTCCGAGGAATATGAGAATATTGTTTAATTTCAACCAATATTTGAGAATCAGATTCTACAATGTTAGAAAAGAAACCTTTTGGGGTGCAAAGTTTCATTCCATCAAGAAGTTCTCTCATTTTAGCAAACGTAACAAACTTATAGAAGTAATTAAAACCCAAAAGAAATCTGCCCTGGTCATCCCATGTAACATCACCAGTTTCAGGTACCAGGCTTGCCTTTGGATGCATCATCACAGTTCCATTGTACAAAATGAGGAGGTCATTTGATTCACTTAGTTCAAAGTGCCTTCAACTTTTCTAGGCTTGAGATTAGAGACACCAGATTCAGAAAGCACTAACCTATCAAAATCATTTGTAGGGGCACCTTTAACCTGGAAGGCAATAAAAATATCTCAAACCCAAATGTTAAAGGCATTTATAATTTATAACCAATGTCTGACTTTTTTGAGTTTTCAAATATTCTATTTCTTTCACACAGATTTCTAGCATGTAATGCAAAGAAGGAATTTTTTAATAGCTGTATCTTGGTCTTCTTAACTTGAATGGGGACGTCAAATATTTAGAATTTGAATAATGTCCAATTTATTGAGCTTCTGGGTACCAAAAAGATTAGAGAATTTGATCCTAATAAAGGCATGCCAATTCACGATCAGGGAAGATTGGTGGATTTTCAGTGCCCTCAGGGAAACAAATATGTTTAGAAGCCAAATGAATTCCATGGGAGTTCCAAGAGCCATCGACTGGTAATCTGAATTTCTGAAGATGCCACATAGTGAGAGTTTTAACAGGATGCTTGGTCCAAACACTTCTTAGATTAGCCTCTCCAAATCTTCTTTCTCAAATAGATTGCCAGCTGATTTGAGAGTAAAACATCTTATGATCTTAGCACACACGAATAGTCTTATTAGAATTGATAAAAGTACTCATACTATTGATGAGATGAATTAAGTCAAGTGAAGGACTAAGCAAGACAATTTCCTACTTAAGATGGCCTGTGTCATCAAACAGTCATCGAGCTTCAAGCCTACAACCTGCAAGTTTGAGTCATCTCCAATATCCCACCAGAAATTTAATTATCCCTCACCTACTAACTAGCCGATGCTATTCTTGGATGATCTTTAACTAGTATCAACCTTCTCCAAGCGAGCAAACAACTAAGATGATTGGCCAACAAGGTGAGCATAAGACTTTTTCACAATATTAAGAGAGAAGAATCTTGGTACATGAGGATTCATTCAATCTCTTCTTCTCCCATACTTTGATGCTATGAAAAGTTATAGCATTAACTAACCTTTTAAGTCCACCACCATCTTCAGAATCAGGAAAGAACAAGTTACTCCACCATTTGATGCTTTTGAATGCCTTCAAGTCACCTGATAAAAAATTCGTAATGATTCTTTCGATCTTATTTATGAGCTTTTGAAGGGGAAACGAATAAAAGGTCATGTAGAGGCAAGGAAGAGGTTAGACCCATGGTTTATGAAGTTACTTTTCTAAAAGCTCTTCTATACTTAAATAAAGGGTAGAAATAAAGAAATTAGCAACGATACCAGATAATGCA
Source organism: Phoenix dactylifera (assembly GCF_009389715.1). NCBI lineage: Eukaryota > Viridiplantae > Streptophyta > Magnoliopsida > Arecales > Arecaceae > Phoenix > Phoenix dactylifera. The sequence goes on from NW_024067972.1 coordinate 179,295, forward strand.
AGCTGCTTTATTGAAGACTTCTGAAATGGGTAAAGTCTTAACATAAGTAATCAGTTAGGGCATAATCATACATGTGAAGTTCATGGATAACAGATAACCATCTTATAAGAAAATTGTGGAAGTTCTCTAGAGTATATTATAACGGAGGAAGCATGAAGATGATTTAAGATACAAATGGGACATGGTATGGTTTTGACAATATGACAAATTTTGAAATGTCAGGATATGGATATGGCTAGAATACAAAATAAATGAATGTATTCTGACAATAATTAAAATTTATCCTGTCTAATAAAAAGTTTATAGTTTTAGATCTTGTTTGCTTGATTCATAGGTTCTGTTTCTCCCACTTGCTTAGGATACTAGAGGGACAAAGGAGGTTTTATTTCGCTTAACTGACTAGCGAGCTGGTGGTTGAATTGACCCAAGATTACTTGACCAGAAACCTGATGACCTCCAACATTATCTGTGACATATACGCAAGTATTTGGACCACATATCAATGTATCAAGCGCATTGAGTTGTAACAAATGTTTATCTGGTGCTGACACCACCTGGACATCATGGCACTACACATGGTCAAGGTGCATTGCAATAGCAGATTTGTGATAATTAGCTATCTAACACAAGATGTGGTTGCCTATTGGAGTGACAAGCCTAGCTTCTAACTGCAAGAAGCAGATAACCATGTCCTCAACTTGAACTGGGTAGGTGTCGTGTTTCTAGGGTTTATGAGTTTTAACATGCTTAAAATTGAAGCGGGAGGTAAAATATTGTTGTAAAGGTAAAGGGTATTTACCTAGTAGTAAATCCACATCACCAAAGCTTGCTTTAAAATCCGCAATCTACTGTAGCTTTCTGCAGTTTCCTTTGGCTGCTAGATGTCTTCCAATGAATGTCCCTGCAATATACTAATGCAATTATACCCCATGGAGAGAGGAAACAAGTGCGTAAACTCAAAATGTGGACTTTATCAATTAATGTGTAGAATTTAGTACATAGATGGGGTATTTTTTGGGGCATTGGGCACCTAAGATTTAATGTCTCCAAAGAACGGCTCAAACTAATGAAACTATGAATTGGAAGCAAATAAAGTTTGTATTCATCAAATCCATGAGCTAATGGCAGTTCTAGGCATCTAGTAGCAAGAACTGGCCATTAGTTAGGACTTGACTAGATGGTTCTGCTGGATTTATTTGGTGTACACGGCAGGATTTAAACTTTGATCCACACTATCTTGCTGATGTCATTCTAATTTTTCATTGTTCTCACCAACAGGAAAACATGATTAAGCTGTCAGATGTGTTGTATGGCCAATTTGAGCTGTCAGACCCAGTTCAATGCAATCGGCATTCTTTTGGTGTTTGCACTTCATCCATTTGGTCAGGGATGGACTTGGTGCCCATTCTGACCCGTCTAAAGGCCTCGGCTTGCACCACGGCCTCTTTATGCTTCTTGCACCATTGGTGGATCCATTTGGCACTAGCTTGATTCATACTATGGTAGTGTTGGTATATGATATGTATTAAATGTAATTAAATTACTCGAGGGAAGTGTCCGGAGTTTACAAAAGCTTAATTAGCCTTATTAATATTGGGGTTCCAAGCACCAAAGGTTTTTTTCTCTGGCTTCGAAATCATTTACCAACTCCATAAACAAAATTTCATCAGTAGTGACTTACCTTATCTTGATAAGTGTCTTCAGATTTTTCCCTTTTCAACACTAATTTCCTCTAAGAGTGGCATATAGTGACTGACATGCACTTCTGGAAGGGAAGATTGAAATGAGGTAAGGATGGCTATGTTAGTCATAGTGGCTGCAGTGCAGTAGCAGAAATCCTTCGCTTAGGATGCTGCACCTGCTTTGGGATCTCCCCGGAAAATTGCCTTTGTTAGGAACATCAGTACGGCTAATGTAGGCTTATTTGAACTAAATTATTTTTTTCAAAGTTAAATAGCACTTCATAAATTGACTGAAGTTTATGGAATTTTCTGCTTGTGAGAACATATGCATAGTTACAAATTAAAGTCAGAACATGCATGCTTTGCAGGAACATATGAATATGCAAATTATTAAGTCAGAATATGCATTTTTAAATAATGAGCCACATTGGTATTCGAAGCATGTCTGCATGTTAGGACTGTCCAAAGGTTCCATCAATGTTTGCTTTCTTTGATCAAGTGTGTGCTCATGCACCCAGGCAAATTTTAACATTGGATGTTGGAGTCTACTAATTGTGTAATTCTTTGTGATGCATATGGATATTAGCTCTGGGCAATCACTGTTATGTATTTGTATGTTGTTGAACCAAAAAGGAATGACAATACTTGATAATCTTCTTGTTATCCAGTGTTATTGAGTCAGTCCATTCAATGGTTCGAAATGTAATATCGTGACAAAAGAATCAGATCCTGTACCAGATCAGGGATTTGCTGTATTGTTTGCTAAAATCAAATTCTGGCAGGAAACCTTAAAAGGCTGTTTTGTTCATAGTTATATGAAACTTTAGACTGATTATGGGTGTTTGAGCAAGGATTATTTGGTCTTCAATATTTACAGAATATACCAGCGAGATGATTGATAACTTCCTCTCCAGTACTGTTCGTAGGATTATAAACCTTGAACCCTAGGTATTTACTAGCTAGATGCCCTGTGCACTGTATCTTCCTATTATATACTTCCATCTCTTCTGAATGACATGAAAATTTAACTATAAATCATATCAGGTGATAATGGCATTTTCATGTTGTATAGTTTGTCAGCCATTAACTAATTACTTTATTCATTCTTCATAAATAGGGGGATAATGATTTAAAGAAACAGCAGAGACCATTTCTGACACAGTTCTTCTCACCCATATTTCTGAAGGTATGGTTGTAAGGTCACTGGTACAAGATAAAAAATATAGATGCAATGTTGTTATATGATGCACAGTTTTAATATGCTGTTCTTATCCATCGCTGCAGGCATTTTCCATTACTTTCTTTGGTGAGTGGGGTGATAAGAGTCAGGTAATCTGTGGATAAATAATTTCTTTAAATCCCATGGGTTTCTAATTGTATTAAAGTACTGGCCATTATAATTAGCTCTGTCTTTCCTCTCAGATTGCTACAATTGGTTTGGCCGCTGATGAAAACCCATTTGGTGTGGTTCTTGGGGGCATCATGTATGACCCGAACCTCATGTCTTCTTTATGAATGTCCCTTTTATTATAATGTTATTTATTTTAGCTGAATGCTACTGTTTTTCTTGGTTATTATATTTGGGTGCAGGGGACAGGCATTGTGTACTACAGCAGCTGTTCTTGGCGGAAAGAGCTTGGCATCCCAAATATCTGAGAAGATGGTAAGGGATTACCCTTTTAGTTTTTACCCTAAACACTTCTTTAAAAAAATGATATAGACATTGATGCTGTATTAATCTGGTTGTAGGTTGCACTCTCCAGTGGGGTACTTTTCCTAGTATTTGGGCTCCAGTCCTTCCTGTCAGCAGTGGGAGAGTCATGATCCTCACTTGCCGTCTTTTTCGTGTTCAAATGCTTATCTGGTTGCACATTTTGCTTTCCCTATTCATTCCAAGATATATGTCATGGGATGTCATTTGCACCACAGCTATTCTGACTCAAAATTTTTATACAATAGGAGTTATTCTCACAGCTTCATTTATGAACAATCTGTACCATAGTTATAAACATTTTATCAATTCAGTGACAAATAGATTACTATCTATTATCAATATGATCATAAATTTTACTCCTATTTGCTTATCCCTTTCAAATCTTTGTATTGCATTGAGATCTGTTCGTTGATGAAAGAAAACCAAAGACATAAATATTTAGGCTTTGTAGGCGCACTAAGGAAATCTGGATTCATGCAATTCTCTATATTTACTCTTAGGGATTTTGTAATCAACGGATGTAACATAATAGAAGAACAGTCTTATCGACCAACGGTCAGAATTTCTTCGAATATGTCCTTAAATTTATTCGAGATTTGAGCAAAACTCAGATTGGAGAAGAATATGGTTCTTGGGTTCCCTTTGTTGGAACCATGCAAAAGCTCCTCTAGGCCCAATAGACTGAATTAGTGCTTCTCGCCCAAATAGGAATAAGAATGACAATCGATTTTTTTTTTTCGATTTCATCGCTTTCTTCGAAGGCGGCCTCTTCCTTTTTTGAATTAGCAGAATCGTCAGCCCTTACTAAGCCTGCTAAATTTACTATATCTCCGACATTGTTGTAGACTCCTCTGTACAAGCGTATAAGAACTATTATACTCCAAAAAAAGAAGTTTATGAAAGAGTCTTTCTTTATTTTTTGAATAGCCGGCGTGAGAACTGACTTTTCCGGCGATCGTATGAACAATACCGTCTGCTTTTATGAGTTTCCATTGATCTCTCCGACGCAGTTGCGGAAGCTATTTGTGAATGAGCATTGCTACCTGATTCCTACAAAAGAAATAGGGGAAGCTCACTTTTTTCAAATGGGGCTAGAAAGGAGGGAGGGCAAACATCTCATCACTTGCCGCTAGACCAAGTTCTCGAGAGTGTTCGTTCTATTCTAAACCCATTGTTGTCCACGGTTACCTTGTCGATGCGAAGGGACACAGGAGATTGATTGTGAGAAAGAGCCCTTTCAAGAAATCTTACCTAGGTAAGACATTCTGTTCTGCTTGCAAAAAACTCAGCTAAACTGCGAACCCGAAGCCACAAGCTTTTCATCAAATTGGTAAGCATCCTTATTGGGACATTGTTACGGGAGCTGATGGTGACCTTATTAAATTGCGAGCTTATACAGCTATGCTTATTGTCAATGCATTGTGGGCTGTATTTCTATTAATTCGGATCTGAAAATTAATGCTTGGCTTAATAAATAGATTAAATGGTTGAAAAGATTTTGTTCCGACTTATCTACATCCAAATACTTCCTCCTTTGTCTAGATGGTTGTGTAGTTAATAACAATGGACAGATATCTAATGATACACGTATTTAGCTTATTCATTAACGATGTATGCATGGTTTCCAAGGTTACCCTCCCACACAAGTTCAAGATGTTGGAGACCGTTGACACACATTATGGCATGAGTATTGAACTGCTCATTTCAAATTGGAATGCAGTGCTGTATGATTTGTAGCATACGGTAAAAAAGATTTTTATAAAGTAATTTAAATATGCATCAAAAAGATTTTGCAAAGAATATGATCTATTTTAAAGTGATCCGAACATTATTATACATGTGCCTACATAGATCTCAAAGCAACCAATAGATGATCCAGTGGTGGACACTTGTGGAAGAAAGTGAATCCTTTTTTGGCACGTTTCACAATCTCGATCCAGTGGAGTAAGAGTAATTGGTGTATTAGATTAGAGATAGAATTGTAACTTGATCAATTGGATGAGAATCATATTTAAGTTGGGTTGAAGGTTAACTCTAATCCAACTCTAAGATCGGCCCAAGGTTTTCAAGCCCCAACCCAATCTAATGCTTTGAGGTGCAGGTTCGTGTTCAGCTACCTCAGCACCTAGGACATATTTAATTTGTGGAAAGAGGAGGAAGAAAAATGTGGTCAAAAAAATAATAATAAAATAAATTATAATTAGTTGGAGATTTTAAATGAAAAAGATGAAAAGCATAGTCTTTTCATGAAAATAAATTGTCAATCTTTTATAAAAAATAAAAATCTACGTGGGACATTAAAAAATCTACTTTCTATCATTTGGTAACCAAGATAAAATCTTTATTTTTCTAAAAATGCTTTTAATTCTAATGGTTCATCTTAAATATAAGATATTTAAAAAATATGTTTTCTACATTATTTCGAAAATATGTATATAAAATATATACTTGCTAAAATTTTTTTGGGCTGATCAAACGACGGTACAAGCCTGGCAGGCACCGAGTAGAAGCAGGGCTGTAAACCCGCGCGACGTCATCATCATCTGATTGGGCTCGCGGCCACCACCCGCGGCTATCCGCTCCGCGCGCACGCAGCGGTCACCCATGTCGCCGACCGCCACCGCCATGTCCCCCGCCGTTCTTTCCCGGTCCTCTTACCTTCTCTCTTCTGCCGTTCGCCTTCGCTCCTTCTCGAGAACTCTGGCGTTCACCTCTTCCTTCGCTGCGCCCCGTCGCCCACCGCGCTCCTCTCGCGCTCTATCCGTCCGTGCCTCCTCGGCCTCCGACCCGCAACTCGAGGTCTGCGCCAAGGCCTCCACCACCGTCCCCGATCGGCTTGGCGACTGTGAGCGCTCTCTTCTCTCCTTACAAATAAAAGCTCCCGTTTAAGTTGTTTATATGATGCGATGCTCTTCTTTTGATACTTATGTTCGTTGTTGAGATGGTGAATTATTAGGAAATGAAGAACAAATTCAGTTCTTCTAAGCTTGCCCTTGACTAGTTAGTTAGTAGTCAAGTTGGGAGTGGTAAAAATTGCTGCAAACATTGTTTATTATGCTCTGTATAAATTTTTTAATATATTTTTTCCTGTTGTTGCTTTTTTTAATTTCTTCCTGGTTTTATTGGGGTTTAGATTGTTTAGAAGATAATGAATCAACTTGTAAGAAGAACAAATCCAGTTCTTTTAAGCTTGCCCTTGACTAGTTGGTTAGCAGTCAAGTTGGGAGTGGCAAAAATTGCTGCAAACATTGTTTATTATGCTCTGTATAAATTTTTTAATATATTTTTCCTGCTGTTGCTTCGTTTATTTCTTCCTGGTTTTATTAGGGTTTAGACTGTTTAGAGGATAATGAATCGGCTTGTAAATGCGCCTTATTATCGCCACTTATGCTCAATCTAATGCAATTTAAGGGGTACGGCCGAGGTTAGAATTCCCCATTTGATTTCCATCAATCATAATCTCATGTCAGATATGACAGATTGCATTGTGTTCATAGTTGTTAAGAAATCCATACATTACTTGCAATATAGTTAAGCATTGTAACTATGTTCACATGCAAAATATTTGACTTGCTATGCTACTAATCTTACTATGTTGTTTGGAACATATTCCCTAGTATAATTGTTGAAATAATTGGTATTAGGGAATTGCTGCTTTACTTATGATTTGAAAAATTAATACCTTTTTTCTTTCATATGTATGTTCAGGCCCCTTTACACAAAGGGTTTTGTTGACTCTTGAGGAGAAGCACCTACCTTATGACATGAAGCTGATAGATTTTGCTAACAAACCAGAATGGTAAATCTATTTTTATTGCTTGATGAGAAGAAAAATGTAAGCTATACCAACAGTTTGAAGTTCCTCATGTTGTCTTTTTCTTCCTATTAACAGTCACTTTTGACTTATTGCATTAGGTTTTTCGAAATCAGTCCTGAAGGTAAAGTTCCTGTTGTTAAACTGGATGAGAAGTGGGTTGCTGATTCTGACATCATCACCCAGTCATTGGAAGAAAAATACCCTGATCCACCATTGGCAACTCCACCAGAGAAGGCTTCAGTGTATGCATTTTAAATTATATATGTAGTTTAGCATCTGTAATATTGAAGATGAACTATGATCCATAGTTATGTTGTTTTATTTATTTCTTCCTCCAATTTGACTTTTATCTGATTGTCTATTATAATTCTTGTTATCGGTGTCACAAATCCTATCATTATACTATCTTAGCATGGATATGAGTGGTTATATGATCAATAAGTATCTTTGTCTTTTTATATTAGACATGCAATATATTCATGTGACATAGGGTTGGGTGAATAGCTATAGGTTAGATGAGCCCCTAGATATAGAATTCATTTTGTTTTCCTTCTTCCAGATCTAACTATACCTTCTGGTATTGTAATTTGAGATGTGTTGATTTGTAGCTAGGCGAAGGAGATCACAACAATGCTTTGTTGGGTTGAGGGTCAATGATGAAAGAGATTTCCAGGCATATAAGCTGTTTAAAATCTGATCATGGACATATCTACTGAGTCTTTATGGTATGGGGAAAGGAAGAAGTTAAAAGCAGATATTTAATAATCTGGGGTTAACAAATAGGTTATGAAAGAGGATAATGGCAAACTATGATCAGTTATGCTGATCTGATCTGCTGTGCAGAAATTTTTGCAGCAAAGGTAGTATGACAAGAAAAGAAGGTAACAAAAAGGAAGAGGAGAAGAGGATTGTTCAGTGCTGCAGCTTTTTAGTTATTCGAGTTCTCTTTTCCTCTTCCTTTTTTGCTAAGGTGTTTAAGGAAACAAAGACAGAGCTGTTGTGTCACAGCAGACAGATATAAAAGGAGAAACGAGAGGAGAAGAGGGAAGAGAGTGTGCTGAGAGGAGCTGGACCTTTTCCTTTAAATCTCTGTGCAAGTTGCTGCAGTTCCAGCTGGCCTTTCTCTTTTTATTAGGTGACCAGCTGTACCATTTACTTAATTGAGCCCATCTAGGATTCCGTGAGAACAGAGAAGCAAATAAATTATAATTTCAATGATCTCAAATTTGTCTCGAATCCACTTAAAATAAAGACTAGAATCTAAAATTTTAATAACCAGTTCAAGTCGTTCCTGCGATTACTTTCCAATGTCACTAGAATCCTTAAGACATTTTCAGAAGTTTATGTTGTCTTATATAGTTAGATAACTTGCCTAAGTCCTTTTTGCCTTTTGGCTTGTTTCTGACCTATGGTTGACCTAACCCAAGCCCATTTGTGCTGCCTAAAGCTTGCTGCCTAGCTGTAATTATTGCTTTTGCTATGAACAACTCATCCACGAGCCATTGCCTCGGAAAATTGCTATTTCCTAGACTGATGTTTTCTTGCAGTAGTTTACATTTGTCAACCACTCATCTGTCTACTTTAACTATGGTAGGATTGGTCACATGGTCAATGCTTGCCCTCATCTTGTCCATAGAGGCAAGAAGGTTATTGGGGCAAAAGAAAAAATGATCATTATTGATCCCATGTTGGATGTGCTGGGTGATGCAAGATCACCTGGGGATAGCCTGCTTATACGTTGGTGGATCTAACGGGTTTGGAAGATTAAAGGTTTTGCTTCCTTTTGGTGCTTGCTATCCTATTGCAGAAAATAGGGTAGAAGTGAGCAATTTTGTGGGTTAAAGGAAAAAAGGAAGTTTTCTAGGCTTGCTGTAGGATGCAGGGAATAAATTTTGGTGTTAGGAAAGCTTTCTTGGATTAGAGGTCTTATCTCTTATCTGTGGAAGTGGCTGTGATGAAGTAGGATTCAAAAATCTGAAGTATTGGAACTCCACATTTCACATCTTATATTAGCCAATGACCTGCATGTATTTTTCATAGGGATCAAAAAAGTTACAATATAGATGAAAACAACTAGATGATTTTTTTTTTGAAGGATACACAAATTGATCATTGGCAAATTGACAAGTTGCTACCCACCATTCAAAAAGAATTGCAGCATTTTCTTCTAGTCTTCTCTCACATGGCCAAGTGGTTCTCGAAATGCCTCCTCTCTGTTACATGAAAGTTATGAAGACCATCCTACTTACTTCGCAAATGTTGTAGTCTTGATGTGGTTTCTGGGGCATGATATAACAATGTGTAAGTTCCCTAATCCCCATTACTGAGACATATTATTCCAATGCAGTTCATAACTACACATTCAGGACACAGACCATGTGCCTAGGTGGTTTGCCTTTCTGTGAGCATAAGTCTTATTAGAGGAAGGAGAGATTTGGCAATATAATTGGCAGATTGTATGTAGAAGTGGTCATGCTTTGATGTCTTTTACTCTTAATATTAGGAGAAGCAAGAGCGAGATTATTTAACCAACAATAATATGACAAAACAAAAATTAAAAATTTTAGTCTAGAAACCAGTTAGCCCTGATCAATCAAAGATCAAATGCGTCATGTAACTGATGGAAGCTCCCACCCTCGCAGGCAGTATGTCTATCCTTTTGGAGCATGAAAGTATGGATTTGCATGTGCATTCTGGAGCAGAATGTTCCATCTGGAAGATAGTTTCAGTTGTCATGCAGCTCTTTTGGCTGCAGAAAATGCAACAAATCTGACCCTCTGATTGCTTGTTTCCTGTGCCTTACCTTCCTTTCATCTCTGAAAGATAATTCTATGGTCAAGTGGTTCTTTACACTTCCAAAATCCTACTTATCTGTCCCTTTGATTGCTTGTTTTCTTTGCCCTTTCTTACTTTTCATCTCTCTGTGTAAACAAAAGAATACATGATAGCTAACTAAAACAAACAAAGATCAGAATCCATGATGAATGAAATCAAGATGAAGTGGCCGCTTAATCATACATAGGTACATTAACATATGCATGTAATTATGTATATATTTGTATGCATACACACAGACCAGAATTTGTGCATGAATTTGGTGGATTACATGCACACTTAATAACAACAGATGTAAGACACATGTATCTGGGCATGCATGCCAGAGTTTTCTGAAGGAATCAGCATTTGACAAACATTATGACACTGAATAATAATAAGATGCAGCTGTCCAATGGAACACTGAAGATGAAGATTCGATAATGATTACTTATGCCTTCTTCAATATCTTGTCATACCAGAAGTTTGTGCAGGTGCTCTTGCGATGAATGCTTTAGTTGTTACTGAATCAACATTTCCAGTTCCATCTTATTGAAGTTGAAGATTGATGAATTAAAAAAAAAAAAACTAGTTTAGATTTATTGTATTTTTGGTTCTTTTATTCAGGTAATTTTTTAATGTAGGTTTTACAATTAGGGTGAATAGTCCTACTTTGGATACATATTGGGTTTGTTAAGTAGTCGTTGTCGTGTTTTTTTTTTCTCGCAATTTTCGGTGTCTTTCTATATAATGGAGGGTTTCAATTTTTTGCCCTAGAGAAGTATTTTATAGACTAGTTACTTGGTTATTCCTACTTTAGCCGTAGTAAAACAAGTCATTAGAAATCATAAAAGGGCCTCATGGCTGTCCACTAGAGGCATTTTACGTGAAATGTTTGAATAAATGAAACATTTCTGTTGGCCATCTTTGGCCCTTCTGACTGGTCCAATCCTCCCCTCCCCCCCCTCTTCACACCCACCAGTGGCCCCTCTTCTATTCTATTTCCGTTCTATTCTCAGGATGTTAGTATTTTCTTCATTATGCTTGATGATTAGTTGCATTAAATTTTCTGCATCTCATATTAAATTTTAATATGTAAGCCTTTTGATCTTCTGAGTTCTGCTTACAATTCAACATTAGATCCTTTCTGATTGCCGCTGAACCTCTCCATATCAGTGTTTCTACTATCCTTACAAAATCTATAATTGTGGGGCAGGTCTAGTTGATTTCTCAGTTAATTATAATAATCAAAACTTTTCTTTTCTGTCCTATTTCTGAAAACTGGATAGCAAGCGAGATATGTGTTCATAGGACAGTAGTGGCCATATGTAGGCCATCACTAATTGGTCCTACATCAATTTAGTACAAGAGATAAATGATCCGACTCTATTTGTCTTTTCTTTTCCTTGATCTCGCTTCTATTATTCCTTTGATTGCCATTTTCATCATGTTAGTTTTAAACTTGAGGTACTAAATAGGGTAGACTTATGCACAATGAGTTGACATCAGTCTACATCAGGATGAAATGTATCAACAATGATTTGGTTTCAATGGGTGCTATTCTGTAGCCATTTGCAATAGCATTGTGTTAAAAAGCTCTCTAAGACCAAACTGAGATCAAAAGTCATATAATTAATGAGGCTAAAGAATTTTTACATGAAGAGGCTAATATTAGGGATTCGTCAGATGGAGAACCTATGATCTATCAAGCAAAACTGCCATAATTGAAGATGTGATAATGTAGAACCTTGCGGTCCATGGGCCATCAATTGTTTGAAGGAAGATTGATACAGTGAAGATACACATGATATAGCCATTTCACTTTGATGAAGTCAATAATTGAGATTCAGCTTCATTTTCAAGATCCAAGAATCCTATGATCATCTGTCTGTAGATTAATTAAGTGGCCCATGATTGCAGAATCTGATCTTCCAATCACATGGAAATTATACACTGCTTTTCTTCAACAAATCTTAGAGATCTAACAATCGAGCATGATGATATAAATCATCAAAATGATCTTGAGGATGAGATCTGCACAGCATAAGCAAATAATGATGAATAAAAAAATCTATGCTATTTTAAACCTTGATTTAGGTAACTTCAAAAATAGGTTTTAAAGCCTTAATTTAATTATTGTATCAAAAAAGGCCTTGATTTAATTAGAATTGGTTGAGGAAAGTCTTACTTTTGGTAGATGTCAAGCTAAGTCATAAAATTGTTATCTTTTCTTTTTATAAACAAAGTTTTGTGCACATTTTCTCTTGAAAAATTATTTTTTAAAAGCAATTTGCTTAGTCTTTCATACCAAGCTCTAAGAGCTTGCTTTAAATCATATAGTGTCTTGTTAAATTTGAATACATGATTTTAAAATTTATGATTTCAAATCCAGACGGTTGTTCCACATAAACTTCCTCAATAATAAAATTATTTAGAAAGACACTTTTAACATCCATTTGAATAGTTTGAAATTCATGTAGCAAGCAAATGTAAGTAATAATATGATAGCTTTTAGTCTTGCTACAGATGTAAGTGTTTTATCAAAATCAATTCTTTCTTCTTGATTATAACTTTTTGCAACTAATCTAGCTTTATTTCTTATTACATTTCCATCTTCGTTTAATTTGTTTTTGTAAACCCATTAGTTCTAATTACAAGATAATCCTTAGGTCTACTTACAAGTTTTCAGACATTGTTTCTTTCAAATTAGTTTAGTTCTTCTTGCATAGCTTTTAACCAATTATAATCTTGTTCAACTTCTTCTATTGATTTAGGTTCTATTTGAGAAACAAAAGCTAAATGATTACAGATATCTTTCATAGATCATCTAGTTCTTACCCTATGCAAAGGATCACCAATAATGAGTTCTTTAGGGTGACTATGAGCATTCATCCATTCTCTAGGTAAGTCATGTCTATCTTGAGATTGCTGTTTTGGCTGATCCTTTTCTTTTTGATTATCATTACCTTTTTCTTCATTGTCCATTGCATCTTGTGCAGATGCATTCTTCAAGGTGAGGTCCTTCATTTCTTTGCTCAATGAATCTACATCATCATCAAAATCTTTTTTCTTGCTTGAAAGAAAGTCATTAATTTCATCAAATATAACATAAATGGACTCTTCGACCATTGAAGTTCTTTTATTTAATACTTTATTGAATTGTTAGGTAGATGTCAGGCTAAGTCATAGAATTGTTAGGGCATTGTGAGATTCGTAATTTTGTATTTCAGGATATCAAGAGTCCTAGTTGCAAAACAAGTTGTAAGAAAAAAAGGATCCTATACTCCAACAGCTTCTTGTTATAAAGCATTGCACTTGAAATATTTGAATGAATAAAAGATTTCTTTTATCCATGTTCTGCTGTTCCTACGCCGTCCAATCCTCTCCCCTTCTCTCTCTCACCCCCTCCCCCTCTTCCCCCCACCTCTCGAATCCCCCACCTTTGTATTTTATTCTCTTCACAATGTTATCTTTTTCTTATGCTTGCTGTTTTCTTGCTGTACATATTTCACTTCCAAGTCAACATCAGATTTTTTTGTTTTTTTTGTTTTACTTCTTCTAATGCCATTAACCTTCTCATTTGGTCATAGCAATAAAAGTTTCCCTCTTCTGTCCTCTTTCTGGAAACTGGATAGCAAGCTAGACGTGTGCTAAGATAACCTTCTACACATATGCAAGCCATCCTTAATTCATCCTATATTTATATGTTTTCCATTTGTATGTTCATCAAACACAATCACAATGATACTGATTGTTGGGTTTGCTTTTTTATTGTTTTGCAGGCAGTGTAGCTTGGATGTCTGTCTTTATTCTTAACTGCCTAATGTATTAGATTTGATAGATATTTATGAACTTATCTTTACATTGTTGTAGGCAACTTAACGTTAATTTAACAGGATACTAGTAACATTAGATATGATTAATATTTTTCTAGTTTTGCATGCTTTTTCTTGCAGTGGTTCAAAAATTTTCTCCACATTTATTGGTTTTCTTAAAAGCAAAGACCCAGATGATGGAACAGAGCAAGCATTGCTTAATGAGCTGACATCCTTCGATGATCATTTAAAGGAAAATGTGAGTTTATCATGTTCTTATCGTTACTTTCTTCTTGATATATTTTCTTGCCGTGTATTTTTAAGCAGTTATCTGTTGCTATTTCCTTTTTTTTCCTGGAGGAAGTTCAATAATTTTGGTACAGTACTAAACTAGATAGAATTGCATCTATGAGATCTCTATTGGATGGCTAAAAGTTAAAGGCACTTTATGAAGAATATGGAGTAACTTATCTGATTCCTTAGGAACTTTTAGCATGTTGCTTCTACTACTTTTGCATATCTTTGTTTTTTTGGTTAGCATGTTGTTGCATATTTTGAACAATTATTTTCTTTGAGATAGACTTTTAGTGCAAGAAATAAGGAGGGTTTTGCCATCAGAATAGCAAAGTTAAGATAACCCATATCATTGTTGCTGCTATTTAACTTTGTAGAATTTAGAATGCTGGATCTGGGAGGGCTAGGTTTTGTCCACATAGTATCATTAGCTTTTGCATTTGCTGCATGACTGATAGTTTAATCAATTCAGTGAACTTACTATCTGTGCCAATGCAATTGATCATCTGCTTGTTAATTTAATCAAGTTAATGGATTTGATATTGGGCTTTTGTGCTCTTTTTAGGTAATCATTTTTTAGGTAATTTAAAACACTAGTCGGCATTGTTCGGCACAGTTCAAGTTCTTAGTGCCGGTTTTGCCATCCTTGATTTCAAGTGATTTGACCATTCCGCATTGAATTAATAATACTAAGTATTTTCAAGTTTATAGTACATTCAAATGAATTTACCAATACTTTAAGTCTCCCCAGTGCATCTTAGTGTTTCCACAAACGAGAGTTTGCAATGATGTTGAAAAGGCATAGTCTTGATTGTACTAATTATTTTCAAAATCATTAAAGTGTTTTTGAAACAAAACTTTATTGGTACATGCACTTATTTCGATAATTCTTATAAGATATCATTTCATACTTATTTGAATTTTCAATAAGTATTGATCCTTATTGCTCCATTTTTCTACTTTTTTTTAATATCATATTATTCGTTATGCTTGGCTACTTATTGAGTTGTGCAGCTCACTCATTTACTCTTTACATTTCAATGTGGAGATCTATTGGATTAGGCTACTAAAAAAAATTTGAAGTACTTTTTGTCCAAATATTGGAACCACTACTTCAGAAGCATGACTTAGCTATTTTTTGTATTGTAAGGTGATGGTATATAAGTTTATCTGGTTTTGTTTGAGGTCATCAGTTGTAAAAGTTTAATTTGGATGAGATTTTAGGATGTACTCTCTGTTCAAATGGCCATTGATTTTTCTGAATATGTGATTCTGAGATGAATTTTATGAAATTATTAGCTTCTGCAACCGATGATTGATTCAAGATTGGGCCATTGACCGACCATAATTAGTGTCAGAGTTGGAACTTGGCAAATCCAGGTTTCGGTCATGACAGGTTTGAACCTACTAACTTTCCCTCTTGTAACATGAAATGACAATAGATCAAATGTACTAGGTCTAATGCCCAAGTAAGAGGCCTGACTCTTTCTTGTGCTGTCAATTTATAGGGGTCTGACTAAGAACTGAGGGCTTAACCCATCTGGTGTCATGACCCACGATCTGAACTTTTCCAAGTGCAAGGTGTGACCATCATAATTGATCAAAACATAATTGAAATTTAAAATCCCCAAAAGCAATCATATGATCCAACCATACATGTAACTCAAATATATTAGAACCCAAGACATTTATGACAAGATCCAGTTTACAACTTAAATATATTCTCCAATACACAATACTCTTGCTATACCTTCAATGACATAAAAACAACATAGAAAAACTATGTTTTTGATGATGTTTCAATTGCCAAAATTTGGTGGCTTCATGTTTGATGTAGTAACCTTGTTGTAGAATAACAACATATACAACTTAATTAATTGGCAATACTCTTCAGAAATTTTTGTTCGATATTATTTCATGATCAATAGGAGTAGATTTAGCCAGTATACCATAGGTTTGGTTCATCATTAGCATGGATTTTATATGTTCATTTTTTTTAATCCTGGTATTGTTGCATATATTTAACTCTCTGGTTCATTCTAATACCATTTTCACTCCAAATAAATTAATAGACGCATGCACTTATAAAATATGAACTGTAAGTCTGATCTTTCGCTTTTTTCTGTTTATAGGGTCCTTTTGTTAATGGTAGCATGCTTTGTGCTACTGACCTGTCACTTGGACCTAAGCTTTACCATCTGGAGATTGCTCTCAGTCACTATAAGAATTGGTCAGTTCCAGAATCCCTTAAATATGTAAGGGCTTATATGAAGGTATGTCAGATCATTTAAGATTTTACTAATTCCTATTTATTCTTGCAAAACGTTGACCGATATCATGCGGTAAGATAATCCCATGAGTACCCAATGATTGAACTCAGGTACCTGTCTAAAGAAACAATTGGAAATGTAATATGAGTGTGCCAAATGAAAGCTTATAGTTTTTATTGTTTAATCAGATGTAAAGTAGTTCGAATATTGGAAAATGGCACGTCGATCATGCAGACTATCAGACAATAATCAATTTAGTTGTTGACATTCTATTCCTTGCAAATCATATAGAAATGTATGCGATTTTAGTTATTTCAGGAAATACTTAAATCTTTTATATTTCTTTGATGCTTCTAGATGGACCCCAAAATGCTATTTGAGCATGCTTTTTTCTTTTTTTTTAGATTTTGATCTAGGCCACCTTCAGATGCTTATAATGTCCATGTCATATGGGTTTGGAAATTTAAACATGCAAAATATTTCTCAGTAATTTTGGAAATTTCTTAAGTGCTCTATACAAAAGTGTTTCAAGTGTTGGTAATGATTGCAACTATTATATATCAATATTCATGCAAAAGATCATCTCTAAGTACTTCATAGTGTGCAATTTTTTCATCTTATTAACTTTTTAAAGCGGTTGGAACTACCGAATTCTCATCTTTCCAAGGAATTCTAACTTGTAAATAAGAAATGTAAACACATGTTTACCAAGTACCCTTCTTGTATTTCAATAAGAAAGCTTGTCCAAAGATGGACTACATCTAGAGAAGAAGATGATAGATGGTGGTTAGTAGCAGAGGGTGGATCAGATATTAGATGAGATCACCAATATAATGGCTGGGAGAAATGGGCCTCATGCAAATGATGAGTTTCAACTTTAGTGGGTTAATCGCAAATGAGAGAAAGCAGCACAGGCTCAAAAGGCAGTGAAAGTTTAAACAGTTTTACCATTGTTGCAGAAAAATAACCTTTATACCCCTTTTGTGCATCAGGGTAACCAAGAATAGTACACTTGATATCTTGTGGTCTCAATTTGCCACAAGTTAGACCAAAACTTTGTATGTGAAAAAAACCAAAACACTTTAGGAGGTATGGAGGAAGTCAGGAAGACACAATATAAAAGTTGCAAGGATATTTTCCTCTTTGGATGGGAATATCATATGAACTATAAAGAGAATAACTTCTGCATAAAAATTTTATAAACATTCATCCCTTGAACAAAGGGCCCTAGTGTCCTCCAGCAGATGGTGATTCTTCATGTCAGGAGCACCATTCTGCTGTGGTATATATAGTATGAGAGAAATGTCCTTCAACCCCCTGGGAGGCAAAGAATGACTCAAATCCTTTTGACCATCCCTTGCTTGATCAGCACAAAATGTCTTGATTTTTATGTTTCAACCATTTCATAGAAATTATGAACAATATGGGAGCTCATCCATACTTTTAATCAAATATATGTAATAAGTTTGAAAGAAGTGGTCGACAAATAAATGAAATGAGGATCACCAAACCAAGAAAGAAAGGGAGTAAATACCTACATATCAAAATGAAAAAACATTAAAGGATAACTTATCCTACAATGCTCAGATAACAAGTTTCAGAAGTCATCTTAAAGTTACTCGACTCAAACTGGCTACTTAAAAGTAAACAAACAGACATGAAAAAAATATACCCAAGCATCTGATGCCAAAAACGAGACTAATTTGTGACATTATTAACATCACCTAGGTAACTATAGTTCTATCAACATCAAGAGGATAGACGATTGGCTTCATGACCACCACCAATCATCTTCTTTGATTTCAAGTCTCGGAAGACATTGTATGAAGGAAAAAAAAATGCTGCACTACAATTCAGTTGCTTGGTAAGTTTACTTGCCAATAACAAGTTAAAAGGAAAAGAATGATGGAAGAGATATAGGGGAGTAAGCCTAAGATAAAGGTGTTTTAGCTAAATTTACCCCACCTTAGATGGGAATGATAGAAGAGAAACCTTCTTATTTACTGAACGTATGTCAGAAGGTGCTGGAACTATGATTCAAGAGTTCTGAGGGAGGGATTAAGAATTGTTATATGATGTATGAATGGTAAGAGTTGCTTTGCCTCCCATTTGATCCTATGGTATGCCTTTTATTATTATTTGATTTCAAGAATCACCAATTAACACTTTTGTTAACAGAATGGATACCAGATTTCTTTCCTCAAAACCCAAATTGCAGTTAGGTCCTTTATTCTTGGCTCTCAAAGTAGTGTTTAAATCCTAACACAACTTGGTGTGTCTAGATATTACAATGACCACACCATGCTTTCTCTGGACTCTCTTACTTGGGACGAACCCATGTGTTGCTGCAGTTTCGTCCCTTTACTGCTCAACCATCCCAGCTAATGTTGATCAGTCAGCAGCACTAGAAAGTCCGCTTGCTCGCTTCTCACATAATTGTAAACATGCTCCAAGATAGAAAAACATCTTTTTCTAAAGCATGCAACATTGTGACTCCATTTCAATTGGTAATCCAGCAATCATCTGGGAGATTTGTTGTTTCATTATTCTGTTATCTATTTTAGCAACACCAGTAACATATGACCGATAATAATCTAACTAGTCCTAATTCCTACCTTAGAAGACCTAATAATCTTCTATCGAACTGCCCCTTGCTCTATGGTGATTGGAATCTTTAGTATTAGAAAAGCAGCACGACAAAGCCAGTCAGCAAGAAGAACCCTTGCAAATTTGATCCGGATCTTCTATTTGCACTATCTTTCTAGTAGCACACCAGATTGATATGTCTAACCCCTTTTATTTTTTCAGTGTTTTGGTCAACAAATCAGATCAAAACCCACTCTGATACCATGTCTTCATTTTCATATCAGATAATAAATAAAATTAGATCCGAAATAATAATAAGTTAGCTAAATAGAAAAAATAATTTGGTCCATCCATTAGTGGTTCCTCAGAACTACAATACTTTTCTTAGTAAATTTTATGACTAGTCCTCAGGTTATGTATTGTGTGCAGGATTTTCTTCCTGAGAATGCATCCAACTTCGGTGAAGGCGTAACTTCCTATAGAACCATTTGAAATTTTCATTTCACATCAATTACTCACCTCAGTATTTTGCATTATTTTTTTTTTGCCTGACGAGTCTTACATGGTACTGTTCTGCAGTCTATTTTCTCTATGGATTCATTTGTTAAAACTCGAGCACTGCCAGAGGATGTCATTGCTGGTTGGCGTCCAAAAGTTATTGGCTAAAGTCACTCAGCAGATCTTACAGAAGCATCAACGGCTCTTCCTTCTTTGAGCATATTAGAATGTGGATGCATATTCAAATATGTCCATTGTACCTTCTGATCAGTCTCATGTTTTAGTATAATTCTTTTTGGATGATCAACCAAAGATGATCTTCCACATTCTCTCATCTACGTGCTCGTTATTTATTTGCTAATTGGATTAGAATTGGAGTCTGTCTGTGGCATGGTAATTAATCGACAAAGTCTTGCAGGTAGCAGATCGTCAGATTTTGATATCTGCGATTAGGATCTTTGCTGCAATGTTGTAACAGAAGGCGTCCTAATTCTCTTTTCGCATTGTGTACAGGAACTGGTTCTCTAACAGATTATGATATCTTCCACTGGTGATAATTTTCACCTGTTACTCTTGATCTAGTGTAGCCCAATCTTAGAAAACTGCATGAGAGTTACCTTTAAGCCATATATATTTGAGTGGCCTCTGCTATGCTCTTACATAATTTGACCCAGCCTGATAAAGGTTTGGAGGATGAGATTGAGGCTCTGATATATATGATCTGTTCATCTTATATTTATATATATATATATATAATCTCATGAGGCTTCCATCACTCTCCTATGCTGAAGCAAATGACATGGCGAGCTTAGAGCTTTTTGTTGGTTACAGGCAAAGTCTTGTTTAAAATTTATAGAGTATTACTAGGTCTCTTTAGTGTAGACATCTACAAATTGCGACCATAAGGTAGATATTGGCAAATGTGTCAAAAAGGTGGAATTCCAATAACCATGAAATCGAAGTATTTCGGGTAAAAGGAATTCATATATTAGAATTTGAAAGATAATTTTTAAAGTCTCGATTGAGATTGATGCATGAACTGCACTATTGGAGAGATATGGTAGTTATGAGAATTAGTGGTTGTTATTTGTAGTTGGTTGGTTATACTATTGTATCGGGATGGTGACTTGCAAAAATTATTTTATTCTTTCTGGTAAGATTTAATGTGCTTATGCGCATGAAACCTAAACTAAATTTAAAATTTCACTCTCTATATTATCCAACTCTTAACATTTAATTTTATTCTCTTAACAACTTGCAATTGGTAGGTCCCTTGGGATAGGAATCTTATGATATATAGTGGCATAACAAGCTAAAACTTTCTTGTTGTATTTTAGGTATAAACAAGGTGAAACATAATAAGTACATTTCAGGCATAAATAAGCTAAAGTTTCATTTGTATTTTGTATGTAAAATGAAAGTTTTCATATGGAAGAAATATTGGCTATTTATATAGTTGGTAGGACAATAAACCATGTGCCCATCATATAAATTATAAAAACTAATGGGAGATGCTACAATTTTTTTTTTTTTGAAAAAAAAGGAAAAAAAGAGAGATGCACCACTACTATAATTACTCAAGATTAAAGTTTGGGAGATACAACATTCATAAATTACACCTAGATCCTTTGATTGCTAAGCAGAAGGATGTGAGCACTAAGACAAGCCCTAATTCAGGAGATGCTGGTGTAGTTAGCCGCACTACTATTAATTCTCATCTCTTATTTGCATTAGTGATAAAGCATATTCATAATAGAGATTCCTCCTCATATTGCGTCATCCTCTTTTCGACCTAATCTTGATCTCTCCATTGACAGCCTATTGTCTTGCATAGAACCAGCCATCTACTCTAATTTCTTTTGACTACAAATCAGACCCCCATCATGACTGAGGCATACTCATTTTTCCACATGAGCTATGTGCCTTCTAGTTCTTTTAACTCATCTGAATCTCTTCCCTTATAAAAAAGACCATTGGGACATTATGGATCCAAACTCATCCAGAGAGAGCCACAAGCTATTTTAATGAGACTGTTAACATGCCTAATCAATGGTCTAACCAAGGTTCTCCGTACCGGTACCAAACCCCGTACTGGTGCTGCACTAGTAGACGTACCGAGTATCGGTACGGTACGGTATGTGGTACGTCAGGCATACCGACATTGGCATACCGATATCAGTACCCATCGGTACGGATACGGTATGCCCAATACTGACTGTTACCGACCGGTATAGCGTACTATGGGTCTAACACTTTTATTGAGCTATATCTCTGAGAAGGAAACCCTACTTTGCTTGAGGATTGCATGATTCTGTCACTGTTTACCTTGTCAAACATATTTTAGCCAAACTTTTGGTTCATGGACTTAACTCTTTGTTATGTTGACTCAAGAGATTGGCCATATTCCATATAAATGAACAATTCAAATGTCCAAACTGTGATGATCAAAATGGATATGCAAAAGGCCCATGACCAGATTAAATGGAGGGAAATTATTCAAGTGCTTAGTAGGATGGTTTTCTCTAGCAAATGGATTAATTGGACTTAACTATTATATTCTAATTCATGTGCAGTTGACAAATTGGTTCATAGAGAACTTTTGTTACTGTATCCTTTTATTCTCTTCTCCTAATCTTTAAATAGTATTCTTAACACCAAGATGCATCAGAACTATTTATCGAGTTTCAGAATTGATCATCGTAGTAATAGAATCGGCGAACTCATATTTCCTGATAACATTTCATTTCAAACTAGTAATTTTATTAGGTTGGACATTGCTGTTAACACATCAACGAAAGATTAAACTGGTCAAGAAAATACCAATCACATTCTAAATCATGGTACTAATTTGAATATTGATGTCTTAGTAAAAAAAAGTAATAGAATGAAAAATGAGCTGAAGTTAACAACTCTTAGTAAGTTGACATACAACAATGGAAGCAATAACTAAGTAATATTTGAAATGAGGGGGACAAAGACATGGGGAAGATAGAGCACTGGCACCTACATGTCTATTAAATTACAAGTAATGTTATTGGAAGTTATTGCCTACAATGTAGAAAAATGTGATGCCACCGGAGTTAGAATTGAAATAACTGGAGTAAAACTACAAAAAGAGAAAACAATTCTCCTCTATAGTCTCACCAAGCATCATTAGATTCTATAAGCAACCCATCTTTTGCCCCACAAATGCTTCTGTCTCTTTTCTTTCTTTTTCTTTTTTTTGTTGATGGAAAAAAAAAATGCTACTGTCTCCACAAGACATAACTGCAACAAGCTGCATATGGAAGGTCCAACTCTGCTCAAACTGAAGAATAGGGATAAGAGTAGAAGGAAAGAATCATGGTATCAACAGAGAAGAAAGCCAAGAGGCTAAAGATCTAGCAGATGGAATTGTTGCAAGAACCCAGATTAAAAAGACAAGGATGTAGTAAGAAACAGCACAAGTAGTTTATGATAGTAATTTCAACTATAATAATAAAAATCCAGTGGCAGCAACATGTAACCAAAAAATTGATTATGGAATGAAAAGTTATCAGTCCATAAAAATGACATAATGATGACTTAATTTAATGTGAGAGATTAATGGTTTACTTAGTTGATAAAAAGAAGAGTTAAATGCCCTCGACAAATTTTATTGGGGCATTTCAGATATTTGCATGAGAGAGATTAAAGCCTTCTGTTATTTGTTTTTTAGGATTTTAGGAGTATCATAGATAATAGACATTAAAGTGCTGTACCATTGAGCAAAGTTGCACTGGCAATGATTCCAAGTTTTTTTCTCAAGACATGCACTAATTATTCCAAGAACTTGGAGTTCATTAATACTATTGTGTCAACATGTCACAACAAACTAGGTCCTTTTTTTATGAATAAAGATCAGGCAACAATACATTATAATTTCTTTCATTAAGAGTATGGAAGGAGTACAAAGGTCTAGCAAAAAGATATAATTAAGAAGAGAGGAGATAAGAAGGTTGAAGCTAGATTCCTGTGACATGAAGAGTTTGAAGTCAAACCTCTCCCATCCTCGAGCAAAAAAAGGATATTCTAAAATATCGAACTTAGTTCCTTAATGTTTGTGAAGATTCCATATTGACTGCAAGAGATATCCATCCATCCTTCTAATGCTTTTTAATACACTGATTGTTTAAATGGAATCAGGACAGGCAGCATGTGAGTTTTCATTAGAGTCAAGAAATACTTCTTTATCTTCTGGGTGAAAGAACAATTAGCAAACCAGTCCCCTGTTCCTCATTCTAATGGACACAAGTCATAGATACCAGCCAGTTTCTTCTCCTTAAACCTTTTATTGTTAATAATCTATGTTTGATCAGTAGCATGACAAAAATCCAACATAAAGACTTATTTTAATAGCTATTAATTATTATGGAAATGTACCAACACAGATCAAAGTTTCATAATAGTTATTAACAGTGAAGATTCCATTGGTGCTCTCTAGGTGATTTATCTGCATAGCTTCTCATTTTGTAACAACTCAGAGTGCAGCTAACTCTTGAAGTGTTCTGCTAACTCCAGGCATCAAAGTGGATTGTACTCAGGCTCTGCTACTGAAGCATCTTTACTAATAGCAGCTTGAAAAAAGTGGGCAAGACATCTTCAGAAGTAGTTCTTATTAACCAAATATCATGCCAAAATCTTATTTGATTTTCATCTCCTTGAGTGAAGCAATCTAGTAGTGGGGCTTATTTTTCTCAATAATTTTGTGATTTCAAGGAGATTGAGAAAAGTTAAGAAGGCTTTTAACCTTGAACTCTAAAATCAGAGAAGCATAAGCATGTAATTACCTACTAGAATATGCAGCTTGCCATCAAGATTTATTGATCAGATCAAGTCCTTCCAACTGCAATGGATATTCATACGCTATGGATTTATTTGCAGTGAATCTCATTCAATGTGCTCAGCAAAATGCCCAACTAGGTTTGACAGTCCAATACTGTTCTATTCAATGGAAGAGTTTGTTAACGAGTCTATCCTGGATCCCTCGATGCAGCTTTGTTTTAAATATTATCAGTTTTGGAAAGCATCTCAAAGGATCTTTTTCCCTGTAAAGCTAAGTAAGAACATTTAGAACCTAAAAAGTATTTATTCATCTTAGAAGGCATCACAAACAGCCTTTCTTTTAGCCTTTTGCTTTTCCCACTGGCTTTTCATTTTTCCATGCCATCGCTCGTGAGGGTGCCGTCACTTTGAGAAACAATTCCAGCCAACGAACAAGGACATTGGCAGTTAAATTTAAGGTTTAGATAACCACTGTAATTCCAACAGAGCTCTTATATTATTATTGAGTATGTCTTGAGCTTGCAAGCTTTAGAAAAACCAAAAAAAAAAAAATTCTGATGCAAAGCAAGCGAAGTAAGCAGGGCAGAATTATTATAGGATGCGAGTTCAAGCCCAAATAAACTTACTCTAGTATATATATATATATATATATATATATATATATATATATATATATATATATATATATATATATATATATATATATATATATATATATATATATATATATATATATATATATATATATATATATATATATATATATCTTTTGTAACTCTAAAAGAAGAGAGTAATTAAATATTATACTGATCGAATGTATTAGAGACTACGTTTGTTAAAAAATCTTGCAGTTTGTAATCTCTAATTCTCAATGATAAAATTTTTGCATCATCATAGATTAATAGATCGAACCATATTATTTTGTCATTTTTCCTGTCTTTCCCAACATTAATTATTACCTTCATGCTTTTGTTATCCAAATGCGCACGAGATTGTAGACCCCCTCCAAATACGTTAGAAAAGCATATTTAATGTTATCATGGCCGTTCCCTAATTTTAAACCTTTGCTGCGATCGAGCCGAGTGGTAATTTTCTAAAGGTTGGGGGTTCGCGAAGTACGAGATTTCTGCACTTGATGATGGCGAAGTGCACGCGGAGGGGGGAATACCGATTCCAGTGGAAGAATACATGTGAGCCCCGATCATCACCAATATCTTATTCCTTTCCTCCAATTCCTGCCTCCTCCCCGGATTTTACCTGTCCCTTCGAGATCTGTCAGGGAAAGCTTCGAGTCCGGCAACCGATATAATAAATTAAATTAATAATTTTTTATCTTTTTTATTTATTTTATTTTTTATAATAATTTTTTTGGAAATTAATTTTCATCCTTACGTTATAACAAAAAAATTTTCTTTACCGGAACTGCTATTTCTGGTCTACAATTCCTAATTTTTGATCCCTAATAGCTATTTCAATATTTTAAAATTTTGAAGATGTCACCACGACCCTATCAAAGTTGTTACAACATGGTGAAAAGATTTGGATATCCTGGGTGGTCGCAATTCATCCGTATTAGTTAAGGCGATAAATCCCGATACCCTAAATCTATTATATATGGAAATTAATTCGTTTATTGAATCGCTTTTGTATTCTTTCCTGATATCCTATGTGATCGCAAATGTTGAAATCGCATATTTTTTTTGAGTGGGCAAAATCTCTTCTTCTCCATTTAGTTCTATCTCTCTATAAAATGAGAACCAAAAACAGTCTCAATTCTTAATCTATTAATGGGTAAAACGGGTCCGTAAAGAAGAATCCTCTCTACTCTATGTCATTATTTTCTTCACAGCAGTTATTGAAATAGCATTCTACAGCATCTCTTCATCCCTTCCCACTTTTTCAGTTGTCATAGTTTCAAAGAATACAGATAGCTTGATTTTTATGGATGTTTGTTCTTTTGGTAGTGAAGCCTATATTATTTTTATCTCTGAAGTGATGGAATGATTAACTTAATGAATTATAAATCATACCTTGATTCGCTAAATCCATCCGGATTAAACTTTGGAATGCGTGCGCAACCTCGATCACCGATGATCTGAACAAAGATTAGCGAGAGATCTTCTGGAGAGAGAGCTCTTAATGCGTGTGTTAGAGAAGGGGTCTGACAGGCTATTTATAGCCCTCTCCAGGGACCAAATGCCATGATTAGTTACACCCGTGAAGAGTCACCCCCCATCAAGGCAACCTTTCACTGCAGTGCAATTACCTTAATGCCCTTGTGATTATCAAGATTTACGAAATTCAAGGGACACTTGTCAAATGTGGGTTTTAATTAAACGGGATCAAGGTTTAATTAAACGGGATCCAACATGAAGACACAAATCTCGATTGAATTTCCAACGAAATAGTAGAAAGATGGAAACATTTATTTGTTATAATGATAGAAGTAAAATTTTATGTTCCAAACAAGTCTACAATGCTTGTTACACTCATGGACGATAAGAATGTTCGAAATATGCATCAAATATATATCAACTTAAATGCACCAGTAATCGAGATGGTTATTAGTCATTCTCCAAGCTTGACAGAAGCTACTGATGTGGTAATCAATATAAGGTAATGCACTTGCTCTTGTGGAGAGTGGCGAATATTCTGCATGCCATGTAAGCATGCATATGCATGCATTGAGAAGGTCGGTAGATCGTTGTACCACTTCATTGATAATTATTTCCAAGTTAAATTGTATAGAGCAATATATGCCGAAGCTATTAGTCCAATTTTTGATTTCGAGGAGCCCTAGAGTGCCTTAGGCGAAATTATATTCTACCCCTTATCACCAAGACTCGTCCAGACAGGCCTAAAAAGAAAAGAAGACCTTTGCAGGTGAAGTCATTATGACATATGAAATGCATGCGATGCCGGAAGCTTGAGCACAACAGAAGGACTTGTAATAAGGTCATCGACTAAATAATATAGAAATTACTTGTTATGTATGGAGATCTGAAACTCCAATTTCTAATTTTCTCCTATGTTTCGCATTGTAAGTTGAAGGATCCCTTTGTGTTATGGGGAATTTCATTACTAAATTTCGGATAAGAATCGTATAGTATATGTTCATAATATGTTTATCTTTAAAAGTATACATTTTAAGTTTCTTTTTAGCATGTACTTTCTAAGTACATTGAGGATAATAAAGTGATATATGGAGTTAACTATTTCACTGGCACGCTTGAATATTTTCTAGTATGGTCCGATATCGAGCTGTTTGTTAAACTTTGTGGTTCATTTGAGATGCGTTCTCATTGTCTATGTTCGAATTTAGGCTTAGATTGGACTAGTTTCCACTGTGCATCCCCGTATATGAATGCAACTATCTCTGGCATCGTTTCAGCGGCATGCTCGAATATTTTTTGGCACAGTCTGATACTGAGTTGTTTGTCAGACTTTGTAGTTCAATTGAGATGTGTTCTCGTCGTCATGTTTGAATTTGGGCTTAGATTGGACTGCTTTCCACTATGCATCCTCGTACATGAATGCAGTTATCTCTAGCATCGTTTCACCAGCACACTCAAATATTTTCTGGTACGGTCCAACCGAGTTGTTTGTCAGCCTTTGTAGTTCAATTGAGATGCATTAATATAGCATGGTGCATAGTTAAATAAGCTTAATACACGGTTAATATATCTTGGTACATAGTTAAATAAGCTTGGTACACAATTAAGTCAACCTAGAACACAGTTAATATAGTTTGGTACACAGTTAAATAAGTTTGGTACATAGTTAAGTCAACCTAGAACACGGTTAATATAGCTTGGTACACAGTTAATTCAACTTGCTACATAGTTAACCCGACATGGCACATAATTAAAAATACCATAGTAAAGATACAAATTGGACTATAATACTCAAAAATTCAATGTAATAATTTTATATGTTACAATGTTATATTACACAAGAAAAAAAATATTACAAGGCCATGTTACAGAACATGCTCTAATCTCTCCTGCTAGATAACTTTTGGTCATACGATGACCAAAACCTATCATATGTAACACAGTGGGCATTGAACAAAATATTGCTCGTAACCCAACTCCTGTATAATAAGGGATCCTTGAACTCTTTACACAATGGTCTCAATGTGCCTCATGTCAGTACCTCCCCAAAAATGAACACGTATGCCCCGTAGTCTGCACTCTTAGACTTTTACTATTCACATTCTCAAATTTCTCGAACCTCAACTTCTGGGATACGATATCTGACTCAGTCAGATAGCCAATATCACACAAATGATACCTACATGAATGTCCAGAATATTTTATTTTTGGTTTACCTATAATTACACAAAAATCAATCTAAGAGTAACTGCAAGTGATACCCAAATATCTAATAGCATCTTTTGAAATATTGAAGCTCCACATTGAGTTGTAGCACTCAAAACACAACTCCTTCAAATCCAAAACAAGGAGATACTAATGCCATCCCGTATTCATCGGGATGAATAGATATCTACACTGCTAGAGATCGCCTACTTGTATATCCCCCAACCATTTTTGAATGCTAGGCTGCGATGAATCTAGAATATATTTGGTAAACTCGGTGGTTACCTCACGGACGCACAATAGACATTGAAGCGCAACAGCCTACACACATTAAATGAATATGGCACACAGTCAACAAATCTTGGTACATAGTTAACTTTACAAGGTACACAATTAACTCAACCCACTATAGAGTAAACTTAAGATAGCACACAATTAAAATAACATGCTACCCAGTAATGTAACTAATATAAGGCATGCTTCATAGTAATTCACTACTTATATCTCGCAATGCAAGAATAAAACTGGATTAATGGTCTTCCCATACTCCTGATGAAATAGCTCCATGACATGGAAGTACACGTTCATGACCTGTACTTAATAAAACAACATGTTAAGATAGTAAAGAACAGAATTAGATGAGATAGATGTTTCTAATTTACATACATTACTGCATAGAGGCCTATCATGAAGGAGCTAATCTATGGCATCACCGGTGCATGAAGGTTTGGAGGTATCTGCATCCTTCTAGATGGTGTCGCTACATAATGCATGCAACTATTTAACATTGGTACATAGTTAAGAATGCAAAATTGCATATATATATATATATATATATATATATATATATATATATATATATATATATATATATATAAGTAACTGATACGAAGTGATCTTTATCAAGGAAGAAATCAATTGCTGCTTCATAGTACAAAAGGAGTATATTATCTTCCCCCTTCTTGTGATCGGTATGCATTCATGCAACATGTCTTCGCCTCTCTAGCATCGCCGATCTCTCAACATTTATGACTGTTGTGGATGGTCCAAAATGCTAGGGGTGATGAAAGGTGAAAGAAACAATTTTAGTTAGCAAAGTAAATGACATATGGAAACATAATATTTACATGACAAATTTCTATGCCTCTCCAGGGGGAATTTTTTTTTTTTGATTAGAACTGACTTGTGCAGCTCCATAAGTGCAGAAGTGATAGGCTCCAATAAAGAAGATGACTAAGCAGGCAAATCCTCCTTGCTAAGGGAATGGGCTATACTACCTTCACCTATCTTACTGACTTGTTGTTTCTTTCTTGCTCTTTTATATGTCTTCGAAAGCTATGATATGGCCTTTGCCTTCTCTGTAGGCTTTCTCTCGCATGCTCCCAACTTCACCTGCCTACATAAAGAGGACACATATTTGGTGGTGGGGTTACGTTCCTTCTCGCACTCAACATCAGTGAACCAAATGACCTGACAGGATTATGCATTTTATGTACTAAGCATTCATACTACAATTCTAAAATCATATATTGGCAGAAACAAATAATTAAATACATTTGCAACATCTGCACTATGGTGTATATCCTCTATGTCTACTACTGCTCGATGAGGATCTATACCAACTGCAGTATGCTCTGCCCTCACCTAATAATGTGTGCTATATAGTTCATACAAAATAACATGCTTCACAAGATGACTGAGGTAATAAATGGTCAAACTTTGCTTACCTCAGCAGGACCTGTGATATGCTCACCAAATTGGTCATCCTTCATGAGACCCTTCTCTTGGAGGATCTTCTTGACACATGACAGCCACTTATCGAATAGGACCGTCTGAGCGTCCTCCTCTTCAACATCCTCGAACGTTTGAGGTTCTTCTAATTTCAAGCCATGTGCGATCAAGGATCTCTCAACCACTCTAATACATTTCTCTAGACATTCGATTGGATATCGTTTGCTTTGGCTGGATGACAAAAACTAAAACAATATAAATTATCCTAATAAGTGTATGTATTTCACTGAGTGCCAGCAAGAAAATGGTATGTGCCAAGTAGTTGGAAGTGTGTGCTATCAAGAACTAATGATGTGCAGAGACATGATAGATGTATGCTATATGGAGTTAATTGTGTGCCAGCAAGTGAGAGGTGTGTGCCAAATAAAAAAAGAATATGTGCCAAGTGGTTGGAAGTGTATGCTACCAAGAACTAATGATGTGCAGAGACATGATAGGTGTATGCTATATGGAGTTAACTGTGTGCCGGCAAGTGAGAAGTGTGTGCCAAATAGAAATAAAAGTGTGTCAAGTGGTTGGAAGGGTGTGCTACCAAGAGCTAATAATGTGCAGGTACATGATAGGTGTGTGCTATATGGAGTTAACTGTGTGCCGGCAAGTGAAAGGTGCATGCCAAATAGAAATAAATATGTGCCAAGTAGTTGTATGTGTGTGCCAAATAGAAATAAAAGTATGCAGAGACCTCTCCTATCTCCTACATACTCTCTTGCAATATCTCATCTCTTCGCTTCTCTATCAGAGCCTACACTTGTGGCCTTCCTCACGAGAGAAGGTGCAACTCCTCCCTAGGCTCTAGCTTTTCGATCACTAGATGCGGGCAAAAACTTAAGTTTTGTATTAGGTTAAAATAGTTGCGATGTTAGAAATGAATATTCAAACATGAAATCTTTTTAAGTTTTTCATAACTTTAGCGATCGCTTCCACCTTGCGAGAGAATGGGGCGTTGCTCCAACGCAAGAGACGTGGATACATAAACGGTGGCCGGTGGCTTTTCAGAAGATTGTTCACATACTCAATAGCCCAAGCTTGCCAAAAACTAATGTAACCATCATATTTGAAGTCAATACATATCCTAATAATGAAATTGCAAAAAAATATAAAGATGCTTACCACTAGAGCAATCGTGCAACCATCGATATAACTGGTAGATTCTTTTCTGATGATGTTCCTTGTTCT
This sequence comes from Phoenix dactylifera, assembly GCF_009389715.1. Taxonomy (NCBI): domain Eukaryota; kingdom Viridiplantae; phylum Streptophyta; class Magnoliopsida; order Arecales; family Arecaceae; genus Phoenix; species Phoenix dactylifera. Next base: position 210,874 of record NW_024067972.1, read on the forward strand.
CACATTCTCAGCTAGACTAGGTATCTACTGGCAAAAAAAAGCAAAAACGGAAAGCCCCCACCGTATGATCCTAAGCAGTCTAAATTATCAAGATATGAACATAATGCCTTAGGAACATAGTAGTGTATGGTTGGAAAGAGAATAGCCACAAATAAATATAGAACCTATAATTTGGTGAAATTCTCTATATCTTGTCGTCCACTCTTTGCAACAAGATATTGTAATTTATTTTTTACTACGTCTCTATCAGCCTTTTTATGGTCACCCTCAAAAAATTGGGTGATGAGGTCAGACTTAACCCTCCCCTCCCTATGCAGTACGACCTGATTGCCCGTGGCACTCAAACCAAGGATGAGTGCAAAATTGCTTTCTACAAGGCACTAGCACCTTACCAAACATAAAACCCTCCTCATCATCATCTTAGAAGGAGAGCAATGCGTCTAGTACTAACCTGCGTTGCTTGACATATAGAAGAGCCAGCATACGTCCAAATGGAGTGCCGGTCACCCTTTTTGTCTGCTCTTAAGACATAGATTCAATAAGGGTGACGATGAATTAAATGTACGAAGTGACTGAAGTAGCACCTTCTATTGACCATATTCTTTGGGACAACATAAGGTGTTTTATCTCTCCTCAGAATTGGAGCCATCTTAGATTCAAAAATTATATTCAAACAATATTTTTCAATAATATCTTTCAAAATTAGAAACACATATTTGAGCAAAACATTATGCATTAATGAATGATCTTCATAACTCTAATAAATAATAGAAATAGCACTAAATAAATATTAGATTATAATATTTTTTTGTGACTAATATGTCAACTGTACTATCTCAAACTCTCTATCTTTATTTTCTCAAATTCTGACCATGCTTACAATTTTAAAACTAATGACCAAGAATACTATATAACAATTTGGTTTTCGATATAAAATGAGGTTAATTATGCTTTAACGGCTAAAATACCTGGTAAAAGGCTACAAAGATGACTCAGGACCGGAGACAAAATGACAAGCGCCCCCGCAAGGGGAAGAGTGAAATCGTGAGTGCGGAAGTTGGGCTCCTCGAAGCCACAGAGATTGGCTTTTCAAACTATTCGACCGAACGGTAAAATGGGGAGACAGAATAGTTTGGAAAGTGAGTCAAGCGTAGAGGTGGAGTGCGCGGGAGTCGGAATATCATGGAGGCTTTGAGTGAATATGAGTCGGACGAAGTCGGAAGGATTAGGAAAAAGTTCGAGAAAAGACGTTGACAGAGCATTGCAGGATAGTAATTCAGTCGGAAAAACGAGATGAGGCCGACTAAGACAAACTCGAAAGATTCAACGTGGACGCTAGGGATTATCGGAGGGGGAAGTCGGAAAGATCTTTCGACGGATTACTGGTGAGAAAATAGAAAAAGATTGGAAATATCCATTAGGGGTGGAAAACTAGGAAAAGAAAATTTTAGAGAAGATCGAGAAGAATGGAAGGGTTTTCTCGATACGAATGGTTAAAGTTTAAAATTTATTTGGGCCTTTTTTAAAAAAATAAAAGGGGCTCAAGGATCGAAAATTAAACTTGGTAAAGATATTGGATGGAAGATTTTAAGACTGGTCAACCGGGACTTTTTGTTATAGCGGGAGGAGAGGTGTTCTCCTCCGGCGCCGCCGGCTCGTGGGAGGAGAAGAAAGAAGAAAGAAGAAGAAGGGAAGAAGAGAAGAAAAAAGAAAAGAAAAAAAAAAGAAAAGGAAAGAAAAAGAAGAAAAGAAAAAAAAGAAAGAAAAGAAAAATAAATGCATAAATAAATAAATAAATAAATAAATATAAATAAATAAATAAATAAATAATATATTCTAATAAAATAAAATAATTATAAATAAATAAATAAATCTGACATGGCCGGGCCCTCTCCTGCGGCCCCCTTGGCGGCCGGGCCCTCTCCCCCGGCCTCCTTTTGGCGTTGTCGGCTCGCGAGAGGAGAAGAAAGAAGAAGAAAAGAAGAAGAGAAAAAAAAAGAAAAAGAAGAGAAAAAAGGAAAGAGAAAGAAGAGAGGGAAAGAAAAAGAAGAAAAGAAAAGAAAAAGGAAGAAAAGGAAAGAAGAAAAAGAAAAAGAAGAAAAGGAAAAAAAAAGAAAAAAAAGAAAAGAAAAAGGAAGAAAAGGAAAGAAAAAGAAGAAAAAGGAAATAAAAGGAAAGAAAAAGAAGAAAAGGAAAGAAAGAGAAGAAAAGGAGAGAAAACAAAAAAAGAAAAGAAAAAAGTAGAAGAAAAAGGAAAGAAAAAGAAGAGAAGGAAAGAAAAAGAAAAAAAAGAAAAAAGAAGAAAAGGAAAGAAAAAGAAAAAAGAAAAGAAGAAAAAAAGAGAAAAGAAAAGAAAAGCAAAAAAACAGAAGAAAAGGAAAGAAAAAGAAGATTTAAGTACAGTTAAGTGTTCTCTGTACACAATTACGTCTTCTCTGCACACACTTAACTGTGTGATGCATAGAACACTTAACTGTATGCAGAGAAAATTTAAATGTGTGCATATAAGACTTAATTGTGTATAGAGAATATTTAACTTAACTGTGTGATGTATAGAATACTTTACTGTGTTGAGAGAATATTTAAGTGTGTGCAGAGAAGACTTAAAAGAAAAAGAAAGAAAAAGAAGAAAAAGAAAACAGTGAGTGGCAGTTAGGTTAGTAAGCTTGGTACATATGTAATATAGTATGGCACATATTTAAGCAAGCTTAGCACATATTTAATTAGGTTAGGAAAGAAAAAGAAAAAAAAGAAAAAAGGAAAGAAAAATAAGAAACGAAAAGAAGAAAAAAAGGAAAATAATGAGTAAGTGGCAGTTGGGTTAATAAGTTTGGTACACAAGTAATATAGTATAGCACACATTTAAGTAAGCTTGGCACACAATTAATCAATGTTTTAACACTTAATATAGCCTGGCACAGTTTTCTGTTTTGTGCACACAGTTTACCGTTCCCTACACATAGATATAGTTTTTGTATACACAGTTTAGTTAAGCTATCTGATGAGAGCACAAAAGTGCAATCGTCATACCATCTTAATTAGTATTATAGCTAATCATTAATAATAAAATTAACTAATTAATATAGTATTTGTGCTTCAGTGCGAGTAATCCAAGAAACCAATTAACATTGGGTTTGAGCCTAATGCCCGGCAGCCTGAGCTCAAGTCAAGCCAGCATCTCCACGTGATGGAGCTCAGCCCCACGATGCAACTGGACCTCTTCCGTCACCAACGGTTTTCAGCCTTCAATCCCAACGTGCTCCCAGAATTTTCCAGCGTCCGAGCCGCATCAAAATCCTAGCTTCCTTCCCCATCGCGTGAGCCTAAGCATTCAAGTCCAGCCGGTCCATGCGATCACGGGAGACCGCAGCCCATTCCAAGCTTCACGCAATGAATCCATCAATAGCGTGCCAGCAACGCCCACGTCCGCACATCTACCTCCCATCGATCCCGCTGCGGCCAGCCGTGAAGCATTCCGGATTCCATCCGCAACCCAGCCGCTCGTGAAGCCCGTGATCAGCGTCTCCTCCGTGATCCAAGCTCCCAGAAGCTTCACAGCATCCAGCGCCTCCTTCCTTCCGCATTAGCCCGCCATCTTCGAGCATCCACCGGCTCCCTCTGTTGGCAAGCCATTGACCGGATCCGCCTCCCAAATCACCGGAAGAAGGAAATAGGAAGCAAATCCCATCGATCCCGCTTCCAATCAAAGAAGGGAAGATCAGCGACTCCCCTCACGCGTCCGTGATCTTCTCCTCCGCATCCAAGCATCCGTGCCAGCAGCACCCTCGGATCAGCCCCTCCTCCCAGCGCCCGGATCCATCTCCTTCCTCTACGCCATCAAAATCCCAGCATCACGCAGCCATCTCCCTCTTCCGCAATCACCGGCGATCCCGCATCCCCAGCCGATCCCACTGATCCCGCCTCTTCCACATCTCCAAGCCTATAAGAAGAGGGGAGAGGCCATCGGCTAGGGGGTGTGCTCGGTTGGGGGGGTTGAGGCCAAGAACCAGGAGGGAGGGGGCGAGAGCTTGAAGAGCTCGGTTGAGGTCGGGTCCCAAGAAGAAGAAGGAAGGAGGAGTCAGCTGGTTCAAAAGAAAAAGGGGAGAAGCCCTGTTTTCCGAGAAGAAGGAGGAAGAAAATATTATTTTAATATTTTTTTATAGTGTTCAGCCGAGTTGTTGGTTCTTTTTATTTCAAGGATTTTCTTTTATGTTCTTGTAATCAATTTTCTTTCATGAAAGTGTTTTAGGTTTGGTTTAATATTTGCTTAAATATACAATCTATTAATTTTCTTTTATTCAATCCGTGCCCTAGGTTTGGTTTAGTCTCCGCAATTTATTTTATATATTCTGAAATTTTTAGTTTTAAGATAACTCTGAAATTTATTTTTGCTGTTCCACTGACGATTTTAATTCATAATCTGTCTTTAGAAATCGACCCCTACTCTGCATCCAATTTCAATTGCAAAGTTTTCCTTCTTCCCCTTGTTTATTTTCAATTAGAAAACATTCAACATCCCCGACGTAATGTTTTTCTTTTGATATTCAAAAATCGATTTTGAATCCGAGTGAACGTTCTAATTTTTATGCAACTCCAATCGCTTCCCTGTGGATCGACCTCTTACGACCACTATTCTTCGAGTAAGGAAGGTAAGAGTAGAATTAAATTTAACTTTTGTTCGTCGGTACTGACAACGATCTGTCTAGCATATTTTTAGGTAGACAGGAATCGGACGAACAGAATTTTGGCGCCGTTGCCGGGGAGGCAAATCGAGAAGCAAGAACGATCACGAAGATCAAATTGAATTTTGGATGCCCGGAGTGAACGCACTCCGGTAGTAAGTTTTTATTTTTATTATTTTGATTATTTTCAGTTAATAATTTCGTAGTTATTAAATTCTGAAATTTGAAATTCGAAAAAAATTCAAAACAAAAAATTGGAGAAAAAAAATATATTTCAAAATTCAAAAATTCAAAAAGTTAAATTCAAAATTTGAATTATGAAATTCAAAATTTGAAATTTAAATTTTAAAAAAATTAAAAATAAAATAAAATAAAATAAAAAATTCAAAAAAATAAAATAAAATAAAAAATTATTAAAAAATCTATATTATTTTTGCTAGTAATTGATAAGGTGCAATCCCCCGAGGTTATCATACTTCTATTGGGACTCCTCACGGAGTAATCTCGAGAGCTTATTCAACGGGCATTCGGAGATTGACTGACGCATAAGAATTGTGTTTAGTTTACATTCAAGTTATTGCTATATAAAAAAAAATAAAAAATAAAAAATTATATAAAAAAACTAAAAAAAAATTTATTGATTGCTCATTTAATCAATACAACCTAATGACATTGCATAAAACTTTAAAAAAAATATTGATTATTTGCTGCATTTAGTATTAAGCATTTGCATAAAGTAATTAAGGGCAAAACTCACTAAAAAGATAAGGTCGGGAAGTCATTACCTGTCCTTAGCCCAAAAATCACCACCTTGCATACTTATCCTAAGCCAAATTAAATTAAAATCAAATTAGACGTTGGCCTTAGGGTTTTCGAGCTCAATTAGGCTCTTGGAAAGAAGCGGCTGAAAGCCACTCCAGTGAGAATTTAGTAATTGTTGATGTCTAGGAATGTTTTACAACAGTGAGAACTGTTACGGATATTGTGGTATCGGTGTATCCCTTCTGGCACCACCACACACCCCGGGACTTTTCTGGTCACTGATTACTGGATTGCTTAACTGGTAAGCTCAAGCTTAATCTGAAAGGGAGATTAGGAGCTGTCTAATCTAGGAGAGAATTTCAGGAACTTTTTAACCTGATACATCTCTGTGCAACTAGATTTAAGAAGCTACTAAACCTCACTTAGTTCTAAGACTAATAGGGTCAAATTGTTGTGTGGTGTTGGTTGTGGTCATCTGTGTCTAGCCCTTCTCTTCTTTTAGGATTTCGTTCATTGTAGGAGTCAAATCTAATTAAGTTGTGATAATGTATGCATGGTAGAAGGTCATTAAGGGATAAGTTAACCCCATTTGATCCTGAGATTGATAGAACTTTTCATCACAACCTGCGAACTATAAACCAACCATCGATCTCTACAATGGGTGAATATATTAGAACCCTGAATGAATTGTTTGCACCTGCATCCGCTAGTCCCCCTACGTGCATAGTATTACCAATTAATAATGCAGCCCAATTCGAGATTCGGGCTGCAACAATAAACATGTTACCCAAGTTTCATGGGTTCGAAAGTGAACAACCCTACATTCATCTAGACAAATTTTTGACAATCTGTCTAACGTTTAGAAATCAAAACTTAGATGAAGAGGATATTAAATTAAGATTGTTTTCCATGACTTTAGAGGATCGTGCCGCTGCATGGCTATATTCCCTTGCTTCAAATTTCATCACATCATGGGAACAACTATCTAGGAAGTTCATGGCCAAGTTCTATCCCATGATAAAGACTGAAAAAATTAAGGATGCCTTGTTTAGAGAAAAATCTGAGGAGGAATTTTCCCAACTTTGGGAAAGATTCCATGATCTTTTGGTCAAGTGCCCGCACCATGGGCTTGACAAGGCTGATCTAGTACATTTCTTTTACAAAGGACTACCTCAGCACATAGAAACATGATCGAGTCCATGCACAAGGGTAGGTTCATGAACCAAACTCCGGATCAAGCCTATGAATTTCTTGTTGACTTAGCCGAGAACGCCCAAAATTGTAGCTATGGTGAGGAAGTAAATAGAGATGAGTTCAGGTCTAGAAAACCAGGTAATTATGAAATGAAAGCAGACCCAGAACTCAAAAATGTCATGTCCAATCTGGTGACTGGCATGAACAACTTAAGCAAAAAGTTTGATGCTTTCACTGTTTCCACTAGCTCGAGTTCATATAAAGAGTTAAATCCCATCATGAAAGTGGATCACGAGTCACATAGTTTATGTATCCTGTGTAACAGTTCTGAGCATCTAGTGGAGTGTTGTCCTAGTTTACCCAACATTAAGGCTGAGCAGGCAAATGCTCTAAACTCATATAGTGCCTTCAAGAAGCCCACTCCCAATTCATTCAGCCCAGTCTACCACCCTGATAATAGGTTCCACCCAAATTTCTCATACAAGCAAAATGAACCTATTCAGCATCAAGGTGGTCCACCAGGTTTTCAAAAAAAATTTTCCAGAATAGGTCCATCACAAATAAACCAATCATTGGCTCCACCTATTCCTACATATAGTGCCCCTATCCCTCAGCAAACTACATCATTGGAAGCCATGATGGCTAACATGATGAAGCAGCAACAAGACTTCATCCAACAGCAACAACAGACCAACATGGCTCCCAGACTAACCAATTCCATGCGCAAGCGATTGCAAAACTTGAGGTTAGTCTAAGTCAAATAGCAAACTCTCTAGGGGATAGAAAGAAAGGTGAACTACCTAGTCAGCCAGTGCCTAACCCTAGTAGGCAACAGAATCAAGGGCCGAGAGGCCAGTTTCAGATTGATTCTAATGGAAACCCTACCCATGAAGTCCAGGCAATTACCACTTTACGGTCTGGCAAGCAAGTGGACAACAAAGTCCAACTTCCTGTGCAAGAAAAAGAAGAAAAGCATGAACCAAACCCCACCCAGAAAAAGGCACAAGAACAGGGAACACAAGGAATAGAGGAAAAACCAATAGAGACGTATACACCCAAGGCTCCCTTTCCTAGTAGACTACAAAACTCAAAGAAAAAATCTCAGTACGATGAAATCATGGAAGTCTTTAAAAATGTTCAAATAAATTTACCCTTCTTAGATGCCATCAGACAGATCCCCTCCTATACAAAATTCTTAAAAGACCTAACCACGGTGAAAAGGAAAACCAGTATTCCTAGGCAAGCTGTGATGGCGGCACAAGCCTCATCTCTTATTCAACAACAGATTGCCCCAAAATACAAGGACCCTGGTTGCCCCACTGTTGAAATTAAAATAGGAGAAACCATCATTCGGAGAGCCCTATTAGACTTAGGAGCAAGTGTGAACCTATTACCCTATTCTGTCTACACCGAACTAGGTTTGGGGGAATTAAAACCCACAAACATCACTTTGTCATTAGCAGATAGGACTGTGAAGTATCCTAAGGGAATTGTAGAGGATGTAATTATAAAGGTAAATGAGTTTTACTACCCTGTAGATTTTGTAGTCCTCAAAACTGAACCAGTAAAAAACCCAGGTAGCCACATCCCAGTAATCCTTGGTAGACCATTTTTGGCCACTTCAAATGCTGTGATCAGTTGCCGAAATGGGGATAATGACCTTAGCATTTGGAAACTTGACCGTCCAACTCAATGTCTTTCACAGTAGTAATCAACCATCTGAGATGGACGATTTAGAAGAAATTCACATGATTGAAAACATAATCAACAAGTCCTTCGAGGAGTCAAGTTATTCTGATCCACTAGAAAGATGTTTGGCCCAATTCAGTCAAGATTGTGAGGAAGGAGAGTCGAATCAGGACTAGATTCCATTCCTGTAATGGATACTAGCAGATGGGCTACTAAATTTGAATCATTACCTATACCTGAATCCCAGCTAGTACCTTCAAGTGTCAAACCTCCCCAGCTTGAACTTAAAGATCTGCCTGAAAACCTAAAATATGCATTTTTAGGGGACAACAACACCTTACCTGTTATTATTGCATCAAATTTAACTGAAGAACAGGAAGAGAAGTTGTTAAAAATCCTTCAGAAAAATCAAGAAGCGATCGGCTGGTCTATAGCTGATATTAAGGGGATTAGCCCTTCTGTGGTCCAACATAAAATTCATCTAGAAGAGGATGCAAAAACCTCTAGAGAACCACAAAGGCGACTTAACCCAGTCATGAAAGATGTAGTTCTAGCTGAAATCATTAAACTCTTAGATGCAGGGATTATATACCCTATTTCTGATAGCCAGTGGGTGAGCCCAGTTCAAGTTGTACCCAAGAAATCTGGAATTACTGTGATCAAGAATGACCAAAATGAGTTAGTCCCAACTCGAATCCAAACTGGATGGCGAGTGTGCATTGACTACAGAAAGCTAAACGCCATGACTAGGAAAGACCACTTCCCACTACCCTTCATTGACCAAATGTTAGAACGTCTAGCTGGCCACTCCCATTACTGTTTCCTCGATGGTTATTCTGGATATAACCAAGTCCCTATCGCACGTGAGGATCAAGAGAAAACCACATTCACCTGTCCTTATGGCACTTTTGCCTATCGTCGCATGCTTTTTGGGTTATGCAATGCACCAACTACATTCCAACGGTGTATAATAAGTATTTTCTCCGACATGGTGGAGAAATTTTTAGAAGTTTTCATGGATGACTTTTCTGTATTTGGATCCAATTTTGAGGAATGTCTACACCACTTGACACTTGTTGTAGAACGCTGTAAACAGAAAAACTTAGTTCTTAACTGGGAGAAGTGTCATTTCATGGTAGAATCAGGTATTGTTTTAGGACATATTATGTCACAAAGGGGGAATTGAGGTGGATAAGGCCAAAGTAGAATTAATTGCTAAATTGCCACCTCCCAAAACTGTTAGGGAAGTCAGATCCTTTTAGGGCATGCGGGTTTTTACCGCCGCTTTATCAAGGATTTCAGTAAATTGTCGAAATCCTTATGCGATTTGTTGGCGAAAGATGCTACTTTTAATTTTTCGCCAATTTGTATAACTGCTTTCGAAAGACTAAAGTCTGAACTAACTTCAGCACCCATCATAAGGAGTCCTGATTGGAGTCGTCCTTTTGAAATCATGTGTGATGCATCCGATTATGCCATAGGTGCTGTCTTAGGTCAGCGAGTAGAGAAGCTTCCCCATGTTATTCATTATGCGAGCAAAACTCTAAATGACGCCCAACTCAACTATTCCACCACTGAAAAAGAATTGTTGGCAGTTGTTTTTGCTCTAGATAAATTCCGCCCCTACCTGATAGGATCTAAGGTTCTTATTTATTCTGATCATGCCGCCCTTAAGTACCTTCTCACAAAGAAGGATGCTAAGGCAAGACTCATTCGTTGGATCCTATTGCTCCAGGAATTTGATCTCGAAATTCGAGACAAAAAGGGATCTGAAAATGTAGTAGCTGACCACTTGTCCAGACTAATTGTTGAGTCATCTGCAGAATCATTACCTGTATCCGAAACTTTTTCGGATGAACAACTAATGATGATTTTCCATACCAATGTTCCATGGTATGCTGACATAGTCAACTACCTCGTTACTGAACAAATGCCTAGCTCTTGGACCAAACAGGAGCGATTTTGCTTCCTAGCTCGTGTGAAGTGGTATTTTTGGGATGAACCATACCTATTTAAATATTGCCCTGATCAGATCATCCGACGGTGTATTCCTGAATACGAACAAAGGAAAGTCCTTTCCTTTTGTCATGACCACGCTTGTGGTGGTCATTTCAGTGGTAAAAAGACGGCTGCAAAGGTTTTGCAGTGCGGATTCTATTGGCCCACACTATTTCATGACTCACACGAGTATTGCAAAGCATGTGACCGATGTCAAAGACTAGGAAAAATTTCAAGAAAAAATGAGATGCCCCTGAACCCGATCTTAATTGTAGAAATCTTTGATGTTTGGGGTATTGATTTTATGGGTCCTTTTTCTATGTCATTTGGGCACCAGTACATACTCCTAGCTGTTGACTATGTATGTAAGTGAATTGAGGCTATCGCGTGTAGGACCAATGATCACAAAGTAGTGATCAAGTTTCTTAAGGAGTCTGTCTTCGCTCGCTTTGGCACCCCTCGTGCTATCATTAGTGATGGGGGGAAACATTTTTGCTATAGAATTTTTAAAGCCCTTGCTAGGAAGTACAACATCACCCACAAGGTCGGTACACCATATCATCCACAAACGAGTGGACAAGTTGAGATTTCCAACAGAGAAATCAAGACCATCCTTGAAAAAACTGTCAATCCATCTCGAAAAGATTGGTCCCTTAGGTTAACAGATGCATTGTGGGCATATCGTACAGCCTACAAAACACCAATTGGAATGTCCCCATATAGGATTGTCTATGGCAAGGCTTGCCACTTACCTGTCGAGTTAGAACACAAGGCCTATTGGGCAATCAAACGCCTAAATTTCGATCTCGACAAGGCGGGAGAACATAGAAAGCTTCAGCTCGACGAGCTTGAAGAAATTAGGAACGATGCTTACGAGTGTGTTAAGAAGTACAAGGATCGCATGAAAGTCATGCATGATAAAATGATTACTCGTAAAGAGTTTTACCAAGGACAAAAAGTTCTCCTATATGATTCTCGATTACATCTATTCCCTGGAAAACTTAAATCTCGCTGGACTGGCCCATACACAGTAGAGAAAGTGCACCCGCATGGTGCAGTAGTAATATGCAATACCAAGGATGGTAGGTCCTTTCAAGTCAATGGACATCGTTTAAAATCATACCTTGAGTATCTGAGTCCAGAAGTCGAGGAGACACTTCTGACCGACCCTGTCTATTATGAGTAAATCGGAATTGTCTGGCTGAAGACATAAAACTTAGCGCTCTTGGGAGGCAACCCAACATGTAAATATCTTCTTTTTTTTTAAAAAAAAAGTTCAATAAATTACTAACATGCAGGTTTGGGGGATTTTGCCCCAACTTTCAATATCAGGTACTTCTCCTCTGTCCTCTTACTGCTTTAAATTTTCTTTAACATTGAGGACAATGTTAGATTTAGGTTTGGGGGTATTTTTACGCATTTGAAATTTTATAAAAAAAAATTAATTTTTAGTTAAAATTTTTGAAAAAAAAATAAATAAATAAATACAACACACAAGGTATATAAAATCTAAGAGCCCAATGACTAGTTGGAAGTAGTGCAAAGTGAGTTCTTTTTATTAAGTTCCTTTTAGTGAGTTGTAAGCTAATTAGTGCTTTGAATTTCACAACACATCTGGCCTGCATTTTCTAAGGTATAGGTTCGACATTGTGTTGAGAATATGGTAGCAACCTCGAATCCTGATGAACCATTTTTGTCTGATCCAAAAAAAAAAAAATGGTGGATTTAGTCAGGTACATCGAAAAGGGCTATCTATTGTCAAAGGTCAGCGGGCTTGTGATGAGGAACCCGAGCATAGGTCCGTAGGGGAGTCTTGATGCCCGACACCTCATGCCAACTGGTGTGAGAATTGTCGACTAATTGCTCGCTACATGGAGGAATCATCACAGGAGTAAAAGTGCACAATATATACATTATCATTTCTCTTTCAAAAAAAAAAGAGAGAAGAAAAAAAAAGAAAAACAAAAAAAAATGTATATTGACCATAAAAAAGACAATAGTGTGAAAGCCGTCGTTTTAAAAATTCGAGTAAGCTGGAATATTACAGATAAAGCCCATGAGGTATTAAAGTAAACATCCACAGCTCTCGAAATCCTGCAGAAAAGATGATTTTGAATCAGCAAATAGGTCTTGTCCGACCAATTCTTGGAAACTACTAATATTAGCAATATTTTGGAGATCCAAAATCTTAGCTTGTGCATGATCCAAACTTCACTGAGCACTCAAGTATAAATAAGTCTTACAACTTTCTAACGGAAAACTTAATAACTTCAACTTAAAGTGCATACTAACCTAGAAATTGGGCTACTTAGTAATTAAACCTTGTGTGCTTTTGAAATTCTTATCAGTTATGTACTTGAAATAAGACTTTCATTTCACAAACCAAATTTTATTTTGGGATTGAAGTTTGTGGGTAACTTCACTGCAAACCCTCACGAGACAACACTCGTCCACTAGGGTAACCTAGGGGTTTAACGGCTTGTTGCACATGCTAAGTGCAATCGTAATGCTCTACGAAAGTGAGTATTTATCTTAGGATATTTATATAATAAATAACACTTTTGCTCTCTCATTTTATCATTTTCGCGCTGAATTGCTAGAGACTAGCAATAAGCTAGTTGGGGGGTGTGATGAGAGCACAAAAGTGCAATCGTCATACCATCTTAATTAGTATTATAGCTAATCATTAATAATAAAATTAACTAATTAATATAGTATTTGTGCTTCAGTGCGAGTAATCCAAGAAACCAATTAACATTGGGTTTGAGCCTAATGCCCGGCAGCCCGAGCTCAAGTCAAGCCAGCATCTCCACGTGATGGAGCTCAGCCCCACGATGCAACTGGACCTCTTCCGTCACCAACGGTTTTCAGCCTTCAATCCCAACGTGCTCCCAGAATTTTCCAGCGTCCGAGCCGCATCAAAATCCTAGCTTCCTTCCCCATCGCGTGAGCCTAAGCATTCAAGTCCAGCCGGTCCATGCGATCACGGGAGACCGTAGCCCATTCCAAGCTTCACGCGATGAATCCATCAATAGCGTGCCAGCAACGCCCACGTCCGCACATCTACCTCCCGTCGATCCCGCTGCGGCCAGCCGTGAAGCATTCCGGATTCCATCCGCAACCCAGCCGCTCGTGAAGCCCGTGATCAGCGTCTCCTCCGTGATCCAAGCTCCCAGAAGCTTCACAGCATCCAGCGCCTCCTTCCTTCCGCATCAGCCCGCCATCTTCGAGCATCCACCGGCTCCCTCTGTTGGCAAGCCATTGACCGGATCCGCCTCCCAAATCACCGGAAGAAGGAAATAGGAAGCAAATCCCATCGATCCCGCTTCCAATCAAAGAAGGGAAGATCAGCGACTCCCCTCACGTGTCCGTGATCTTCTCCTCCGCATCCAAGCATCCGTGCCAGCAGCACCCTCGGATCAGCCCCTCCTCCCAGCGCCCGGATCCATCTCCTTCCTCTACGCCATCAAAATCCCAGCATCACGCAGCCATCTCCCTCTTCCGCAATCACCGGCGATCCCGCATCCCCAGCCGATCCCACTGATCCCGCCTCTTCCACATCTCCAAGCCTATAAGAAGAGGGGAGAGGCCATCGGCTAGGGGGTGTGCTCGGTTGGGGGGTTGAGGCCAAGAACCAGGAGGGAGGGGGCGAGAGCTTGAAGAGCTCGGTTGAGGTCGGGTCCCAAGAAGAAGAAGGAAGGAGGAGTCGGCTGGTTCAAAAGAAAAAGGGGAGAAGCCCTGTTTTCCGAGAAGAAGGAAGAAGAAAATATTATTTTAATATTTTTTATAGTGTTCAGCCGAGTTGTTGGTTCTTTTTATTTCAAGGATTTTCTTTTATGTTCTTGTAATCAATTTTCTTTCATGAAAGTGTTTTAGGTTTGGTTTAATATTTGCTTAAATATACAATCTATTAATTTTCTTTTATGCAATCCGTGCCCTAGGTTTGGTTTAGTCTCCGCAATTTATTTTATATATTCTGAAATTTTTAGTTTTAAGATAACTCTGAAATTTATTTTTGCTGTTCAACTGACGATTTTAATTCATAATCTGTCTTTAGAAATCGACCCCTACTCTGCATCCAATTTCAATTGCAAAGTTTTCCTTCTTCCCCTTGTTTATTTTCAATTAGAAAACATTCAACATCCCCGACGTAATATTTTTCTTTTGATATTCAAAAATCGATTTTGAATCCGAGTGAACGTTCTAATTTTTATGCAACTCCAATCGCTTCCCTGTGGATCGACCTCTTACGACCACTATTCTTCGAGTAAGGAAGGTAAGAGTAGAATTAAATTTAACTTTTGTTCGTCGGTTCTGACAACGATCTGTCTAGCATATTTTTAGGTAGACAGGAATCGGACGAACACTATCTAATTTTGGTAGAATATTTCGAATCAGTTACAACGACGTGGTAGACACTTAATATAGGTTGTTCTTGTGAGCCAAAACTTATCCTAACATGGCGCATAATCGATTAAGCTTGAAACACACTTAATTAACTAATACACACACTTAATTAACCCCGAAACATAATTTTCTGTTCTATGCACATAGTTTACCGTTTCCTGCACACAGGTATGGTTTCTCTGCACACAGTTAAGTTAAACAATTTGATTTTATAGAATATTTTGAATCAATTACAATGATGTGGTAAACACTTAATATAGGTTGTTCTTGTGAACCAAGTCTTACCTTAGCATGGCGCATAGTCGATTAAACTTGAAACACACTTAACTAACGATGGTACATACTTAATTAACCTCGAAATATAGTTTTCTGTTCTGTGCACACGTTTACTGTTTCCTACATATAGGTATGGTTTCTCTGCACACAGTTAAGTTAATTATGCTATATTACTTGTATACCAAGCTTACTAACCTAACTGTCACTCACTCATTATTTTCTTTCTTCTTTTCTTTCTTCTTCTTTTCTTCTCTTCTTTTTATTTCCTTCTCTTCTTTTTCTTTTCTTTTTATTCTTTTTTTTTCCTTTTCTTCCTTTTTTTCTTTTCTTTTCTTGATATTGATAGATACAGTGGAAAAAGGATTAAAAAAAAGAAAAAAAAGAAAAGAAAAAGAAGAAAAAAAAGAAGAAAAAGGAAAAAAAAGGAAGAAAAGAAAAAAAAGAAGAAAAAGGAAAAAAAGAAGAAAAAGGAAAGAAAAGAAGAAAAAGAAAAAAAAGAAGAAAAAGGAAAGACAAAGAAGAAAAAGGAAAGGCAAAGAAGAAAAAGGAAAGAAAAAGAAGAAAAGGAAAGAAAAATGAAGAAAAGGAAAGAAAAAGAAGAGAAGGAAAGAAAAAGAAGAAACGAAAAGAAAAAGAAGAAAAAGGAAAGAAAAAAGGAACATAATTAAGTATTCTATGTACACAATTAAGTCTTCCCTGCACACAGACTTAATTATATACAGAGAATACTTAACTGCATACAGATAGCACTTAACCGTGTGCATCACACCGTTAAGTATTCTCTGTACAGAATTAAATCTTCTCTGCACACAGTTAAGTGTTCTCTGCATCACACAGTTAAGTGTGTACAGAGAATATTTAACTGTGTGCATCATACAGTTAGGTGTTCTCTGTACACAATTAAATCTTATCTGCACACACTTAAATCTTCTTTGTACACAGTTAAGTGTTCTCTACATCACACAATTAAGTGTGTGCAGAGAAGACTTAATTGTATACGAAAAATATTTAATTGTGTGCATCACACAGTTAGGTATTCTCTATACACAATTAAATCTTCTCTGCACGTATTTAAATTTTCTCTGCATACAGTTAAGTGTTCTATACATTACACAGTTAAGTTAAATATTCTCTGTACACAATTAAGTCTTCTCTGCACACACACTTAAATCTTCTCTGCACATAGTTAACTGTTCTATGCATCACACAGTTAAGTTTTTTTCCTTTTCTTTTTCTTCTTCTTTTTTTCTTTTCTTTTTTTTCCTTTTTTCTTTTTCTTTACTTTTTTTTCTTTTCTCTTTTTCTTTCCTTTTTTTTCTTTTCTTTTTTTCTTTTTCTTTCCTTCTCTTCTTTTTCTTTCTTTTTCTTTTTCTTTCCTTTTTCTTCTTCTTGTTTCTTTTCTTTTTCTTTCCTTTTTTTCTTTTTCTTTCCTTCTCTTCTTTTTCTTTCCTTTCCTTTTTCTTTCTTTCTCTGCACAGAGTTAAGTATTCTTTGCATCACACAGTTAAGTATGTGCAGAAAAAGCTTAATTGTATACAGAGAATACTTAATTGTGTGCATCATACAGTTAAATATTCTCTGCACACAATTAAGTCTTCTCTACACACATTTAAATCTTGTTTTTCTTTCTTTTTCTTTTGTTTTTTCCTTTTTTTCTTTTTTTCTTTTTTTTTCTACTTTCTCCTCTCGTGAGCCCGACGACACCAAAAGGGGGCTATGCCATGGCGGCAGCGGGAGGGGGCCCGGCCGCAGCCACTTTATTTATTTATTTATTATTTTATTACAATATATTATTTATTTATTTATTTATTCGTTCATCATATATATATATATATATTTATTTATGGATTTATTTATCTATTTATTTTTCTTTTCTTTCTTTCTTTCTTTTTATTTTTAATTTTCTTCTTTTCTTTCCTTTTCTTCTTCTTTTTTCTTTCCTTTTCTTCTTTTTTCTTTTTTTCCTTCTATATTTTCCTCCCGTGAGGCCGGTGGCGCCAGAAGGGGGCCAGGCCATGGCGGCCGCGGGAGGAGATCCAGCCGCAGCTTTATTTATTTATAATTATTTTATTT
The DNA here is from genome assembly GCF_009389715.1 of Phoenix dactylifera. NCBI lineage: Eukaryota > Viridiplantae > Streptophyta > Magnoliopsida > Arecales > Arecaceae > Phoenix > Phoenix dactylifera. The sequence goes on from NW_024067972.1 coordinate 227,955, forward strand.
TATTAAAATATATTATTTATTTATTTATTTGTTCATTCATATATATATATATATATTGATGCATTTATTTATTTATTTATTTTTCTTTTCTTTCTTTTTTTTCTTTTCTTTTCTTCTTTTCTTTTCTTCTTTTTCTTTCCTTTTCTTTTTTTTTTCTTTTTCTTTTTTTTTTCTTCTCTTCTTCCCTTCTTCTTCTTTCTCCTTTCTTCTCCTCCCGTGAGCCGACGACGCCGGAAGGGGGGCCGAGCCGCAGCGGCCGCAGGAGGGGGCCGCGGAAGACGGGGCCGCCGCCGGCGGCTGGCCAGAGGAGAACACCTCTCCTCCCGCTAGGCCGGCAACTCCGGAAAGGGGCCGGGCCGGGAGGAGGCGAGCCGGGGCCGGCGGCGGCCGCAGGAGGGAGCTCGGGCGGCGGCAGGCCGTGGTCGGCGGTGGGGGGGGTCTTTTTCTTCTCCTTCTGGGAATGGGAGGTGAGGAGGGCAGGGGCATTTTCGGCCTTTTTTAAAAAATAAAAGGGGCTCAAGGATCGGAAATTAAACTTGGTAAAGATATTGGATGGAAGATTTTAAGACTGGTCAACTGGGACTTTTTGTTATAGCGGGGACTTTTGGAGGGTGGGGAATTAATTACCCCCTATTATAAAATCGGTCCATAGAAATCAAGGGTCTAAAGATGGACCGGCTATTTATTTTTTATTTGTTTTTTCAAAAAAGTAAGGATTAGCTACTGACGCGTCACCCTTCTCCCCAGAGTCACCCAACGCAGCACCACCACCACCCACCCAAGTTTCAATCAGCAGTTCCCGTGTCCTCTTCTCCTTTTAAAATTTAGTGGCCTCCATGCTTTAAAAACGACAATCGAAAAATAAAACAAGAATTCAGATAAATTTTAAATTAATAATAATAATAAAGGAGCAAACCCTTCAAAAGCCCCCTCAATGGGCTCGAAGCCTTTCACCAGCCTCTCCTTCTTCCCTCTCCGAGAGCCTTCAGAGAGAGAGAGAGAGAGGCGAGAACAAAATCCTGGCAGCAATCAGCTGCAAAGAAAAAAAAAAATTCTCGAGAGATCACAAGGAGGGAGAAGGATAGAAACAAGGCAAAATCCAAAGAGAGCTTTTAGCTGTGAGGAAAGAAAGAAGTAAAAGAAAGGAAAGCGAGGAGTCGTCCCATTCTGCCGAGTCCTGCTTACCATCGGTTAAACAAAAAACAAAACCGAAACACACGCTCCTCCATCTCCTAAAACTCTCCGTCCTTCCCTCCTCTCAGTTTTACCTTCTTTCCACCCACTCTTCTTGTAGTCCTTCTTCAGCTAAAAGCGAGTGCTAGCCGAAGAAGATGATAACTCCATCGGATTTCTACAACGTGATGACGGCCATGGTGCCGCTTTACGTGGCCATGATCCTGGCGTACGGCTCGGTGAAATGGTGGAAAATTTTCTCCCCCGACCAGTGCTCGGGCATCAACCGCTTCGTCGCGCTCTTCGCGGTTCCGCTGCTGTCCTTCCATTTCATCTCCACCAACGATCCCTACGCCATGAACCTGCGGTTCATCGCGGCCGACACGCTGCAGAAGCTGATGGTGCTCGGAGTCCTCACGGTCTGGGCCCAAGTCAGCCGCCGCGGCTGCCTCGAGTGGACTATAACTCTCTTCTCCCTCTCCACCCTCCCCAACACGCTCGTCATGGGCATCCCCCTCCTCAAGGGCATGTACGGGGCCTCATCCGGCGGTCTCATGGTCCAGATCGTTGTCCTCCAATGCATCATCTGGTACACCCTCATGCTCTTCATGTTCGAGTACCGCGGCGCCAAGCTGCTCATCGCCGAGCAGTTCCCGGACACCGCCGGCTCCATCGCCTCCATCGCCGTCGACTCCGATGTCGTCTCGCTCGACGGGCGCCGGGACGCCCTCGAGACCGAGGCCGAGATCGGGGACGACGGCAGGCTCCATGTCACGGTGCGGCGGTCCAACGCCTCCCGGTCGGATGTCTACTCCAGGAGGTCCCAGGGGTTCTCCACCACCACCCCTCGCCCTTCCAACCTCACCAACGCCGAGATTTACTCGCTGCAGTCCTCCCGTAACCCGACGCCCCGGGGCTCCAGCTTCAACCACACCGACTTCTACTCCATGGTCGGCAGGAGCTCCAACTTCGGCGCATCGGATGCTGGCTACGGCGCCGTGATGCCGACCGCGGCGTCGAGGCCGTCCAACTATGAGGAGGAGCACGGCACCGCCACGGCCGGCGCCAGGTCCCGCGGGTTCCACTACCCGGCGCCGAATCCAACCGTGTTTTCGACGGCGGCGGCGTCAGGCGCTACGAGGGTGGTGGGCGGCAAGATGGCCAACGGGCAATCCCATTTACTGAAAGCGGAGGACGGAGGTACCAAGGATCTCCACATGTTCGTGTGGAGCTCCAGCGCATCCCCAGTCTCCGACGTGTTCGGAAATAACCAGGAGTACGTCTTCCCGCCGGCGACGACGGATCCTCCTGCCGTCAAACAAGTCCGAATGGTGGTTTCCCCAGGCAAAGGTGCTCCTCCACATTTAGTTCATGATTTTTCTCTCTCTCTCTATATATATATGTATATAGTTTAGCTTTAGCTTCCACTTTTGATGATGAGAATATTAAGAGTCTAAGGGATTCCAGTGGATGGGCGGAAGGAGCGGGATGATTACTTGGAGCGAGACGACTTCAGCTTCGGAAATGGGGGGATGATGGAGAGAGACGGTGGGCACGAGGGAGGAGACGATGACAAGATGCATGAGAGCAGCAAAGGAGGAGGGAGAAGCACGGCGTTGCCACCGGCCAGCGTCATGACGAGACTGATCCTAATCATGGTGTGGCGGAAGCTCATTCGCAACCCCAACACCTACTCCAGCCTCATCGGCCTCACCTGGTCCCTCGTTTCCTTCAAGTAAAACCAAATCCCATCACTTAATTACCAAACTAATCGTATGCATCAAATTTCTGCATCATTTTTTTTTAACTCCATAGCTTCAGAGAAGCAAGTGAGATTGATGGATTGGTTTGTCTCCCTGTTACTCCTGCTGGTATATATATTGCAGATGGCATGTCGAGATGCCTGCCATTATATCAAAGTCGATCTCCATACTGTCGGACGCAGGCCTTGGCATGGCCATGTTCAGCCTTGGTCAGTATCCATGTGATCCATCGAGCTTTCCCTTTACCAAGCTTAGCTAGGCTTAGCTCCTCTTTCTTCTACTAATAATAATTACCTAAACAAATTTCATCACGGCTCGGACCTTATCTTTTTATTTGTCTTCTATATTTTTGCTGTCACTGTGGCTGATTGGTGATGTCTTGCGTGGTGTGGTGTGGTGGGTCGCGGGTCAGGTCTGTTCATGGCGTTGCAGCCAAGGATCATAGCATGTGGGAATAAGGTTGCAGCTTTTGCCATGGCCGTGAGATTCCTTGCAGGCCCAGCTGTCATGGCTGCCGCTTCCATAGCCGTTGGTCTCCGTGGCGTCCTCCTGCACGTCGCCATTGTACAGGTCAATCTTTTCCCACCCCCTCTGACACACCGAATCCAGCACAATGTTCCCCCGTCACTCCCTAGACACTATTCCTTGAGCTCTCTCTCACTAACAATAATGGCATTCTCTCTCTATATCTTATCTTACGCCAACTTCTCCTTTACTTTGGAACTGTGCAGGCAGCACTCCCTCAAGGCATTGTCCCCTTCGTCTTTGCAAAGGAGTACAATCTGCATCCTGATATCCTTAGCACTGCGTGAGTAAAGAGACAGCTCTATATCTCACTGGAATCTCTCTAGGATTCTTTCTCTTTGTGCTTAGAACTGGTCATCTTGGTGATCTTTGGATGATGTTGCAGGGTTATATTTGGGATGCTGATCGCACTGCCCATTACGCTGGTTTATTACATTCTACTGGGTCTCTGATGTTAAGTATATCCCGAGAGACGAAGGGCGTCGAAAGACGGCAGCGTAGGCTGGGTTTCAGAGAGAAAGCAAGGAGAGGCGATCTCCAAACTCGTGGAAAAGGGAACCGGATCCGATTCTGACCGACGTGGTTTACGGAAAGAGCTAGGTTGCTGTAAAATGATGTGCCTTTCAATCTCAAGAGCTCTTCTTTCTTCTTTTGCCTTTGTGTGTGTGTCTCACCTTCATCCGCTCGTTGTTTTAAAGAATATAAATAAATAAGAGAATATAATGGTACATGCACATGGAAAAGAAATGTGAAGTTTAAGGAGAAAAAGAAAAATGTGAAACTAAACAAGAACTTTACTTATTTTTGGGAAGGAAGAAAACTTAAAATCATAACTATTTGATGATGATAACGACCAAGGTGGTGCAGTAGTTGTTTGGTTTCTTTCCCGTCAGCAATAAATGTCACAAAGAATGGCAAAAGAATGATAGGAGGGTCGTCTCTTTTCATCAAGGTTTTTTTGCTCGGTTGCGTCGGGATGGTGGTGTAAAGCTGAAGGAGATGTGAGAAGCCAACAAAGGAAAAAAAAGAAAAAAAAAGAGAGAAAGATTGGAGGCGAAGGTCTACATGGGTAGTGGAGGGCACGTGTTGGCCGCTTTGTACCCCATCATTACGCCTTCAGTGTTCGATTTGATGTCGACCCGCTTGGCATATTACAAGATCCAAAAAACTACGGAACGGCAACTTTTTCTTTCAAGGTGTAGTGGTTTGGCATTTCCGACGACAGCCTTGCCCTTCAAGATCCAGGGTCAGCGGAAAACTTTTTTTTAAAAAAAATATAAATTTTGAAAAATAATTTTTTTTAAAAAAATATATCTATAAAAGTACTTTTAGCATATTTGGTTGATTATGAAAAAGTGACAAATTTTCAAAGTGCTTATATTTGGTTAGCAATCCACTTTTCTGAAAAAGTTATGTATAATTCCTATTACGCCGTTAATAAAAATTAGGTCTTTAAAGTCTCTTTAATGTTTCTTTAATGCTGAACGGCCTTTTTGGAAAAAAGTAAAATGGAGTGATTCGCGCTTTATGGGAAAGTAAATTTTCCATGTTTCTCAGGGGAATGACTTTTCCATGAAATGTGAGAATCATATTTCCATGAGAATACAACTTTTCCGTCTCTCTCCTTTGAAAACTCCAACCAAACAAGAGGCATCTTATTACTTTTCCGTTGACCACACTTTCCCCCCTTCTTTTTCCGTGAACCAAACAAGCCCGTAGTGGCATTAATCAAGGGGATGTCGAGTTTTGTTGCCCCTTTTTCTGGTCATCATGCATGCGTGCGCATATGTATATATATGTATGTGTGTGTCTATATATATATATATATATATATATATATATATATATATATATATATATGTATGTATGTATGTATGTATGTATGAATGTGCATATATCTATTTGTTTATATATATATTTATGTATGTATGTACATATGTATGTATTAACTTTCACGCTTCCTTAGTTTCATCTATATGAAATTAAATTTGGTAGTATCTTAGGAATTTCAGTCGATGGGTTCTAAATGTGGGTGGATCCAAGTATTAATTTCCGTAGACAGGAAAAAACAAGATGTGCCACTTAGAAATTCTTTTGCAACAGCTAAGACCAATTTGTTTTGTTGCAATCTTAGGATAGATATTATATTGGAATCTAGTGAACTATAGTTTGCTAGCCAATGTCAGCATCAACTTGTGCCCCATAATTCAATTGTTTCTTTTAATAGCAAGTGTGCGCTTAGCTTTGTCGTTTTGGAGCCAAACACGTGTCCATCTAGTTCAGTTTGAGTAAGGTCAAGCAAAGCCAGATCGATCAGGATCCTATCCATTTTGACAGAATGCCGAGATCTTTATGATATCTAATAAAGAAAAGACTATTTGATCAATGGGGAATTCAAACTTCTAAAACTTGGGAAAAATCTCAATTGATTGCTGGAGTAGATGGCTATCGAATTATTATAATTTATAAAGCCATGGTTCCTTTTCTTATAGGGATAGGAAAATCGAAATATTGAACATGATAAGCTATTATATATTAGCCTTATTGGAATAGAAAAGGTAAATATGAACCGTTGGGTAAGTAATTACTAATGGATTTCAAGTTGTGAAGTCCTGAAATGAATCCACATAAAATTGTGAGGATGTAATCAATTACATACAACTCCTGTAATTTATCTCCTCTTCAAATCAGCGTAGTTCTTAAGGTTGAACAACAATGAGCTGTGGAAAATTCACTCTCTATTTTAGAGTTCCAGATTATATCATCTACTAGAAAGTTGGCTCATTGAATTGTTGCAGTTAACAGGGATTCGATCTAAATTAGCATATAGCTGAAATTTAATTACTTTACCTATATTTCCTCGAAAATTATTCTAGTAGTTGATAGGATCACTGACATGCCAGATCAATTAGCAGTAAAACTAGGTCGATTAAGAGAACAGGTTGGGCTTTGTTAATAAAAGGACTTAAACTTTTTAATAGGATGATAATATTGCAAAGAAAGACTGCAAATAACAGGAGTAATAACACACAAGTAGAGAAACTATCCAGTAAAGATTGATTATATGAGAGAAGTAATTGAGTACACACTATAGAAAAAATCGGCTTTACCGACGCTTTTCTGCCGACGCTTTTTACAAGCGTTGGCAATTTTTGGTCTAGCGTCAAAATTTACCAGCGCTTGTAAAAAGTGTCGGCAATAGGCGACTTTAATAAGCGTCGGTATAGTCGCCGGCCTAAGACGACGCTAAAAAGCGTCGTCTGAACCTATTTCGACGCTAATATGATCTCCTCTCTCTCCGTCGCGCACTTTCAAAAGGTGATCCCCCCCTCCCTAACCCCCTCCAGATTCAAGAAGCAGAACGACTCCGACGATGATGTCTTCGCCCGCCTCTTCGCTGCCTCCTTGGATCCCGACTCCGCCCCCTCTCCCCCGAACCGTGGATCCTCAAGTTCCACCTCATCGCCAGCGAGACCCTCTACGGCCTCTTCCTCTTGAGCTCCTCCCCGACCCTCGCCGAGATCGCCAGCCTCGCTGGCTACGACTACATGGTCGTCGACATGGAGGACGGCTCTGGCAGCATCGCAGAGGCCCTCCCTTGCCTCCGCGCCCTCGCCGCTGCCCGCACCCCGGCTATCCTCCGCCTTCCGGAGCTCTCTGCTGCCTGGGCCAAGAAGGCCCTCGATCTCGGCCCCCAGGGCCTCATGTTCCCCATGATCGAGTCCCCCAGCGCCGTTGAGCTCGCCGTCTCATTCTGCCGTTTTCCGCCACGCGGCGTCCGCGGGTCCGCCCACACAATGGTGCGCGGATCCGCTTACGGCATCGACGACGGCTACCTGGCGTGGGTTGACGAGGAGCTGCTGGTGATGTGCCAGGTGGAGACGGCGGCGGGGCTGGCGGAGATCGAGGCGATCGCCGGCGTCAAGGGGGTCGACGTGGTGCAGATGGAACCGCTGGATCTGAGCATGAGCATGGGGTATCTGTGGGATCCTAGGAACCGGAAGGTGAGGGATGCGATGAGGGGATGAGGAACAAGCTGTCAGCGGCGGAGGGCGGCGGCGCTGGCGAGAGGGGACCGTATTTGGGGGGGCTTGCGATGCCGCACGATCGGGCGGAGAATATGAAGATGAGAGGATATCATATGGTAACGGGGGTAGTGGATGTGGAGATTTTCCGGCAGGCGGTGGTGGAGGACATGCGGCGGTGGAGGAGCGCGGAGGTGGACATTGGGAAGGAAACGAAGAAACGAGGCTTTGATTCAAAATAATTTTTAAAATATTTTTTTAAAAAAAATATTTATAACGACGCTTTAAAGCATCACTAATTGGGTTTTTAGCGATGCTTAAAAGCATCGCTAAAAAATGTCGCTAAAAACCACCTTAGCGACGCTTTCTAGAAGCGTCGGCAATTCTTTTTTCCACTCTGACATAGCCGACCCTTTGGCGACGCTTTTAAAAGCATCAAAAGGAAACTGACCGACACTTATAAGTGTCGGTAAAAGCCTTAAAAAGCGTCGCCAAATCTTGTTTTTCTTGTAGTGACAAGACGGACATTTTCTAAGATGGAATAATTGTCAAGCGGGAGAACCGGATATACTGATAAGAGCTAAAGATGCAGAATCCTCCAATGCTCAATTGATCTTCTCCAACGTAGGCATGGCGTGATACTTCATGTTGAAGAACTTTAGACTAAGGTTAAGAATATAGAACCCGCTCAACACTTATTATGGTACATAGAAGAGGTGCAGAAGCATAGTTTATACCAGCTTAGTCAAATATCCATATATGTTGAGTATGAGAAATATTGAAAGAAGCTAGTGTGCACTTGGGTGCTAGGCGTCTGCTCCTTAAAGGCGACTCGGCTACAGTGATTGACTGGATCCGGAGCCGACAGACCGGGTCTGAGTCGCACCCACTACTCCGGAATATTTGGCGGCTCGTGGAGGAGTTAGAGTCATTCGAGCTTCGCATGTGTTTCGGAAGGCGAACAGTGCAGTGGACTAGGTCAATTTTCGGTCAATTTTTGGCCGATTTCTTAGCCAGTGATGGTGGTTTAAGGATGTGGGAGGAAGAGAAAGCAAGGAAAGGAAGATCAAAGCTTTACTTAGGCTCTGACAGTATTCTCTAGCCTCGATTTGCGATGGCTACTATGGGAGAAAACTATCAAAAATAAGGAGAAAGAGGGGGGTAAAGGAGAGAAAAGGAGACATGGTGCTCGTGGTGAAGGGCGACAAAGAGGAGAGGGTTCCTATTTATAGAGAGCCCTAGGGTCTTGATGAACCTAGGATTCCGGCATTGCCTCGGAGTCATTCGAGCGAAGTAAGATTTCTGTTCGCTGCCCTTGTTCGTGCAACACATGCGGTCTAGTTGAGTTAAGTTACAGCTGGGTATGGCTGATCAAGTGGACCAAGCCAAATCGAACCATCATAGTTCATGAAATATTGACTTGTTGAATCTTGTGATTAATTGATGAAGGCCCGTCTATAGAGTTGCAAGAACGGAAAGCACAAGAACTACATGGAAATCCTTCATTGAAATCCTCTATATTAGTTAAACCATGATCTACCTAACATAAATTTGAGGACCCATATATCCATTTAATGATGTGGTGAATGCCTCATACTGAACGCTAGAGTCATATCCTAGTGTAGGATTGGACCCAGTGTGTATCACCTAATAAATCAATCTGATAGATCCATTGCATTGTTGCATAGCTAGAGTTAATCTCCTTAATTTCCTTCCAATATAATTTTGCGGAGCTGAGAGTCCTTTGATTCTACTTTCATGTCACACACTCACATACGCACACACGTGCACACTTATAGAACTAAAATATGTGATATTGGTTTCTATCATTTTGTAAAGAGCCTAAGGAAACATGGTTGGCCCTAAAAGTCGTCGAGAGCTAATTAAACATATATATAATTTTTAGTCCGCATTTTAAGATCAACCGAAAAAAATATCGATTATATGTGATAACTAGTATGCAGGAAAGCTCATTGATTTTCTATCCAATGTGAGAAAGCCAAGTATTCTTTGAGAAAATCAATTTAAACCAATTTACATCATACAAATGCACTGTAGCAAATAGGAACAGGTTCAACCATTAAAAGATCGCATTCTGCACCACATTTTCTTCTTTTTTTTCTTTTTTTTTTTAAGTAAGGATGCATGCACTATGCTTATTTAATCTCCATCTCATGGGAGAGAAGCTTGGTTTCTGATCTGAATGTTTGAAATCTTTGGTTGCATGACATACACATTGACTATGATCTCATCCCATAGAATCTGTATCAATATGCCATCTTGATGAATCGATCAGCAAATAGAACCTGGGAATATTAGAAAATCTGCTGTAACCCTCAAAAACCTTATACGTAGTCAGAAAGATGTATTCTCATCTCAACAAATTAATTATCAATAGAACACTGAATCTCTTGTAATCAATGAAAATTTAAGTTGAACAACGCATTTAGTCTTGAGATTCATGTAGAAGGTAAACATTTCATCTGATCTAAATGTAATGTGGGATTCTACTATAATCTAGAGAAATGTCAGGTCAGAAAGTTGAAGCTGCCACAATCAGCTAGTGCTCTAGAATCATAAAGGTGTGGTCAACCCACTCTAGAAAGTTTTTAGTCTTTTTTTTTTTTTTTTTTTTTGCTACACTGGACAACTTATATAATTCTAGTATGAATACATCTAAAACAATCAAATATAACAAGTCACAAAGTGCTCTAGGCAGCTCTTCCTTACCCGTCTAGAGAACCTTCCAGCTTGATTAGCCACAAAAGAAGCCACCCAGTCCGCAGTTCCATTAACCTCCCTATGGACATGCTTGGCCCGGAAGATAATATCTTCGCTTGCCATGCCCTAGATGTCCCGAAGAAAGTTTTAAGTCCTTTCAAGGACTGTGCGGAGATGAAAAAAAGAGGCTAAGTGTAAGATGGTTCTTTGTATTAGAGATAGAGAATTCACATAAATAAAGATACATCAGTGTGAGAATCCTATGGTTTAGGGATTAGTTACAGCAAAATATGATATAAATAAGTAGAAAATACAACATTCTTCTTTTTTTCAGAGAGAAAGAGAGGGAAACACGTCCATACTATAATTATGTAAGTCCTAATACTAAGCAAAGGGGTAAGCCCTGCTTATAAATATTATTAGAATATATATTATAAGATCTAAAACTATTGTGAAATTATTGTCTTCTACTATATCTTAAAGATTGGTCTCTAACTTAAAAAGGGTGTTTGGCATGGGGTGATCATCCCAAAATCAAAGGTGATGTAGGTAGAGGTGATAAGATCACCGCATTTGGTCGCACTATGGTGATCCTCATTGCAGTAATCGTGGCAGTGATTCCAAATCACCACCACCTTTCAAATCACTATCCAACCCAGTGATGAGATGCCCGTTCTTTAAGGCCAAAAATTCAAGATCGCCTTAGGGCAATGATGTTGGGCTAAGAGTTGAGGACAAAAATACCTCTATGTCCAGTAAAAAAATTAGTATATCAATATACTGTTAATATATTATATCGATATTATATTTATATTATGAATATTATATTTATGTTATATTATATTATAATATATTATTAATTATATTATTGTCATATTATTATTCAATGATGATTTAAAATTATAGTAGAAATATATTGTTGTGCTTTATATTTATATAATGAAATTATTTAATATATAACTTCTATTTGCCTTATTTCCTAATCAAATTAATTATTAGGATTAAAAAATAATATATTATAAATATAAATAAAAAATATTAATTCTATAATAATAATTAATATATTTTTATGGGCGTAATAATTTATAGTGCTAATAATCATATTTTATAAAATATATTAATAATTAATATGTAAATAAATATATAATATTTTATTATAATATATTTTATATGATTAATAAATATATTTTATGAAATATATTGAGGGAAATTTTGAAATTATATGGTGATTGATCTTGAATTTTTGTGAAATACCAAATAGGTTACTTGTGGATATCTGAAAAAATTTTATCATTGGAACATAGTATACCAAATGCGGTCATGTTAAATTATCATGGATTAAATAACCCCAAGATAAGGATCACCAATGATCTAAGATCACCTAGGTGATCCCATTTGAGTCACCAAATGTCACCTAAAGATTACAATAGCTTGAATTTTAACTTTTTTGAATTTTAAGTCTCCTACAATAAAGGGATAAGTAGGGAGAGAGAGAGAGAGAGAGAGAGAGAGAGAGAGAGACTAATAAATCAAGTTGTATTCCTCCATTACCTTATCCAATCATACTCCATAGGTGAGCCATGGTAGTTAAAATAAGCAAATAGTACTGAAATGTGTATATCATTGGGTCCCAAACATAGTGTGGATTAGTGGAGATGTCCAGCATTGATGCACAAGTATTTGTTGCAAATGATTCCATCCACCTTTGTTCTCCTAAAAGGTTTTTGAAACTTTTAAACTGGTTCAACTGGAAGGAGAAAAAAATTCTTCCTCTGATTTGCTCAACCAAAATGTTTATCAACTCAAAGGCATAGCCAGATTTTATGGAAAAATTGTAAGTAGGGTTTTTTCTCTTCTTACAAATAAGGGACATTTTTCAAATTTGCAAGATATAACTTTCTAGTTGGAGTTGGAATTCTATTATAAATCTAAAAGGAGTGAAGCAGCCAGATATAGGGGATCCTTTGAACTTGGTACAAGCAGCAATCAAATTTAGTTAGAATCTTGAAGTACTTTATTAGGGACACTAATTTCTTTCTGAGTTTTGATCCTTCAGATTAGGCAATTTAAAAGATACTGTAGTATTTGTTTTTAACCTTTTTTTTATTTATACTGGAGTCTAGCATGTGCGATGCACATACATTGCATATACCGTCTTGACCTTTTACTTAAAAAATTAAGCAAGAAATGATTTTTCTCCTTTTTATTACCCATGGTTGGTGCGGACACTAGTACTAGACTGATTATTTTGCGAGATCACGGTCGTCGCAGGAGGACGGTCCAGCCACTTTCGTTGTGGTTGGATTGATTAATGTTATTTTTGTATTATTTTATGTTGGTAGGATTAATTTGCATATTATCATTTGAGGATCTTGTTCAGATTGTTTTCTTTATAAGGACCTATCTGTTATTTTGTGGCCCTATATGTATATGGGGCATGCATTTGTTTTTTTTTAATGAATGATACATGAAAATTAGTCTTCTTCCTCTTCCTCTTCCTCTCCTCTTTTCTTCTTCTTCCCCTCTTCTTCTCCTCTTTCACTCTGCCTCTCCATCCATTACCTCCGTCCTGCATCAGCTTTGGTATCAGAGCAGGGCTGACTTTGCCTCTATTGCTGAAGTCAAGGGATCCAGTTTATGGACGGACCCCCGCCGATTCCTTTTCGCCTTTCCCTCATCTGTATTTTGCTGGAGTACTTGCCCCGCAAATGCCGGAACGCACGGAGAATCGCTGCACGGCATGCATTCTGAAGAAGAAGGGTTGTTCCCTTTCTTCTTTGTTCTCTTCTCTCTCCATCATCTCACCCCCCTGAAGAAAAAGGGGGCAAAACCCTCTCGTCGGTCGCTTCCTACCCAGCGCCATTCCACCGGTCTCCTTCGCCAGACGCCGTCGCCGCCTTCGTCCCCCACCGCCGCTGCATCCGTCGTTGTCTCCCTTCCCTTCCCTCCCCTTTCTCTCGGGTCTCACACAGAGAAGGAAAACCTCGTCGCCGGGTACCCTCACAGTGGCCTGGGAGGAAAATAAACTGGCCTCCTCGTCGTTTTCTCCTCCAACCGTCACTGTGCATGCACCAACTACCGCTGTCGTTTCGCAACGCCACCGATTCGCCATCGGACACCACCATGCCTCCCCGGAAGCTTCGGCCACATATTGCGGCCACCACCCGTGGCCGGATCCAGGAGAAGGATGCCGCCGCCCCATTCGACGCCACCCCACTCCACCGGCGCAACACCTCCCCGCAACCACCGCCGCGTAATCCGGCGTGATCCGTCGGAGTCGTCGAAGGGGGAAGAAGGTCTACAGTGAGGGTAAGGTCTAAACCGTTAGCCCATCATCCATTAGCCCGAACCATTTCGGAAAAAAAAAAATCTTGCAGATCGGACTGTCTTAGCGGGTTGGGTCTATTAACCCGATAACCCGACTCCACTTGAGTTATTAAAAAAAAAAATCAAAATTTGAATTGCAGCACGTGACGCGTAAGTCACGCACGTGCGGGAGATTTCTTCTTTCCCTTCCTTATTTTTCCGACTACCTCTCTTCTTCGGTATCTCTGATCATCGCTTCCGCCACCCCACACCATCCCTGCTCGGCCATTACCACTTCCGCCCACCACCACCAGATTTTTCTTTTTCCTTCGCACCACCGCGCCGTCCGCCTCTCCCCTCTGCCGCGGTTGTTGCCACTCTGTCAGATGCTCGCCGGCCCTCCTGTGTCCACCACCATTTCCCACGCCCCTCCCACCACCACCAATCCCCTGCCTTCCACTGCTATCTGCGCCCCCGCCCTTGTCCCACCGCCGCTGCCATCTCTGCTCCTTGCACCACCGTGCCACGCGCCGCCCCCGCTCTTCCGTGCCGCCGCTCGCCGCTGCTAGTCGCCGCCGCGCTGCTGCTGGTTGATGCTGCGCCGCCGTGCCGTCGCGTTGCCATCGCCGCCGTCGGCTGCTGCACCACCACTGTCAACTCTGACAGCCGCCACCGTAGACCGCCCCAACTGCAGCCGCCATCAGTTGCTCCGACCACCTCCATGGGAGTTGTCATAGTGATGACCCTCCAACACCGTGACCATCGTCCCAGGACCATTTCAGCTTGAACATCTTCTGCGCGCAGAGGCCTCTCTCCAGATTGGGTCGGCTCTGTTTTCCCCGCCCCTACAGGTTAAATTTGCTCATTTAAATTGGCATTAATTATCGCATTTTTGTGCTTGGTGATAAGTTCCACAAATTCAAAACAAATGCAACCACATACATCCACAAGACAACCAGAAACCCTAGTAGTCACATTTCTTTATTATTAACTGTGGAGCTAGATCAAATCGGGGAGACATACGTGGTTCCGTGACACCTTGCATAGTCCGAGAACTTGGTACTACTTGATTGCAGCTACTTGTTGGCCTGCGTCTTATATTAATGTTCAGTTTGCAATAACTATTTGCTAGGGAGTAGTTTTAGTTTATATTGAGCATCTACTTTGCAATTTTGAATTCATTTCATGCATTAGGTCTACTTAGGAACCTTTATAGTTGGACGGCTCATACATTTTGTCATTCATTTTATGCATCTACGTAGTGGTCGTGTCGCATATCATCCTGAGTCCCAATTAGGCATGGATTTCAAAATCGAAGCTCTATTAAAAGCTATCCAAGACATTAACGCTCAAGTCCAAAACAACAATGCCCAAATTCATGACCTAACCACAATGTCCACCCAGGTTAATGCTCGACTTGATTCAATCGAGGCTTCAATTCGGAGGATTATTGAATTTAAGAAAGCTAGTAACTCCCATTTACCAGGTCTTGAAGGGGATGACACCCTAGAACAATTTCTAGACCAACAAGACTCTGTTCGGCAGGGCAATCTTGATAATGGTCTGTTCTAGGTCACCATCATGCCTACCCTCGCCCTAGAGGACCTGGTCCCTTTCCTAATATTGATAGAGGTTACCGATATAACGTAGAATCTAGAGAACCTCGTGACCCTGATGACGATATAATGCGAGGCATTAGGGTTGAAGCCCTCACTTTTGATGGTCGTCTTGATCCGAAAGTCTTCTCAGATTGGTTACGCAAAATGGACCATTTCTTTGAGTGGTACAATATGTCTGATGAGAAAAAAGTCCAATTCGCTAGGATGAAACTCCTTGGTCGAGCTAAGCTATTTTGGCAAAACACTGAACAACTGTTAGCTAGGAGACATCAACATGCTATTACTGATTGGGTCGAAATGAAAGAAAAATTGAAAGAAAAATACCTTCCATTAAGCTATCAAGCTGACCTCCTAGATCGCTGGAATAATTTAAGACAAGGTAGCCGCACAGTTACTGATTATATCGCTCAATTTGACGAATTTATGATGCGAAGTAATGTAGCTGAAGATGAACGTATGATCTTGAGCCGATTTCGATGGGGCCTAAATGATGAGCTTAGGAAAGAACTTATTCTTCGTGAAGTGGCCACCTTAGACCAAGCCTATACATTTGTGCAAAACTATGAGCAGTTCTCTAAATCTATGTTTGCTAGGCGCCCTGACACCAGACGGGTTTCCACTAGTGCCCAACCATCTGGACCCAGACCCTCAATCGGTTCTATCCCACCTAAACCCTTTTCTTCTACACCTATCCAAAACCGAGATATTAAAGGCAAAGGAGTTTTAGGTGAACCTCTAAAGACAAACTCAAGAATTCAGTGTTTTAAATGCCAGGGATTTGGTCATGTTGCCTCCCAATGTGTAAATCAGTCCCTTGTTATTGATACACAAGCACAGGAGGATGACATTGATAAGTTGGAGGAACAAATTTAGGAGCCCAGATTAGAGGATATTCAATATGTCGAAGACGAACCTGAAAAAGAACCACATACTTTAGGCTATATCCGAACTACTCCCCAAATAATTGCCCACGAATCTGACCAACCCACTATGAGTGTCGTAAGGTGTGCAATTACCCAACCTAAGGAGACTGATGACTGGAGACGAACCTCAATTTTCCACACTTACATAAGTGCGGAGAAAAAGATTGTAAAGTTATCATAGATAGCGGGAGCTGCATTAATGCGATATCTTCCAGCATTGTCTCCTGCTTGGGTCTGACTCCTATGTCCCAACATCAACCATATAAAGTCTCCTGGATCGACACGTCATCCATTCACATTACGGAAAGGTGTCTTGTACCCATTCAAATTCTTTCTTATAAAGACACTGTTTGGTGTGACATACTCCCAATGGACGTAGGTCATCTGATATTGGGAAGACCTTGGTTGTTCAACCTCGACGTCACCATCTACGGTCGAACTAACTCTTGCTCTTTTGTATTCCAGGGCAAAAAAATTAAGCTTAATCCTTACGGCCCAGTACACTAGATAAGAGTACGAGCAAGAGTAAATCAAAGCGGAAGGAACTCCATATTCTTAGCCCCACGAAATTTGAAAGGAACGTATTTAATGACTCTCCGGTGTTTGCCCTGCTAGTTAAAGAACTTCACCCACATCTTCAAAGCACATTACCGGCTGAAGCCCTTGCTATCCTTGAGGAGTTCAAAGAAGTTTTTCCTGAGGATCTCCCGGATCATTTGCCTCCTTTGCGTGATATTCAGCACGCCATTGATCTAGTCCCGGGAGCTACTCTTCCTAACTTGCCGCATTATCGAATGAACCCTTCTGAGCATGCAGAGCTCCTAAGGCAAATTAAAGAGCTCCTACAAAAGGGATTTATTGGGAAGAGTCTAAGTCCTTGTGCTGTACCTGCCCTACTTACGCCGAAGAAAGATGGGACTTGGAGAATGTGTGTAGACAGTCAGGCTATTAACAGAATCACGGTCAAATACCATTTTTCTATTCCCCGGCTCGACGACATGTTGGATATGATGGTGGGTGCCACCATTTTCTCCAAGATTGATTTAAAAAGTGGCTACTATCAAATCCGAATTCGCCCAGAAGATGAATGGAAGACAGCCTTTAAGACAAAAGATGGCCTTTACGAATGGCTGGTAATATTTTTTGGTCTCTCAAACGCTCCTAGTACCTTTATGCGAGTGATGACTCAAGTACTACGATCTTTCATGGGCAAATTTTTAGTTGTGTACTTTGACGATATCCTTATTTGTAGCCAATCTAAAGAGCAACATTTAATCCATTTAAGGCAATTGTACAACTTTACGCAATGAGAGCCTCTATGCTAACCTTAAGAAGTGTTCATTTTTCACTACTTACGTAAACTTCTTAGGGTACTTAGTCTCTTCTGAGGGCTTATCTGCTGACCCTGCGAAAATCATTGTAATTGTCGAATGGCCTAAACCTAGGAATATTACCAACATCCATAGTTTTCATGGCCTAGCCACATT
This sequence comes from Phoenix dactylifera, assembly GCF_009389715.1. Taxonomy (NCBI): domain Eukaryota; kingdom Viridiplantae; phylum Streptophyta; class Magnoliopsida; order Arecales; family Arecaceae; genus Phoenix; species Phoenix dactylifera. The sequence continues at coordinate 245,497 of NW_024067972.1, forward strand.
TTACCATCGTTTCATAAAGGGATATAGTACACTTATGTCACCTATCACAGATTGCCTTAAACGAGGTAATTTTCAGTGGACGCGCGCTGCTGCTAAAGCATTTAGTGACATTAAGAAGAGAATGATGGAAGCGTCGGTTATGCGACTCCTTGATTTTAGTAAAGTTTTTGAGGTGGAATGTGATGCATCTGGCTTAGGTATAGGTGGTGTGCTTAGTCAAGAACGTCATCCTATAGCCTATTTTAGTTTAAAGCTGAACGAGGCTAAACAAAGGTATTCCACCTATGACAAAGAATTTTATGCAATAGTCCAGGCCCTACGGTATTGGCGACATTATCTTCTTCCAAATGAATTTGTTCTCTACTCTGACCACGAAGCACTTCGTTTTCTTAATTCCCAAAAAAAACTTAATCATCGCCATGCTAAATGGGTTCAATTTCTCCAGGACTACACTTTTGTTCGCAAGCATATGTCAGGTGCAGCGAACAAAGTTGCTGATGCGCTGAGTCGACGAGTAACCCTGTTGTCCGCCATGTCTGTTTTCATCACCGGTTTTGACAAACTTAAGCACGATTACTTGTCTTGCCCCGATTTTGGAAAACTATATCATGCCCTTGCTGATGGACAAGGACCTTTGATTGATAGTGTTTATCTTCAAGACGGGTACTTGTTCAAAGCTTCCAAGCTCTGTATCCCGCAAACTTCCGTACGAGATTTTTTGATATGGGAAGTGCATGCCGGTGGTCTCGCTGGACATTTTGGGCGAGATAAGACCATAGAAGAAGTTAAACATCAATTTTTTTGGCCAAGTTTGAAACGGGACGTTGTTAAAATTATCGGACAATGTCGCACATGTCAACTAGCTAAGCACAAAAAATAAAATACTGGCCTCTACACTCCGTTACCTGTCCCAGATCGCCCTTGGCTAGACCTTAGTATTGACTTCGTGCTCGGCCTTCCTCGTTTCTTTCGAAAACATGATTCCATTTTTGTGGTTGTGGATCGTTTTTCTAAAATAGCTCACTTCCTTCCTTGTTCCAAAACTTCTGATGCCTCTCGAGTAGCCAAGATTTTCTTTGATGAGATTGTTAAGTTATACGGTTTACCGAAAACCATTGTATCCGATAGGGATGTCCGCTTCATGAGCTATTTTTGAAAAACCTTGTGGCATATGGTTGGCATCAAACTTAAATTTTCTACTGCTTATCATCCTCAAACCGATGGCCAAACCAAAGTCGTCAACCGAAGTCTAGGTAACCTTTTGCGAAGTCTAGTCGGTGAACACAATCGTAACTAGGATTCTATTCTGCCTGTCGTCCAATTTGCACATAATTCGTCAGTCAATAGATCTATCGGGATGAGTCCATTTGAGGTAGTTCATGGTTATAAAGCTAAAAAACTTGTAGACCTCCTACCTATGTCCCCACATATTCAAATTTCTGAGTCTGCACATGCATTTGCACAACACATTCATACTCTGCATCAGAAAATTAGCAAGCGCATTCATATGAGTAATGCTCAATATAAGCTACAGGCTGATTCTCATAAGCGAGATAAACAATTTCAAACTGGAGATTATGTTATGATATGTATTCGGCCTGAGCGGTTTTCATCTGGAATCGTCAAGAAACTGCAGGCTCGTAGTGCTGGGCCCTTTCGAGTATTGCAACGAGTGGGCACTAATGCCTATGTCCTTGATCTTTCCTCTGATTTTGGTATTAGCTCCACTTTTAATATTGAGAATTTGGTTGCTTACAAGGGTCCCCCTTCCATTCCTATTGACCCTTTCACTGAGCTATCCCTTGAGCTTGATGATACTCCTATTATTGATTCCATACCATCTCCGACCTATTTACCCTTACCACCAGCACAAAAAGAACATATTGATGCCATTTTAGATGAGTAGACTGTTTCTACCAGTGATGGGGGTGTTCAACGTTTCTTGGTTCGCTGGCGAGGATGCCCGGAGTCCGATGCTACATCGATGACACGTGAGGAGTTCCAGCGTATTGACCCAGATCTCCTGGAGTACTATCAGAGTCATTCGTCGGGGTCAACTTCTTACCCGGAGGGAGTTGGTGCGGACACTAGTACTGCATTGATTATTTTGCGGGATTACGGTCGTCGCAGGAGGACGGTCCAGCCACTTTCATTGTGGTTGGATTGATTTATGTTATTTTTTTATTATTTTATATTGGTAGAATTAATTTGCATATTGTCATTTGAGGACCTTGTTCAGATTGTTTTCTTTGTAGGGACCTATCTGTTATTTTGTGGCCCTATATGTATATGGGGCATGCATTTGTTTTTTTTTTAATGAAATGATGCATGAAAATTAGTTTTCTTCCTCTTCCTCTTCCTCTCTTCTTTTCTTCTTCTTCCCCTCTTCTTCTCCTCTTTCACTCTGCCTCTCCATCCATTACCTCCGTCCTGCATCAATGGTGCTTTAGGTTCCAGACATGCAAGAATTTTTAAAAAAACTCCATTATTTACAGTTTGATAAACTAATACTTTATGTAGATATTGCATTTTTTTTATATGATAAGGGATATTGATAGTAGTATTTATAAGATAAAAGAACTCTATTTTGATTTTTATTAAGATAAAACTAATCGAACAATATGAGATGTCCAGGCCCATACAAAATTTATACCGTACCGTACTGCACCGTACCTACTGATGCTATGCTAGTGTATCTTACTGTCTATTTTTCTACTTTTCCAAAATTTGATTTCTGTCTATTTTTCTATTTTTCTACTTACTATCAAATGGTTTAATTTATCCATTTTACAAAAAAAACACAAATTTTTTGGTGACTTACTGTCTATTTTTCCACTTTTCCAAAATTTGATTTCTTGGCTAGAAGATGAATATAACACAAATTTGGGGCCAAACCCAATTAGTATAAATAGTGGATAAAAAAATTACTTTTAAGTTTTCCACCAGTATTTTCTTTTTCTCTTCACCTTTTTTATTTTTTTATGAGAGATTCAAATTAAGCAGGTCGAAGAAAAAAAGAAAAAATGTTGGAGCCAAAACATGAGTTGAGATGACTCTATTTCTACGTAGTATATGGCATGTGACAATAGTCCACCAACTCAAAGTGAATCATGTAAACACCCACTACCCGCATTAAATGAGAAATTAAGCCAGCAATGGGTCAGATATAAGTCGCGATGGCTATTATCAGTATCCGCCCTACATTTATACCAGATTGTTATAAATGGTTTTAGAACGATCCCAACCCATAACCTATATGAAATAGGGAACACTGCAGCATGGATCCATTGAGGCTGACCTTGTAATTAGATTTGAATGGATTTGAATCTTTAGCCTAACAAGGACGTCAGGGCTTAAACGGAGGAAATATGTGAGGATCCATATGGGCGTGTATTTAGTGCCACATTAGTTATTTGTTGAGTAGATCTTGGATACTTATACAAGATTAAGGACCCAAATAATGCCTTCCGACAAGTCATTTTGGGTTAGATCATGGGTTGTTACAAATGAGGGAGAGTCTCAGGGTAAAATAGAACCGACAAAGTTAAATAGAGCAAATTGGACTGATTGGATTGGATAAAATTATATAAAAAAATTATATAAATTATTTTGTTTTTGCTCCCAAAAGAGAAAAGAGTTATATATAGCGTAGATTCGTATCTGCTCCAAAAATACGCCTATTCGGATTGCGAACCCTCGATTAGCCATATTGGACCATTAAAAAAAAAAGACAGAGCCACCAAGGTGGTAGCCTCGTGGTAAGGGGGCGATAATTCCACTCAAGTTATCCGGTTTCGAAACGCGCGTGCGTCGATTAAATTAGGGGACCGGATGCCTCATGCCCGGATGGCTTGCTGGCGGTACCAAGATGGCGCTGGGGTGACGTACCCACACGTGAGGCGGTGAGCTCATGGGTCGGGGAAGGCACGCGAAACCTGCGACCTATATCGAATATTCTCTGGTGGAAGGGGGGCCAGTAGGGGCTGCTATGCGGTGGGCTGGTCCCTCCCACTCTCCTTTTTTTTTCAACAAAAAAAAAAAAAAAAAGAGAGAGAGAGAGAAAGGCAGACAAGGATAAGGAGCGAGGAGACGAAGGTGTATCGGATGTAACACCTAACCAGATGATGACGACTCAAATTCAACACAAGAAATTAATTGCTGTCCGCTAAAAGCGAGGTCCATCCAACCATTTTTTGGGTAATCGCAGCCTTCAGACTGCAGCTGAATCTTTTCATACCAGCAACCAGACCGAATAATCCGAGAGCAGAATTGTAGAACCAGCACTTCTTAATTATAGCCCAGGATGGGACGCTTCATTTGATCCCATTGGCATCCAAAGCAAGAAGAAGGTAGAGAGGCCTGTTTTTTATTAAAAAAGAGAGAGAGAGAGAGTACAGAGAAGCACTGGGAAAAGGAGCATTTGGGAACTGGAGGGAGGGGGGGGGGACAGCCTATCAGAAAGCTAGCTGTATCTGTGTCCGTCCCTTGGCCGACCAGGCACGGGCTGGTGGCGGACATCTCCCGCACCTAAAAACAGAGTCTCGTCGGGCAATGATCCACGCCCCACCCCACCCGCTACCCTCTTCCACCATCCCGCCAGCCTTCTCTGTTTCTCTGGTTTTTTTTTTTTCCCTTTCATTCCTTTTTAGTATTTGGAGTCATTTCAGAGACACCATTAGACACCATATGGCCGTGCACCACGCCAATCATGTCATCTCATTTTTACGGGCCCAATGCATATTATGTTCATTTCAGCTCACAGGAATGAACTTGCCTGTTTGGTATGGCGCACGGCTAATCGTGCACCCAATGCAAAATATATAGTACAGACAGAAGATGTTATATCATGCATCGACATGGTTGTGCACCATGCCAACTACATCGTCTCGTTTCTATAAGCCAACCATCGAGACAAACAATATTGGCGTGATGTATAGCTACATGGTGCACTATAAAGCCGACGTGCTATCTAGCGCACAATGTGCACCCTACATGTTCGTTTCAATGATTGGCTTTTGGAAATGAAACAGCCTTATTGGTATGGTGCACGGCTTTGTTTGTGTACCCAGTGCAGAATATAATTATATTACAGACAGAAGAAATTATATCATGCACTGCAAGCATCGATGTGGTTGTGCATCATACCGATTATATTGTCTCGTTTCTGTGATCCAATCATCGAGACAAGCATTGGCCTGATGCATAGCTATATGGTACATCTAGTGTAGAATGTGTTTGGGGCCACTGAGCTTGGCATCGGACAGAAGAAGCGCCTTCGGTGGACCGATGCTATTTCTGGTTTTAACTTTGGTTTTGCGATAGCACAGGTGGTGGGAGGTGGAATGAAAGATTCCAATTTGATACTTGCAATATTGGGGCCTTTGAAATGAATGGCCAATGTGATATGTTTTTAGGTTCCAAGTGTTCCAAAAAAGTGGCCGTTTCATCCTCTTGGGCGCACGTATCTCACGTTTTCTTTCGACGATAGAATGATGGCCAGGCACGATACCAACTTTTGCAGACTGGTATTCATGCTGTCATTGACGACGGAGATTTTCGTACATTTGGATGAACTGATGGGATGGCGTGGAAGTTGAACAAATGCCGCAATGGTTCGCAGAATCCAATGTCTCTTCCAGCTGAACTCCACCTCAATTGTACGTCTCTGTCGATCCATCGGTCAGTGATCAGTAGTGACTGAACCTATTAGGTACAGGCTGTGGAGGTCCATCTATGTTCCTCTCTCTCTCTCTCTCTCGATCCAAAAATTTGTTAAAAAAAAAAGCTAAAAAATATTATTTAAATTTTTTAGTTTTTTATAAATATTTAAGCCAATATGAAAATAAACATACGTTTGCACGAGTCCTGACAATCTAGCCATCAATCATTTACTTATATATCATAGATTGATGCATGGATGGTGGATGATTCTAGCCAACCTTTTAGAATGTAAATGAAAGGATGGAATTCAAAGTTACAAGATTTGCAGGATAATGGATTGCAACATTGAGTTAACTAAGGTATAGAGTGTGGTTACCGGCTTTCATTCAATCCTTCAGCTCCTTTGTTTCTTGGATTAGGAGGAGTTTGCGTTTCATATGATAACAAGATAGGGTACCTTTGCTTCTATGCACCATTGTGCTTGCTAAACCATGATTGAGCCATAGATGTATCTCTAGGATCACTCTACCACTCACCCTCCTTGGAGACTCGACAAGGAGGAGGTCTTCATTCGGTAATGGCATCGGCATCCTTAATCATGCAGGATTGGCTTCACCATCTATGAGAGAAACTTGCAGCTGAAAATAAAAGATGGTGCTGGACACCATAGTTAGGAATGCAAAGATGAGTACTGCATCCAAGTTCTTCCAATACCAATTTGCACTCAATGCTGCCAAATCATAGGCACCTCTTTCCTACCTATGCATGGGCTACTATAAGAATCCAAAAGGAAAAACATTCAATATTTGAGCTCAAATGTAACTGTCATGAATGAGATGACACTTGTCAAGTTTCTTTCCAGGATTATTCCATCTTGATTTTTTTTATTAATTCCTTGTCCTATAAAAAAATGACTTCACATGTTTGCCAAATTTGTTGCAAAAAAAAAAAATGTAACTATGCATGATCTCCTTCTTGTCTATGTCCTAGGATTTGTTGCGCGCCCACACACACACATATATGCATATATTATTGAGAATTCACGTTCAATGGATGAAAATTTTTCACACGAAATGACCGTCGAAGGACTCAAATCTATACTATTTGGCTTAGCATAAACCTTTATCATTGACCACCAAGTAATCACCCCTATTGTTTTTTCTTTTTAAGATTAAAAAAGAAATCCAGGAGGGATAAGTGGATAACAATAGCTGAGGTAGAATTTCTATGTCAACTCATTTCGTCTGTGCAGGCAGATATTGACTCTTTATGTAAAAGTAGTCACCAGCTCAGTGCTGCTTTCTTACTCTGGAGTTAGGCTAGAATGCCTCCATGTGAATGAGTTTCTTGCTCGAGTCCTTCCTGAATTTTTGTCAGGTGCGAAGCATCCGTCCTGAGCTATCAAGACCTATTGTGCACCCTTGATCATATCTTCTAAGGTCCTAAAAGGAAAAAAAAAACACACACTGGAATCCTAATCCAATCAGCACTTGCCAACTATAAGTTGCATTGTAGAAAATCTGTAGGTCAGAATCATTGCAAGTCCGACCAACTTTTGTCCAACATGACATGCTTTTGCTCTTATATCTATCAAAGGGACCAAAATGGATGATTCCAAGTATCCAGAGCTAGCTCGCTATATTGGATGTCTGTTTTCCACCAAGCTAGCCATTGGGTGTGGGTCATTTGGTAGGTGGAAGAGAGCTTATCTAGTCTTCTTCTGCTTTTGAAGGTACAACCATCAGCCCTACTAAATGTTGCAACATAACCAAAGTTCTTGTCTTAGTTGATATTGAGTTCAGATTGTTTCCTTCCGGCGATGATCGCAGGGAGTCGATGATATTCTCCGGGAGGATGTAATTGCCTTGACTTTTGTCAAAAAGAAAAGAAATACAGAATGAAGAATAATTGCCTATACTAATAAAATCATTTCGAATAAAACGATGGGTTATCTTATTACATCTTTAGTCCTCATTTCAAAATCTTTGAGAGAACATGGTGATCTTTGAAGTTCCATCAACTGTTAGATAAATCCATTGAATTATCCTCCATGCAAAATACTAGGGATTAGTTATGTATGATGACAACAGTTCGACAAAATTTAATACATTGTATCATTGGTTTAATAGTTAGAAGATAAACCTTGGCATAATAGACAGGTTCAAAACATAGAAATAGTCTCTCCATACATAAAATGAGGCTGCATACATTTGACCTTCTTAGATCAGTGTGTTACAAGTAGGGATGCAAATGGGTTGGGTCCCAACCCAGTTTTTTGTTCGAGTCTTAATTTTGGACTCAAACCCGACCCAACTGAAGATCGGGTCGGATCGGATCGGATCCACGGCTATAATTTTTGACCCAGCAGGTCATTCAGGTTGGGTCGGATCTATGTATAACCCAGACCCAACCCAAAAAAATTCGAGTCCAGGTCGGAGTCAGGTCCAGATCGGGTCCGGGTCCGAGTTAGAATAGGAAAAAAAAGAGCTGAAAAAAAGTACTAGCATGCAACAAAAAAATCCACATATGCACGGGTTTTCAAGTTGTAGGGCCAAATGCCCAGTATTTTTATGTTCTACTTCTCTAAGGTTCTCTAGGGGACTCGGGACTCCCCTTCGATTCAATAAGGCTGCAAATGCGCTTATGGTTGAATCACTGATGGCTCTGGCCTCTTGCTCATGCTTAATCAAATAATCAATGGAATGGGTTATGAGTTATGGGCTTGAGGACTCGAAAAAATGGATTAATCAATCAGTGAATGGGTTATGGGCTGCGGCCTGCAGGCTTAAACGGGTAATCCGGATTCGGGTCGGGCTGAATCGAGTAGTTGGGTAAACGATCCAAATTGACCGAAAGAAGAAATAAGTCGGGTCGGGTCCAAGTCGAGATTGGGTTGACTCAGACCCGACTCAAAAAAACAGAACAGGTCCAATTTTAGAATCCGACCCGACCCGACCCATTTGCAGCGTTAGTTACAAGAATCCAAGCTTCAAATTTTGGTGTTTTTTATGGTTTATAAATTTAGAGTTGAAATGTTCTAGCTTTGCTCATGTCTATCATCTGGTTGAAGTGGAAAAATATTAAAAACAAAAAGAAAAGCAAGAAATCTTTTTTCTTTACATTGAAGGCAGTGCTACAATATGATTTAGCTTAGCCTCCTGCCTTTGACATAAAGGGCAGGCTACTCTGATGCCTCCAACTTTGCACAAGTCTCTTGGCTTGAATCCTACCTAAATTTAAAGCTGCGTGCAAAGCTTCAGGCCTCAGCTGAAGCTATCTATCTTCAAAATAAATGAGCAGCAATGAGCTACTCAGACGCTTGCTCGGCCATTTTTGATTCAAACTATTAGAAGTTCAAGTAACATAAGCATGTAATGTGCCTTAACTCTGATATCATGCTGTCTCTTGTTTGATAGGTTGATGCTATCAAAGGGACCAGGATTCTTTCTTTCAAGGACCTACAGCTAATGCAGTAGGATGTTTCATTTCGACCCAATGGATGTGGGCCTTCGACCCATTAGACATGGGCCATCTGGTAGTTAGAAGGGCTCATCTTGCCCCCATGATGGTGCCAATAGTCCTACTCAACATTGAACCATACCTAAGTTCACCACCTAAGTTGATGTCAGGTTAATGATGCTTCCTTGGGTGGCTAATAAAAACCCCATGTACACTGTGCAGTTATACTCTGCCTGTATCATAGGTATTATTTCAAATATTTTGTGTTAACATGAATAATAGGCTGCAACATTCTGCTAGTTGTTAGGTAAACTCATTGCATTATCCATGATGGAAATCAGGGCTTAAAAAAAGAATGGAAATTTTAGCTTTGGGCTAATTCTAATGTTTGATTTGTCGAAAGGTAACAAAATCATATTCTTTTGAAACTATCATTCTTTTGAAGAAACACCAGCCAGTGCTTCACTATCACAGCCTTTCGAGGAAAGTGTTCTAAACTAAAATCTTTGATTAAAAATTCAATGGTAGATCAAAAATAAAAGATCTACACCATTAATAGTGATATATACTTGTAAATACATCTGGAAGTAATTAAACAATTATATCTTTTGGAGATCTCTAATCCATACATCATGGACAATGCTTAATGTGCTAACTAGAATACATTGACGGCATATTTAAATGGCGATTCCATTTTATTTATCATGATCCATACATGTTAAATGTACATAGATTGAAAATTAGCTAATTTTGATGCTTATGTCATAGTAAAGCATTATCTAATATCATTAAAATATGTATTTTTGTACCCACTTGATGCACAGGTTAGAGAGTAGCAAAACATGCAATTTTTAATTTCCAGACTTTTTTTATGATGCACATCATGATCATGGTATGGATCTTTGATTTAGATGCTCCTCTATTGATTTTGAATCAATAAACCTTTTATCAACGTTTACCATTAAAAAGAAAATAACCAATGCATGAGAAGACCAACTATCAAGTACTATATAGATGAGCTGTTAGAATAAGAATCTATGAAGCAATACTAACATGAACAAAAGCATGTATCCATAAATTAAAACTTCATTGGGATTCGATTAAATTTCAGTGACATTAACATGACATATCATGAAGCATAGGTATACATATTCAAGTGGACATCATCTAGATTTATATAATGGGACATCATCTTTTGGAGTGGACCAAGGATACTTCATTGTTGGATCCCTTGGAAATTTTCTGAAGTTGACAAACGGTGCCCATAACATCAATCTTCATACAAAAGAAAATTTATATGAGTAACTGAAAGATAAAAACAAATCATGCACAGGCTTGCTCTGTGGCATCAATATACTTAATGAGATGATTTTTTCCATAAAGCAAGCAATGCACATTCACCCCATTGTGGAAATCATGGCACAGGCCAATAGAATGACCATGGGATCATTTGTTAAGTGATTTAAAAAAAATGTCAATCTTTGATCTTATTAATAATGTACAATCAACTGTTATCACTCTGAATCTGAGATGTGAAGCAAGTCATGAAAGGCCACATATGTATCCTCACTACCTTGAAAAATAGCATTTTCTTTTCTAGTGGTAGTTATGATTGACCTTGTAGCAAGCTTCATAACTGTGTGCTGCTCTACAAAATAACTCCAAAGAATGTCATAGTGTTCTTCAAGTATAACAATTTTGGTCATCAAAGGATTTTAATAAATAATGAGCTAGCATTAGTTATGTTAGATAAGCATAGATTCAAGTGTACGAGGAACTGTCGTACCATCAGATGGATATCAAAAGAATTTTTTCATGGACTGACCTGGTCTCCACAGTTGCATTTCACATTGTAATCATAGGACCTAATTATCTGATGCCTACAACTTTTAGTCTCAAAGAAAGTATACTAGTATGCTGGCCAACGAAAGTTGCAACCTTGAAAAAATTTAAAACTCATTCAACAAAATGTCAACATGTTGTTGATATCGAATGTTGTTTGCAAAGCAAAATTACATTCATTAGCTTATTTAAGATGGATTCAATCATAATTGAACACTATGAGCAACCACATGATAAATAATTAATGATCAAATATCACTAACCAACCTAGTAACTGGAGTAGCAGAATGTGATATCTTGGTAGGAGATTAATTTAAGCGTGCAAAGACCTATAACCCGGGTCTTTAAAAAAAATAGCAGAAAATGTGGCAGCTGCAAATGTTTCAAAGTACCCCAAGGAAACCAAAGCTATGAAATAGAGGCTCCATTTTACCATCAGAGCCACTTAGAGAATGGCAGGACATTGTGCTGGCTTGGGCGGGTTTGGTAGAAAACCAGATCAAGCTTAGGTTGGCAAAGCCCAAACTAACCAAAATCTAGGTTGCACTCAAGTTGAGATCTTGAACAAGTCGATCCAATCCGGACCGAAAATAACAATAAAACATTGTATATTATATATGATAGAAATGGCACAGAATTCAAGCTCCATTATTATTTTCATATCTCTTGATGCCCCACCCATTTAGACAATCTCCAAACTCCAACCTCTCCTTCACCCCTTCTGCCTCTTGCCTCTGAGCACCCACCAATCTCTAGCTCTAACAAGCTCCATGCCCTTCTCTGTTCACAATTACTCCCCGCTATTCACGTTTGCACAATAACCTCATGCCCATTAGTATCAGGAACCTTCTACCTAAGGCAACTGGTCAGAAACTCCTCGAAATCTTGAACTTGCAACTACTTCATAAGTGATTCCTTAAAGAGTTCTCAAAATAGTTTCCCCCAACCTACCTATAGCCGCTCCCGCACTAACTCCTGATTCTAGCAACCAAGTCATGCCCTTGCTTGCATATATGCTCGACTTAGCCCACCACCTTCTTCGAGGCAGGTTTCCCCCACTATCTAGCCCCACTCTCTCTCTTCATTCCTCTCTCCCTCTAGTGTTTTTACACTCTAAGCCCAAAATTTAGGTCTACCTAAGCCCCTTGACAAACCCCATCATCGCTAATTGCTAGCACCTAGTGCTATCATCCCGAGGTATGCTTTCTTTCTACGGAATTTTAGGTCTAGACTAATCCCCTCCGACAAACCACATTACTGCTAATACTTGCCTCAAACGCTCTCATCTCGAGGTGCACTCTCATTTTATGTATTTTTTTTGGATTCTCCCTATTCTAGGGTCTCTATGGTCTCCATCGTCTCTATCTCTTTCTTTCTAAGTGATACAACACCAACCTAACCTGACTCGACCATACAACCAATTTTGAACACAACTTAAAATATTGAACTTGGGCTTTACCTTGGTTGGTAGTGCTAAGTTCAAGATTCTATCATGCTGATTTTTGGGCCAATGATATTTTATCTTGGGTTAGGCTTGGATTGCCCTCTAAGCTCACTAGACCCACCTAAGTTGACCCCTACTTTTAGATACTTTGCATAATTATACGATAGGATCTGCCTATTGTGAAGTTAAACATGCTCTAATAAGAACATAAATAATCAACTTGTTGCAAAATTTGACTTTGCACATCCCACATCACCAGAACGGTGTAACTTCATGCTTTAAATGAAGTTTATGCTAGCTCACAATGAAAGAATTTGAATTTACTCAATATTGGATATTCATGTCTCTGTAACAAAGGCCTATAACTGCATGTTTTAGTAAAGTAAAGCAAAGTTTCTTATTTACAAATATGATGATAAACAACAAAAAACTTTCATGTTGAGTACACATCATTAATCATAACTGACAACATGCAAAATGGTATGTCTAAAAGGACAAATATCTAAAATTCTTAAAAATTAAAAATTCAACATTTTAGAGGGTATCCACACATTTAATGGTCATAAGATGCACATTTCTTAACATGCTAAAGGAATTTTCTAATTTCTTGTAGCAAAAATCTAAAGCCACTTAATTTAGTCCATATTTGCTCTAATATTTGTGAATCATAATCAAGAATCTAATATTTGTATTGCACATCACGTATTTTTAGATTTTTTTAAAGAACAATGATAGGAAGAAATCCAACTGAAAATCGGGCGAAGGTGGGTGAACCTAGGTCATTGATACCGCTACCAACTGTACTAGCTGCATTTCAGTTGTTTTAAATTACCCAGTAATATAGTCTAGGAAATCATACTTTTTTAATTTTTTTCTTATTAATAGAGGCACTCCTTAAGTTTCCCAAGTAATAAAATTTTTATTAAGGAAAGCAAACATTCTTGAATCTACTTACGAGGGAAAGAAGATGAACACAAACATGAACTGCAGATATGTCTCTAAGAACTTGCGCTTATACCATCGCAGCCTCAACCAGTTCAAGATGATAGGCTGCAATTAGAGCATAACAAATCACCACAAATAGTCACTAACTTAAGGAGGTAACAATTATCCATTACTTACCGGAAACACGAAAACATACAAAGTTGCAACAATTCCTCCTGATATCAACGTTGTCATGAAATCCTCCTCTATATTCTCTCCAGTCACGGCCATTGCAGATGATGCCTCAACCTGCAGAAGCACACCCATTTAGAATGCAACATTCCATTATATAAAATTTGTAAACTTTTTGGAGTCAAAGTGAGCAATACATAGAGATTTTTCATGCAAATAAGAAATGGAAAAGAAGGGTTGGTCTTACGAAGGCAAAAGTAACTCCATACTGAAGCATCAAACTGAACTTCTCTAGGTGTGACCATAGAGGCTTTGAAGAGACATTGTGCGAATCCTGCAGCTGCAAAACAGAAATTGTTTAATTTGCATGAAAAATGAGATAGAGAGAGAGAGAGAGAGAGGACCTTATCCTTGAGAAGGGAAAAGGTTTTGGACTTGGAATTGAGGAGGAGAGAGGGAGAGGGAGAGGTCTGGTGGGTGGAAAGAACGGATGGAGATGAGAAGATAGAGGAAAAGAGACACCATGAACCAGTAGCTGGGAGGCCACTGGTTGGGAAGCTTATCGCTAGGATTGTTTCGGGCTTTGTCCGCCGATTCTACCCAACGAAAGGAGTATTTGACATGAATGACGCACAGCAAGGAAACATGGACGGGTGGTTTTTCTTGAAGAGAGGACAGGAGAGAAACCTTATCACAATGATTTTATTAGTTACTAAGCTAGAATTATCCGAGATCTCCAAATATTGTACAAGTGCATCAACTTCCCATATAAAGATATTTCTATTTCTAAAATACTTCTAAAATATTTCTATTATGTTTTATTTACAACCACATCTATCACTTTATTACAACTAATGTAAGTTGTATTAGAGTATAATTTATTAGATACAAGTACATAAGCTCAGTCATTTGTACTTTAGCTATTGTTTCTCTGTCTTCTTTTTTCCTTGAGAGGACAATCTAACTAGTATTTCAAATATCACAAGGTTGTCAAATGAACGAAAGAAACAAGTAATCTTCTTTCTTCTAAAAGAAACAAGCTTTATGTATAGCTTGACACTGAGACTTGAATAAGCTTGCTTGACTAGTAAATAAATAGAGCGCTACTTAAGGTTTTAAGCTCAAAGTATTAACAAGCCGAATATGCGAGGTTCTCTCTCTGCTAAAATTGGAATCGGCTTATTGGATATGCTATAATTACACATGGTGCTTATGGAAGATTGAGAGTAGAGGGACGAAGAACAATAGGTGGCGGCGTTACATAGGCTCAACTAACACCAATATTTCGCACTCTCTCAACCAGGTTATCTAAAAAAGTACTGAAAAATCTTTCCCAAGTGAGAGGAGTGAAGAGGCGCCAGCACGCTATAACCAACAGCCTGCTAAAAAACATAATACTATTGTACCAACTAGCATCCCACCCCAACATTGTTGTCCTTGTTTTTCCCCTGCTTGTTGCTTGCCTTAGGAGGACATTGCAACATCTCACATCCTCTCACATCAGCCTCATGATCTCCCTTAACCTCATCTATAGGATCCCCAAAAATTTTGAATTAAAAGAGAACAAAATAGGAGACAAAACCCCTTGACTAACATCTCTAAATTCTACCAAAAAACCACTCCACAATCTCTCTACATGTCTCTTAACAATATCCTTTGATTGTATACCTTAGAAACCTTGAAATTTCTCCCTAAGCGCCAAACACAAGCATTCACAGTTAAAGGAGGGTCATTTGTGAACACCTATTCAGTATGCATATAAGATAGCCTCCTCAGCTATCTAGGTGAGTAGGCGCCAAGCCCTCAGGCTCAGCCTGTCTTGAGGGTTTCCTTTGCTTCGTTAATAGCCCTCTTGACTTACCATATCTTAGGTTTCACATTCTAGATCTTACCCACCCCTTAGCCTATAGGTTTTGTATTTTCCCTTACAAAAAGTTGACTAAAAACCTCTTTGGAATCTATGGTGCACTCTCATCTAGATATCCACAGTGCATGGCGACTTTGATAGAAAGTTAGTCATTATCTAGAAGCCTTCAGGGTTAGGATTTTGGTAACCTTTAATGATATCAAATCGTCACAAAACTTGCAAAGTTTTGGGATGATTCTATCTAGTTTAGTACCATAACTTTTAATGAAGTTCAATGATATTAATATCATCAAATAGAGATCTCAAACCTAAACGCATGGATGCAATTCCATCTAGTTTAGTACTGTACCAAAATCGTTGAACTTCCACCGAGAAAAAAAAAGGAAAATAGCAACAGATAACTGCTTAGAAATACATGGCAAGAAAATATATCAAGAATAAAGTAAAGATAAGAACATGATAAACTCACATTTTTATTTAAATGATCATCGAAGGATGTCAGCTCATTAAGTAATGCTTGCTCTCTTCCATCATTTGGGTCTTTGCTTTTAAGAAAACCAATAAATGTGGAGAAAATTTTTGAACCACTGCAAGAAAGAGCATGCAAAACTATAAAAAAATTAATCATATATAATATCACTTGTATCCTGTTAAATTAACATTGAGTTGTGTAGAACAATGTTAAGATAAGTTCATAAATATCTATCAAATCTAATGCACTAGGAAGTTAAGAATAAACACAGACATCCAAGCTACATTGTCTGCCTGCAAAACAATAAAAAAGCAACCCCAACAATCAGTATCATTGTGATTGTGTTTGAGAACCTGCGAACAGAAGACCTATAAATACAGGACAAATTAATGATGGCTTGCATATGTGTGGAAGGTTCTCTGAGCACACATCTAGCTTGCTATCCAGTTTCCAGAAATAGGACAGAAAATGGAAAATTTGATTGTAATGAACAAATGAAAAGGTATGATGGCATTAGAAGAATTAAAAAAAAAAAAAAATCTGACATTGACTTGGAAGCAAAACTTAGAAGACAGGAGTTTTTCTTGTGCAAAATTTTTTTTGTGAGATGCAGAATTTTTACAGCAAGACGACAGAAAGCATAAAAAGAAGATAATATTGTGAAGAGAATAAAATACAAAGGTAGGGGATTCAAGAGGTGGGGTGAAGAGTGGGAGGGAGTGAGAGAGAGAGAGGGAGATTGGATGGCATAGGAAGGGCTGAACCTGGATAAAAGAAATCTTTCATTCATTCAAATATTTCACATGCAATGCTTTATAACAGGGAGCCATTGGAGTATAGGACCTTTTTTTTTTCTTACAACTTGTTTTACAGCTAAGACTCTTGATAACCTAAAATACAAAATTCTGAAACTCATAATACCTATATAGAAAGATATTTAAAACAAAAAAGATAATCAAACCCTAAAAATTCTATGACTTAGCCTGACATCTACTTAAGGTAGGACTTTCCCCAACCAATTCTAATTAAATCAAGGCCTTTTATTGTAGAATAATTAAATTAAGGCTTTAGAACCTATTTTTGAAGTCACCTAAATAAATGTTTAAAATATCATAGATCTTTTTTTATTTATCATCATTCGCTTATGCTACGTAGATCTCATCCTCAAGATCTTTTTGATAATTTATATCATCATGCTCAATTGTGAGATCTCTAGGATTTTTTGAAGAAAAGTAGTGTATAGATCTCTAGGATTTTTTGAAGAAAAGTAGTGTATAGTTTTCTAGTGATTGAAAGATCAGATTATGCAATCATGTGCCACTTAATTAATCTATAGACCAAGGTTTGCCATCTCGATACCAGATCCTACACTAGTACCACCCTATATAGGGCCCAGTTCGGAGTACCGAATGTTGGTACACCTTCTGTACTGCATACCAATTTAGTACCAATATAATACGATACGATCAGTACGCACTAGTACCGACTGGTACAACAAACCTTGCTACAAACAGATGATCAAAGGATTCTTCAATCTAGGATCTAATGGATCTTGAAAATCATGCTGAATCTCAATTATTGACTTCATAGAAGTAAAATGACTACATCATGTGTATCTTCACTATTTCAATCTTCCTTCAAACAATGATGGTCCATGGACTGCAAGGTTCTACATTGAGACATTCCTAACTATGGTAGTTTGCTTGATAAATCCTTGAACACATGTTCTCCATCTAATGAATCTCTAATACTAGCCTCTTCATGTAACAATTTTTTAGCCTCATTAATTATATGATTTTTGATCTCAGTTTGGCCTTAGGGAGCTTTTTAACACAATGTTATTGCAAATGATTACAGAACAGCACCCATTGACACCAATTCATTGTTGATAGATTTCATCCTGATGTATACTGATGGCAACTTATTGTGCATAAGCCTAAAGTCCTCCCTCATGTACTAATAAAGAACCTCAAGCTTAAAATTAACATGATGAAAATGGCAATCAAGGGAATAATAGAAAGGAGATCAAGGAAAAGAAAAGACAAATAGAGTAGGATCATTCATATCTAGTATTAAATTGATGTAGGACCAATTAGCAATGGCCTACGTATGGCCACTACCATCCTATGAACAAATATCTAGCTTGCTATCCAGTTTTCAGAAATAGGAGAGAAAAGAAAAGTTTTGATTATTATAATTAAATGAGAAATCAAATAAACCTGCCCCACAATTAAAGACTTTGCAAGGGTGCCAGAAATGCTGAGATCGAGAAGGTTTAATGGCAATCAGAAAGGATCTAATGTTGAGTTGTAAGCAGAACTCAGAAGATCAAAAAGCTTACATGTTGAAATTTAATATGAGATGGAGAACTCAGAAGATCAAAAAGCTTACATGTTGAAAGTTAATATGAGAAATCAATAAACCTGCCCAACAATTACAGATTTTGCAAGGGTACTAGAAACGCTGAGATGGAGAAGGTTTAGTAGCAATCAGAAAGGATCTAATGTTGAGTTGTAAGCAGAACTCAGAAGATCAAAAAGCTTACATGTTGAAATTTAATATGAGATGCAGAAAAATCAATGTAACTAATCATCAAGTATAAAGAAGAAAATACCAACATCAAGAGAGAATAGGATATAAACACAATAGAAGAGAGGCAACTTGGGGTGGGGTGGGGGGGGGGAAGGGATTGGACTGGTTGGAAGGACCAAACATGGCCAAAAGAAATGTTTCATTTATTCAAACAATTCATGCAAAATGCTTCTAGTGGACAGTCATGAGACCCTTTTATGATTTCTTATGACTTGTTTTACTACGGCTAAAGTAGGAATACCCAAGTAACTAGTCTACGAAATACTTCTCTAGGGCAACGATGGAAATCCTCCATTACTTTTATACAAAGATACCTAAAATTGCAAAAAAAAACTGACAACTACTACTTAACAAACCTATTTTACAAAATTACCTGAATAAAAGTCTCAAAACTACAATAAATCTAAACTATTTTTTTTTTTATTTACCTAACTTCGACTTCAATAAAATGGAACTGGAAATGTTGATTCAGTAACAACTAAAGCATTCATCACAAGAGCACCCACACAAAATTATGGTATGATAAGGTATTGAAGAAGGCATAAGTAATAATTATAGGATCCTCATCTTCAGTGTTCCATTGGAAAGCTACATCTTATTATTATTTAGTGTACATAGTATCAATGTTGATTCCATCAGAAAAATTTAGCATACATGCCAAGATACATGTGTCTTACATCTGTTGTTATTCAGTGTGCATATAATCCACCAAATGCACGCAGAAATTCTGGTCTGTGTGCATGCATACAATTATATAAATAATTACATGCATATGATTATGTACCTATGTATGATAAATGGCCGCTTCATCGCAATTTCATTCATCCTGGATTCTGATCTTGTTTTGTTTAATTAGCTATCTTGTATTCTTTTGTTTACACAGAGATATGAAGAGTAAGAAAGGGCAAAGAAAACAAGCAATCAAAGGGACAGATAAGTAGGATTTTGGAAGTGAAACAAACCACTTGACCATAGAATTATCTTTCAGAGATGAAAGGAAGGCAAGGGACAGGAAACAAGCAATCAAAGGGTCAGATTCATTGGATTTTCTACAGCCAAAAGAGTTGCATGACAACTGAAACTATCTTCCAGATGGACCGTTCTGCTCCAGAATGCACATGAAAATCCATACTTTCATGCTCCAAAAGGATAGACATACTGCCTGCAAGGGTGGGAGCTTCCACCAGTTACGTGATGATTTTGATCTTTGATTGGTCTTACTAAAGAAAGTTTTAAATTTTGGTTTTGTCATATTATTGTTGCTTAAATAATCTTGCTCTCGCTTCTCCTAATATTAAGAGTAAAGGCATCAAAGTATGATCACTTCTACATACAATCTGCCAATTATATTGCCAAATCTCTCCTTCCTCTAATAGGACTTATGCTCACAGAGAGGCAAACCACCTAGGAACATGGTCTGCATCCGGAATGTGAAGTTATGAACTGCATTGGCATAATATGCCTCAGTAATGGGGATTAGGGAACTTACAAATTGTTATATAATGCCCCAGAAACCATATCAAGACTACAACATTTGCAAAAGTAAGTAGAATGGCCTTCATAACTTTCATGTAACAGAAAGAAGGCATTTCGAGAACCATTTGGCCATGTGAGAGAAGACTAGAAGAAAATGCTGCAATTCTTTTTGAATGGTGGGTAGCAACTTGTCAATTTGCCTATGATCAATTTGTGTATCCTTCAAAAAAAAAATCATCTAGTTGTTTTCATCTATATTGTAACTTTTTTGATCCATATGAAAAATACATGCAGGTCATTGGCTAATATAAGATGCGAAATGTGGAGTTCCAATACTTCAGATTTTTGAATCCTACTTCATCACAACCACTTCTACAGATAAGAGATAAGACCTCTAATCCTAAAACCCCAAGAAATATTTCCTAACACCAAAATCTATTCCTTGCATCCTACAGCAAACCTAGAAAACTTCCTTCTTTCCATTAACCCAAAAAATTGTTCACTTCTGCCCTATTTTCTGCAATAGGATAGCAAGCACCAAAAGGAAGCAAAACCTTTAATTGTCCAAACCTGTTCAATCTACCAACATATAAGCAGGCCACCCCCAAGAGATCTTGCATCAGCCAGCACATCCAACATGGGATCAATAATGATCATTTTTTTTGCCCCAATAAACTTCTTGCCTCTATGGACAAGATGAGGGCAAGCATTGACCATGTCGCAAATCCTACCATAGTTAAAGCAGACTGATGTGCGGTTGACAAATGTAAACTACAACAAGAAAACCTCAGTCTAGGAAAAAGCAATTTGCCGAGGTAATTGACTTGTGGATGAGTTGTTCATAGCGAAAGCAATTATTGCAGCTAGGCAGCCAGCTATAGGCAGCACAAATGAGCTTGGGTTTGGTCTGCCATAAGTCAGAAACAAGTCAAATGGCAAAAGGACTTAGGCAGGTTATTTAACTATATAGGACGACATAGACTTCTGAAAATGTCTTAAGGATTCTAGAGACATTGGAAAGAAACTGCAGGAACCACTTGAACTGGTTATTACATTTTCAGATTCTCGTCTTTATTTTAAGTGGATCCGAGACAAATTTGAGATCATTGAAAATAAAATTTATTTGCTTCTCTTTTCTCACAGAATCCTAGATGGACTCAATCAAGTAAATGGTACAGCTGATCATCTAATAAAAAGAGTTAGGCTAGCTGGAACTGCAGAAAATTGCACAGAGATTAGGAAAGAAAAAGAAAAAAAGGTGCAGCTCCTCTCAGCACACTCTCTTTTTTTTTTGGTACATAGCGCAGACTCTTCCTTCCCTCTTCTCCTCCTTCTTCTTTCTTCATACTCCTTCATGATTTCCTCCTCTCCTTTATCCATTTATATTTGTCTGCTGTGAGACAACAGCTCTGTCTGTCTCCTTAAACACCTTAACAGAAAAGGAAGAGGAGAAGAGAATTAGAATAGCTAAAAAGCTGCTGCACTGAACAATCCTTTTCTCCTCTTCCTTTTTGTTACCTTCTTTTCTTGTCCTACTACCTTGCTGCAAAAATTTCTGCACAGCAGATCAGATCAGCATATCTGATAATACTTTGCTCTTATCCTCTTTCACAACCTATTTGTTAACCCCAGATTATTAAATATCTGCTCTTAACTTCTTCCTCTCTCCATACCATAAAGACTCAGGAGATATGTCCATAATCAGATTTTAAACAGCTTATATCAGAGCCTGGAAATCTTTTTCATCATTGACCCTCAACCCAACAAAGCATTGTTGTGATCTCCTTCGCCTAGGTACAAATCAACACATCTCAAATGACAATACCAGAAGGTATAGTTAGATCTAGAAGAAGGAAAACAAAATGAATTCTATATCTAAGGGCTCATCTAACCTAAAGTTACTCGCCCAACCCTATGTCACATGAATATATGGCATGTCCAATATAAAAAGACGAAGATACTTATGTTTATTATGAAACAAATAATGTTAACATCAATATCCGGTGATCATATAACCACTCATATCCATGCTACGATAGTATAATGATAGGATTTGTGACACCAATAACAAGAATTATAATAGACAATCAGATAAAAGTCAAATTTGAGGAAGAAATAAATAAAACAACATAACTATGGATCATAGTTCATCTTTAATATTTCAGATGCCAAACTACATAAATAATTTAAAATGCATACACTGAAGCCTTCTCTGGCGGAGTTGCCAATGGTGGATCAGGGTATTTTTCTTCCAACGACTGGGTGATGATGTCTGAATCAGCAACCAACTTCGCATCAAGTTTGACAACAGGAACTTTACCTTCAGAACTGATTTCCAAAAACCTAATGCAATAAGTCAAAAGTACTGTTAATGGGAAGAAAAAGACAATATGAGGAACTTCAAACTGTTGGTATAGCTTATATTTTTCTTCTCATCAAGCAATAAGAATAGATTTACCATTCTGGCTTGTTAGCAAGATCTATCGGCTTCATGTCATAAGGTAGGTGCTTCTCCTCAAGAGTCACCAAAGCCCTTTGTGAAAAGGGGCCTAAACATTCATATGAATGAAAAAGGTATTAATTTTTCAAATCATAAGTAAAGCAGCAATTCCCTAATACCAAATATTTTAACAATTATACTAAGGAATAGGTTCCGAACAACATAGTAAGATTAGTAGCATAGCATTTCAAATATTTTGCGCACGAACGTAGTTATAATGCATAACTATGTTGCAAGAAACGCATGGCTTTCTTAACAACGTACACAATGCAATGTGTCATATCTGACATGAGATTATGATTGATGGAAATCAAATGGGGAATTCTAACCTCGGCCCTACCCCTTAAATTGCATTAGGTTGCGCATAAGTGGCAATAATAAGGAGCATTTACAATCGATTCATTATCCTCTACACAATCTAAACCCCAAATAAAACGGGAAGAAATAAAATAAGCAACAATATATATATATATATATATATATATATAGAAATGGCCTCTGAAAAATTTATACAGAGCATAAGAAACAATGTTTGCAGCAATTTTTAGCACTCTCAACTTGACTGCTAACTAACTAGTCACGAGCAAGCTTACAAGAACTGGATTTGTTCTTCATTTCCTAATAATTCACCAACTCAACAACGAACATAAGTATCAAAAGAAGAGCATCGCATCATACAAACATCTTAAACGGGAGCTTTTAATTGTGAGGAGAGAAGAGAGCGCTCACAGTCGCCAAGCCGATCGGGGACAGTGGTGGAGTCCCTGACGCCGACCTCGAGGGGCGGGTCGGAGGCCGAGGAGGCACGGACGGATAGAGCGCGAGAGGAGCGCGGTGGGCGACGGGGCGCAGCGAAGGAAGAGGCGGACGCGAGAGTCCTCGAGAAGGAGCGAAAGCGAACGGCAGAATAGAGAAGGTAAGGGGACCAGGAAAGGACGGCGGGGGACATGGTGGTGGCGGTCGGCGACATGGGTGGCCGCTCGGGTGGTGGCCGCGAGCCTATTCAGATTCTCAGATGATGATGACGACGTTGCGCGGGTTTATGACCCTCCTTTTCTCGGTGCCCGCGCAAAAATTCACTTGGATAGGTCGGCAAGAAAAATTCAACTTAACTTTGTGCCTCCACAAACTGATTATATTATCTAGAAAATTTTTTTTTACGTAGGTGTCCTTCTAAATATTAATTTTTACATAAATATTTTTTTAAAATTAATATTTACATATATATACCTTCATAAATTTTTTTTATTGTACAAATGCTTCTAATAAAATAGTTATTCTAATGGCATTAAAAAAACATATTTAGAAAAAAATATGTAAAATATTTTTTATATTTTTAATAAATTGATTATAAAAGGCTAAAAAAATATAAGCTGTGAGAATTAAAAGCATTTTTAGAAAAATAAATATCTTGGTTTTTAGCCTACAAGAAAGTGAGTTTTCTGTATCATATATAGATTTATATTTTTTATCATAGATAGAAAATATGTAAAGACTACTTTCTCGTTTCTCTTATTTGAAATCTCCAACTAAACATAAACCATTTTGTTATTTTTTTGTTAACCATACCTTTTCTTCTCTTTTTGTGAACCAAATGAGTCCTACGTGCTGATGTAGCTCAATCCTAAGTTATGCATTAAAACATTAAATTAGGCTTGAGCTTAAAAATCTCAGGCTGATCTTAAAGTTAGGTTAAAATTGACCTTCAACCCAATCTAAACATAATCCTCATCCAGCCGATCAAGTTGAGCCTTATCTTTGGCTAAAGGTAGGGCGTGTATCTTGCGCAAAAGAAGGATTCACTTTCTTTCACGAGAATCCACCATTGGATTGTCCATGGTTTTCTTTAAGATCTATGTAGGCAGATGTATAATGCAGTTCAGAGTGCTATGAGATATGTGCGCTAGGTGATCCAACGCAGATTTGTATGAAGAAAGGTAAATCCTTCTTTTGCATGATAGATACATGCCCAACCCACCAACGAACTCCATGCTATACTGCTAATAACTCTTGCTCCACCATTTTCGCACCATGATATAGCAGGCCATTGGTCTGAAGTTCATTCCTTACTCCCTCTCCTCCTCCCTCCATGATTCCTCCATGACTCTTGTTGCATCCTCGTCATGTCGAGTATGCCAATATTGCTCTCTCAAGTAAGAGAGCCTGAATCCTATGTGCACATACATACAGAGTTTTCCATCGGAGGACTCGTGCTATAATCGTGTGCAGCTTGTTACGTACATATTCTCATGTAAATGTAATAGGATCGAAGTTGAAAGGTAGGTTTAAGATGTTTTTTTTCAAAAGAAATATTCCACAACTCTAATTTCTTTTTTTTTTAAGCGGCAATTTATATAGCTCTAACATGAGTACATCCTGCCAAATCAACAAAAAGTAAATAGTAAAAGGGATAAGAAATATCTCTTGTAGAAGTTCAGAGAAACTTCCCAAAGTGCCGGGCGACAAAGGAAGCAACCCAGCCTCCTGAAAAACATGTGCTACCTAGAGATCACCCATCTCTCGAACCAATCTGCGAGACTCTCTGATGAGAGGATGGCCATCACCATACTTATCCAAACCTCGTATCCAGTCAATCACCACAGAAGAATCTCTCTCGAGATGCACCCGCTCCACACCGAGAAACCTCCTCGCATATGACAGCCCCTCCCATGTAGCCCGAAGCTCTGTCCCTACAACAGTGAAATCAAACGTCTGCCGACCCCCGGCTGCTACCAACCTACCCAAAGAATCTCTGATCATAAATCCAACACCTCCATATATACCATCTACCGATATTCTACCGTCAAAGTTCACTTTGAGATGACCAAGGAGTGGGGGCAAGTTAACTCCAAATCTTTTTTGATCAGGTAGAAAAACAAACAAAATTATGATGGCCTCCTAGTCCACGTCAACTTTTTATGTTTTAAAGAGAAATTAATGTTGAACTGTCAAAATTAAATTAGCTAAAAGTTTCAATTCTTCCCTTTCTCTTGGAGGAAAAGTATCTTGTCACCAAGGATACTTGAATTCTCAATACTATGGACTTGAGATATGGCTACTGAATTAGGTCATGACGGACTTGGGTTCCTTTAATCATGATCCAGATGAAGAGTATGGAGTTGGAGATACTACAACCAAGAATTTATCTTGCATTAGGGGCTTGTGTCTTCTTTTTTTAACTGATGCCATTCCTTCTATGATTTGAACATTTGTTATATTGTTTGTGATATATTTTTCAGTTTTTTTTCTCAGGAACTGCAAGTTTGCAGAGAAAGATTTGGAATCATAAACAAATTTTATAGTTGCATGAAGCACTTGCATTATTCCCAAGCAAAAATTTATGATGGAGTAAATCTTTGAAAACTCCATGGGGAGGAAATTTGTTACTTTGAAAGAAATGCTACTTGCGTCGAAGCCATCTTGAATTAGGCCCCATTTGGTAGTATTTTTAGTGGGCCAAAAAGTACTTTCTGACTCTTTAAAAATACTTTTAGATGGAATATGGGTATTTGGTAAAAAAAATCCAGAAGCTATTTTAGCTTTTCCAGAAATTTGAAAACATCTACTTGGAAGAAGTTCCAAAATAGAGCTTCTTCGAAAAACTACTTTTAACACGCGTCGGAAAGATGTTTTAGATTTATAAATTTTCTTTTAGACCAAAATACCCATGATAAAATCATATAATTACAGAAAGTATCCTATTATATTATATTGTATCATAATACATTGATATATTATATAATATAATATCAAATTATATTATATTATTGTACCATTGTATATAATATTATATTAATTATATTAAAATAATATTATATTATATTACATTAATATTATACTATATTATATATTTATGTATTAATACATATTATATTTTATTATGCTTTGTTATATAATACTATATAATATCCTTTTGTCATCTTGTCATACCAAAAGGTACTTTCTCAGTTTGTTTGCCAAACATATATTAAATTTTTACAATACTTTAGAAATATAGTTATCAAATAATAAATAACTTTTCATAAAAAATTTACTTTAAAAAGCTCTATTTTTAAAAATTTTACTGCCAACCGCTCCATTGCTAAATTGAGCATTAATCAACTCAGACCCAAAAATTTCAGCCCGGGCCGGGCCGGGCCGCTTTGCGGTAAACCCAGGCCGATGGGCTCGGGGATGCTTCCGCTCCTTTGCGGAACCAACCGATATTTGTGTCCGCAAACGAGCGGCGGACGGATCCTACCAAACTGAAAATTTTTGTGGGCAGGCGTTCCCGACTCTCCCTTCGCTGCTTCCGCGGAGAGAGAGAGAGAGAGAGAGAGAGAGAGAGAGAGAGAGAGAGAGAGGGTAGGTGGGAGCGGCAGTTAATGGAGACGGCTATATGCGGTAGAGTCGCTCTCTCGCCTAATCACGTATGGAACCCCAGATCAGGTCACTCTCCGCTTTCTTCGCACTTGTTTCTTTTTCCTACATAAAAATTCTCTCTTTTCGGCACCACTCTGGTTCTAGACGTTGTTTCTTATCAGAATACAATCGAACAGTTCGTACGCAATTTCTATTATATGAGGTTTGATCGATGGTAAGGAATTTTTTGGTAGTTGAATTTGAAATAATCCACATCTGCTATGCTACGGTTAACCATATTTTAGGATCACTTCAATTTGTGGTAGGAATGGTGAACAAGGATTCATTAAGCTGACACAAGTGGTTGGGAAATGTTGCGTTGTGTGGTGGGTTTTCAACCATGTCTACCATATAGATTATCCTTGTTTGTCACAGTGAAAGGTGGTCTTGATATAGTCTCCATTTATTATCAGATTCATTGCTAGGGTGAATGATAATTTGCTAGCTTTTGCTTAGTTTGAAGATAAGATTCTCTGAAGTATTCAAAGATCGACGTAGAGTGATGTGAACAAGCAGTATTGCTGGTCCGATCAAGATTGGTTTGCGCTCTGGTCTTGAAGGAAAAATGCAGAAAAGAAGAGACCAAGTCAGGGTCTCCTAAGAATTTTGGAAAATAGTCCATGAGGAGCATTATAGACAAAGCCAAGAGTACTGCAAAATTAATGAGCCACACAAACTTCATGGATCTATTCTAATATATGGCCATAACTTCTGAATGCTATTTCATTAGTTTGTCTTGATGATTCCATGGCTCTCACAGCATGTGAAAAGGGCAAACAATTCTCTTGTGTATTGCTACATTCATTTCATGTCTCAGGTTCTTGCAACATATGATGTATGAAGATCGTAGAGAGGCTCTTCTTAATTTGATGAAGCTTCAAATGAAGCTCCAACATGAAATCAATCATGCGCATGTATATAATACGGTTGAATTTGATCAAGTTGGAGGTGTATGTTTCCTAAGATGACAGATACCCCATTGCAAAAGAAGTTATGCTCAAGTTCTAGGAATCAGAATAGCATCTCGTTTTTGTTGATCATGTTGTCTGCATTATGAAGCAACCAAAATTTAGCGTTACAAATATTCGGAATACAGATCATGTAAATTATAACTTCGCAAGTTTGACATCGTCTTTTAATACTTGGTGTCCAT
This sequence comes from Phoenix dactylifera, assembly GCF_009389715.1. Classification (NCBI taxonomy): domain Eukaryota; kingdom Viridiplantae; phylum Streptophyta; class Magnoliopsida; order Arecales; family Arecaceae; genus Phoenix; species Phoenix dactylifera. The sequence continues at coordinate 273,480 of NW_024067972.1, forward strand.
ATGTATGTACGCATATATGTATGTATGTGTCTGCTTTCAATATATCTGAGGGATAAAAGCAATCAACCAATGACTTATCTAGGGTGTTAACAATCAGAGAAAAGAATGTTCACTGTTGGTCAGAAATTGCTAATGAGTAAATATGGTCAAAGTATAAAATTATTACGTAAACAGAATCCATATCTTAATTTTTATGAATCTGATGCAAATAGGTCAGCAGCATCTTGGTTACCCAAAGAGGAGTGGGTGCAGTAGCAGATTTTGGTATGGGCGCAGTGAAGTGGATCGGTAAAAATAATTTAGAACAAATAAATGCTCAGGTAAACAGTGTAGAGAGTTTTTGGAGAGATTCCAAAGTGGGTGTTGAATCCACTAACCCTAGGTAGTAGTTTACAAAGGGTAGGAAATGAAGAAAAGAAAGATGAAGAAGATAAGTTTGGAGTTAGAAAGGGAAGAAATAAAGACTATGATCAACTCCTTTTCAGATCTAATCCATTCTCCATTTTTTTTTGCCAATTTTGTTTTTCTTTTTCAAAAAGCATTAACAATAAAAGAATGAAGAGAAGGAAAAGAAAAGACAGAAAGTGAGGTAAGTAAAATCATATCGAGGGTCTTTCTTAGAACCCTGTCAAGTTAACCATGCCACATTTCATTCATTAAATTCATCAAATTATAGCTTGACTTTGAGTGCCTTCTTTTACTCTCTTTTGAAATAACCTGACCTCCTGTCAAGTGCCTTAGGTACCCTTATTAGGTGATGTAACTTAGGGAAATAGGGTGCGAGATGTGTATGAAGAGTGAATCCTGCCCAAAATACTCAAACTGTCTACTATAAAATCTCAATAACTTCCCCCAAAAATCCGATGCATTAAGTATATTTAGAAAAGCAAGCAAATCCCTGACAAGAACCCAAAGAAATTTTAATACTTTTCATATCTCTTATATATGATACATTGCAGCTTTCGAAAGATAAAACAATACATTTTTTACAACCTAAGAGACACATGCATGAACCATAATTAGTAGATCCTAGAAAACGTAAAAGCCACTTTCAACATTCATGAATACATATTTAAATCTAAACAACTAGCAAACTATTGAATAAACATATTTGATTGGACTTTGACTTGAATAAGATGTGGGTCACTCCGAATGAGTTGATCCAGTGATAGGTCCATTCCTTTTGTATCAGACGATGTCTCAAGTGACTTTCTTTTGACACCAATGCCGGATGATCATCCGTAATGGAAGAAAAGCTAGTTTTTTGTATTCTGCAGGCACAAGTACAATTCTTAACTGATAACTTTTCCAGATGTCTCATTGATCGAGGATAAATTTGTTCCAAATGTCAAAGAAATTAAGATGGTTATCACCACACAAGCAGTTAGGTTTGAAGAAAAAGATTAAACCAATGGGGAAAAAAATTAAGCAGATATTTATTTTTACATTATCTATTGGATTTTCAATGTATCTCTTAAATAATATCTGGCTGATTCTTTGTTGAGGTTATGACAATATTCACCTTCTTGAAAATGCTTATAGAAGAAAATGACATACAAGTTTGTTTAATTCCAGGAGTCAAGTCTTATTCATGGATTACTAATACATACTAGTCGTGTCATTTTATTCTCATATTGTCATACAGGAGATAAGTTGTCTCTCTATAAAGGACACTATGCAAATCGTGGCATTCTTGTAGCAATATCAGCAACAGGACCAGGCAAAGGAGGTGGTTTGTTGGAAAGGCCAACCATAGAAAAAACTACTCCTGGTCGTGAATCTGAATTTGATTTGAGGTACGAGCACTCAAAGCCATTTTTGTTCTTTTGCATTTATTGGCACCTGCTTAGCTAAAGTGGTTCCTGATTTTGCAAGACATATCTATCATGCTATATGCATTTCAGTTGTACATTTTACACTTAGCTTTCCAGGCTATCATGAATGCATCTGACAACACAGGTTTTTCAAGAACAGAATGTTTGGAATCTGTAGAGCATCCTGAGAAACTGCAATTAATAAATAACTATTGAAACCTGGAAACTAAGTTAGGTCATTTCTTTGTGGATTGATGCATAAAGAATCATGACTATTTAATATTTTTTTTTTGGGTTAAAATTACAGACTGCCAAAACCAACAAATAGGATAATGCTGCAAAACAAATCAAACAGGTAAACAAATCAAACAGGTCAAGTGCCTAGGTTATGCCATGGACGAGCATTTCTATAAAAACTACAAAAGTCGTGGGTTACACATGAGCAGCAGAAGTTTAGAGCCCAACGAATTCATCGACAAGGATAATGTTAATGAAACAATTTGTCACATGGCTCTCCCTAATCATCAAGCTTTTCACTTAAGGAATCATCTTCTCTCCCATAAGTAATCCATATTTCCAACTCAGAAACATTTTCCAATATATTGTGTTTTTGTGACATGAGGAGAAACCATCATTACTGTAGACAGTCTACATAGTAAGGCACTTAACCTTGGACCATTAGCTTGGCTAGATAAATTCCATCCCCAAAAGCAATACAAGATACAGACTCTAATTAGTTCTGACAATGAAAGTAAATGTAATTGCCATGCTGATATGCTCAACAATGAAAATAAATGTATAATTATATTATTAATGACAAAGCATATATAATGTCCATCAATTTCTTTTGTTAGGTTGTGAGAAATTACCTTTTGGTTCAAGAAATATGTAGGTAAGCTTAAATATAGGCATATTTGTTTCATATATTCATAACTGCATATTCCTATAAAAGATGTCCTCTCTAATACTTGATGGAATTATGAGACATACAAACCTCCTTGACAAACTCTTATAAAGGGCTGTCTTCTGATATGAGAACAAGGTTGTAAAAACTTTTGAAATGTCATGTTTATAAATGCAGTTATGTAACTAACTCACAATAATAGTTTTAGGGGACAATTGTCGACTATCATGTCTGAATAAAGTTTGTTGATAAAGAGGACATATATTGAAAATATGTTTTAGAGTCTATGCATTTAGTCACATGAAAATATAGGTATCTCTATGCATGCGATATAGAATTCAGAATGTTTTCTAGTAAATTAAAGAAAGCAAACTTAAGTAGATATAGCTTTGAAAAGATGAAAAAGCATGAGGCATTAGGGTCGAATGAAATGCCAATTGAGGTGAGGAAAATCATGGGAGACACAGTTGACTTACTACATCACTAATGAGATTCTGGAAAGCAATAAAAACCAACATAATTAGGATATTTTACTAAATAACTGTTTTAATATCATGTAATTAAATTTGTTAGCCACTTTATGAAGTTCTGGCAAAGGTAATAAAATGAATATTTAAAAATGGAAACCATCTTAGAATACACATTTAATTTCATGACAAGAAAGTCGACAATGGAAGCTTTCTTCTTACTTAGACAATTGATAAAAATATAAAAAAAGGTGCTTATACTTGTTCTCTATTGCCTTGCAGAAAACTTATGATAAGGTATCAAGAAAGGTAATTTTTGGGTCATAAGAACAAAGTACCATGTAAAGGTAATTTTTGGGTTATAAGAACAAAATGTGTGTCTCATTGGTATCTTAAAATTATCGGAAATATGTGTATTGTAATAATAATAAGCATTAGTAGTAGTTATGGCATGACTATGTTCAACATGAAGTTTGTAGGAGACTTCCTAATAATACTAGAGAGATTTTTAATAGTGTATAGTGTCTGCGCATAATACTTTGTTGATAAATGAGGATGAGACAAAAATAAATGCTAAATAGGATTTCGAAGGGAAAGACTTTGAACTATAAAAGAAAGTATATGGGATGCAATTTTAGTAGATGACAATAAAGTTCATGATGTATTGCATAGAATTTTGATAGTAAAGAGGGCCCACCAACAAGTCAAATGAAAGAAAAATGAGAATATTGAAATGAATGTATGTTAAAGTAGAAAGGATAGGGTGAGGAATAAGCATATTAAAGGAAATGTAGGAGTTGCACCCATTGGTGATGGTGAGGAATTACCGATTGAGCTAACGTTGGCATGTCAAGGAAGATATGAGGAGGAATGCACAAGTAGAAATGTTCTAATATTTGTTGAGGGATTTAGGAATAGGAAAGGAGGACGTAACCTAACATGAGTGGAGGTTGTAAGAATGGATTAGAAAAGTTTACAATAACATTAGAGGTAACTCCAAATAGGAATTGTTGGCTAATTAGGATTCATAAAATCGATCCCAAGTAGTTGGAACAAGACTTGGTGCTTATGGTCATTGTCCATGTTAGAGTCGATCCCAAGTAGTTGGAACAAGACTTGATGCTTATGATCATCATCTATGTTAGTTAGCCATACCTTTTGGTTTAGCCATAAGTACCAAACTTGACATTTAAACATGAATTTTGCTATGATATTTGGGTACTTTGTCCCTACATAAATATCAAATATCTCTTTGTCATACAACCAATGTGGGACTAAGCACACACTCGCTCGGGTCCCTTACACACTCACCTCGTTTAAGCCATGGTATCCATGCCATACTAGGGGTCCAAATTTAATCAAATCCAATCATAAACACACCACGATTAGTCCTTGGCCAGTCCCAAATGGGCCCATGTTGTAGTGTCTCCTAGTCTATATGGTCATGGATTAGATCCACTTTGATACCATTTGTAATGGCCCATGACCTCACCTAAAAAGGATAGATGGAAGGTATTATTTAGGCTAATAGGCCTAGTATAAGTACCCAAGATCACTCCTATGCACAACCGATGTAGGATTAAACACATGCTCGCACAGATTCTCACAATAAAACTAGGGCCTACTTGGTTGCCTATAAGTTGCCTGCAAGAACTGACTTTTGTAAGGAACTCGCCATTTTGAGCATTTGGTTTGCTCGAAGTGAGCCAAAGTCAGTTTCTACCCCGAGCCAAACTCACCTAAAAATGTTTGATGTGACTCAACTTGTGGGGCACCAAAGACACTCTGACTGAAGTTAGTTCCTACCTACTAACTTCTAGCAGACAAAAAACACCCTTAAACCCTGACACTTGGGCCATTTCAATGTGGTATCTGGACAATATCTAGACAAACTAAACAACCATTAAATACAAGAATGAAGAAAATAAAATGGAGAAAAAAACGAAGATAAATTAAATAATTGGTGTCTTGGGATACTAGACCATCCCAAGTGTTGGGATGCAATGATCTTGGTCCATCTCGATTAGGATGGACCAGGACGATCGGGTCAAGGGTGCAAATGGGTCAGGTCAAACCGAAGCATGCTTAACCTTGAGCCAATCTGGTTCATGTCTAAGCATATGTTTGTTCAATAAATTGGAATGCTTGCCTTTGAGAATAATTGGGATGCTAATAGAATCACTTCCTATAATTATATATTCTATATGTGGACATCCTTGAAGGGTGAATGCCACAGGCCTGGGAAGTTTACAATTTCACCTACTCTTTTTGAAGGGAAAGTAGGAAAACATAGAGAAAATGGAAGGTGGTAAAGCCAGTCTATGTATCGGAGCTTGGGGCAAGGCCAAAGGTACTACTCGGGAAGGGATCAACACCTACCATCGAGGTGGTAGCACGGTGGGAACGGAGCTTTGATTCCACCGAAGTGGCCTAGATTCGAAACATGCGGGCGTCGATTAAATGCGGAGACCGGATGCCCCCCACCTGGTTTGCCCGGTGGAGTCGCTATCTGGTCTGCTGGTACTTAGGTGGTGCTGGTGTGACGTACTCACACGTGAAATTTTCCTGTGAGTGGGGAGGGTATGAGTAAAACTTGTCTGCCAGCATCGAACATTCTCCAGCGGGGGGGGGGGGGGTTGCTACGCGGGTGAGGTTCTCCTCACCCCCCCCCTCTTCCTTTTTTTCAGCAAAAAAAAAAAAGAAAAAGAAAAAAAGGGATCAACACCTATAGAACAACCTAATATGATATTCTTGGCCTCTACTTGCTCTCTGATCAAGGACATTTCTACTTCATCTAGTAAAGATGTAACTAGCCAAGTTATCTGAGGGCTACTTGAACCATGATACCGCTAATGGTCATAGGAGAACACTATAATGGATTTCCAGGACATGGCTACTGCAAGTCTGCATTTGAGGGGGAATCATGGTCTGCCGTACTGATCGGTACGGACCGGTACGTACCGGTACCGGACGGAACCGGTACGGTACAGCTATATTTTTCAGTTCCAACTATTCGCAACCCGTACCGGTCGGTACCGATCCGGTACCGGCCCATACCGATCCGGTACCGGCCCATACCGATCGGCTCGTACCGACCTCAAATTTTTTTAGCTTTTGGCCCGAACCAGCCGAACCGGTACAGTACCGGTTCGGTTCGGTATGGTACCAGTACCGGTGCCCACCGATACGTTGGTATGGTCGGTACAACGGTCCTTGGGGGGAATGCTTGATTTTATGGATAATGTGATGATTCGTCTGACTGGTCAGTCAAATTCTAGTTCCTTGACGTGTGTTTGACTAATTTGCTAAAGATTTTGAGCTTGTTGAGTTTGAAGCTCGTCTTATGTAAGTTTCCACTCCATAAACAACCAAATGAAAAGTGGTTATCCTGTACTTCAGCAATACTGGATGCATTTGGTCCATTTAAAGGGACTGATTTGAGCTTCCTAATATAGCTTAATGCTTCTTTAACTTTTAAGAGGAGCTTCACATTGAGCAAAAGTACTGTAGAGATACAAGCTGCCCAGATGAACACCCTGTACACTCCATGGCCTTGTAACTGTGTTTGGGATTTAACCAATACAGTTCTTATGCTGCTAAGAGCTGAATGACAACATATCTAGGGAAGGCATTGGAGAAAATGAAGTAGGCCAGCAAGAGTGCAAACCTCGAGGTACTGGTGCAACTTCAACAAGCCTAATACAATTTCTTTCTATAGTCCAAAAGTGCGTGTTTCCAATTATTAAGGCTTCCTAGACTTAAAAAGCTGAAGACAATTCTAATGAAACAGCACTTCTACTTATGTTTCTTGATCCTTGTGGTTGTCATCTATGTATGCTGTGTATGATGCGATGAAATTAGGGGAAAATTTTGATCACTCTAGCATCGTTTAACAAAATTTTATTCTTTCATTTATGGAACTTGGTAAATATACACCTATTTGCAGCTAATGTGTTTTCCCCTCTCTCTTAAAAATTAACAACTTAACAAAGAAGAGTGTATTTCTGAAAGATGAGGATACAGGACGTTACCCATAGACAGTTGAGCACTTGGATCTAGTTGTCTATATTTCCAACAAATAGCCTGCATTATGATGGCAGAAAACAGAGCTGGGAGCATAAGATGAGAGATTTAATAGATAAGGATATTTATTAATGTCAGTTACTATAGGAAGGACATAGATACCTGCAGCTTTCTGGATTAGTAGCTAGAATTTGGGTGAGGTGGGCATGTTTAAGTGGTTGATTATTATGGAAAGAGAGGAGATTTAGACTCTCATAAAAGAGCCCATAATGGTAACTCCAATCACAGCATGGTCGATGGATAATCATCTCCAAACAAACTTTCTTACAGTTGACTTGGTGTTCTTGAGGGATATTTTTATGTGGATTTAAAGAACTATGATTGGATTATGGGAGTGCAGCAAAGAATGCCGCAAGAGCTAGGGGAGCTGGGACAGGTAGGGTTTGGGGGGAAGGGTAGGGGGAGCATGAGTCTTGCGAACAGTTAACCTTGAAAGAAATTTCCGTTTTATAGGGGGACCATGGCCCCCTCTGTCATCCCCCTATCTGCCCCTGAGCATGTGCACTGCAAAATATAGTATTTTATAATGAACACAATGTAAAGCAAGTATCTTATACTTTGGTGGCTTTTAAAAATCTTGCAACATTTACCATGTTGCAGGATGTCTGATTTGGGATGTTGCGAATTTGATTGCTGATTGAAGTATGTAGCTAACCCAGAAAATGACACTTCACAGCCATAGTTACAATTTTGAAACTCATGAATAGTCTTGCTACACTCTTGGTGAAATCAAGCATAGAATTAACAAGAATGAAAATATCAAAGAAACCGCCATCACTAGCATCAAACGTTTCTTGGTTTAACCATGAATAACTCGAGAACAAATTGTAAATTTAATAAATAACTGAATAATTCTGGACTAACTGATTATCTGAAATCAATTTAAAGAATTATTTCGCAGAGGAAAAAATTGTGAATAATTTGAGAATTTTCCAATAATTTGGAGATCATTGTCATTGTGCATGCTGCTTTATATTAGTCTTGAGAGCTCACTACTAAGTTCATTTGGCTCCTGCAAAAGATTTTGTGCATTGATAAGAAGCGATTTTTTTGAGGAAAAATGTCAAGATATGATTTAGTATGATAATTGTACTCTGTTCATAAAAATTTAAAGTAATTCAAAGAGCCTCATTTAACCTGTCATCTTTATGATTCACATGATATGGGAAAAACTAGCTGCTGAATTTTCCTTCTTTTCTGGTTTGCAGGAAATCTAGGAAAACAGCACCTCCATTCCGTGTTATATTGCACAATGACAACTACAACAAACGTGAGTATGTTGTCCAAGTTCTGATGAAAGTTATCCCTGGAATGACTCTTGATAATGCAGTCAATATCATGCAAGAGGCCCATTATAATGGCCTAGCTGTCGTAATCATTTGTTCGCAAGCAGATGCCGAGGAACACTGCATGCAGCTAAGAGGCAGCGGTCTCATAAGCTCAATTGAGCCTGCAAGTGGTGAGTGCTGAATTCATGGTGGTAAGTCATGTACAGATGAATCCTAATACCAGGCTTCTCTGATTATATGTACATTCATGATATGGATAATGATGGTGTATTTGACAATAATCATACCGAAAGAGATGGAGCATATGGTATTACTGGATGTAATCCAGTTAGGCTGTATATAGGATTAAGTTGCCCTAACTTTTGGGCTTGATATTACAGCTACTCTCCTTTTTATGGTCATCCTATGAACACTATAGGAACTTTGTCGCACCTATGATGATACTTGCACTTCTTCTCATTGAAAGTGTGATAAACTTGTACCAGATGAACTTAGTTGTGCATCAATGGCTAATTAAGTGTCTCGGCATCTAAGAAGATTGAAAGTGATTAGTCATAACCTAATATGTGTTTATGTCTTAAAAAGCCAAAACAAAAGTTACTGGACTTTACAAACCAAAAGAGATTAAATAACATCATACCTTGTGCATCGACCATAAAAGAATTAAGTGAGGGTGTCGACTGATAGGTCAATCGAAGAGGAGCGAAGATTCTGTTCCTTGTTCCTTAAATTGTCATAGCTAAGAATGAGGTGGAAGACTTTACCTTTATGGCTATCGGCGGGGGATGATGACCATAAGATGGTTGCAATCCTTTGCCAGTTGCTGGAGTAGACTCCAAATCAACAATTTGATGTGGCATGTCACATTGACTGCCTAATTTGAAAACACATCTAACTGAAACTACATTGTCAAGATCGACGATGTTTTTGTCATATAATGGCTTTTTATATCCTCTGATCTGAAGTGTCCATATGAAGTAGCATGAGTCCAGTCACTTTGATGACCAGGCTACAAGGATACAAGTTTGTGTATAGTGGCTCATTGAGTGCACAAGATTCATACCATAAGAATATCTCATTGAAGCAAAGATTAACTAGACAAAGATAAATACAAGTGACATGCCAAAAGTGTTTTGATAACAATTTATTCTGCATATAAAATAAATATATAGTATAATAATGGTTTTTAAAATGTTTTCGGAGAAATAATTTCTCTAGTACCTGGCCAAGTCGAAAGCCTGATGGATGCTTGTCGGTTATGGGTTCTACATTGTCTTGTTTATCTTCTTAATTACCAATTCAAGTTATTGCTTATAGTGGAAGAGCAAATTGCAAAACAGTGTGCTATTATATGGAAGGGATTTTAACTATTACTTTCTATTTTAGTGCTACATTGCAATATTGTTTTCCCTATTAACTTAGGAGCTTAGAGGTCAAGGGTACGTCTGGTTAATGAAGTATTGAGTGCCTTGAGTGAACCTAAATCTACCCTACCGGCATGGTTCCACATGCTAGCTGGATGCTTTGTTGTTTACATTGATCGGGACTCGCTAATATAGACTTTGAGAGATTGAAGAGACGATCCAACCGCACATTTGGACTACTAGATGGTAATAATTGGCTTTCTTTTTTTTTTTTCTTTTTTTTTTTTTTGGCGGATTCATCAATGCATGTATAAATATACTTAATAAAAATAAAAACACAAGCTCAAGAAATGCCTGATGCAACTCTCCCTCTTCTGACCACAAGGCATACCCTGAGTAGTGAGCCGTGTAGGCAGCCACTCAGTCTGCAGCCTCATTGGCCTCTCTAAATACATGTTTGGCCTGAAAGGCCACCCCATCGATCCCTTGTCATCATCCCAATATTCCGGAGCAATGGGTGGTCCATGCTCACATCCCTCGGACCCCCTTGAATCCAACTGATCACTATGGCTGAGTCGTCATCCAAAATAACTGAACTGGCCTGCAACACCCACCTTACATGTCGAAGATCCGCTCAGGCAGCCCACAACTCCGTCCCATGGACCGACGTAATAATGGCATTATAGGTCATGAGACATTAATTGGGCTCCACATATGTTGTGAACCAATTCATTGAGAGGTTATAGGTTTAGGCCTATTATTAGGCCTTAGTAGGCTCATCCCTTAAGAAGAAAGCAGGGAGCCCACAAAAGTATGTTCCTCCATGATCTCCCTCCTAGTTCGATTAGGACAGAAAGATTAAGTGGGCCCGGCATCATATTGTGCATAATGAATGCGAATAGCTCCTCTCGAATTCTCTTTCTCAGAATTGTGTAACATCATGAGAGTTTGGAAAAATTCTCTTGAGGTTCTTTTAGTCAGCAAAGCAGATCCAAGAAAGGCTCGACACAGGTACAAAGTTTGGAGGTCCTGAATCTGCATCAGTCGGGAGTGTGACTCTGAGATTCATCCTATTAATTCACAAAAAATTGAATAGTCATTTAAGATATATCTTTTACCTTTGCATGATTAATTGAGATAAATTTTTTTTTGCATGCACCGTACAATTCTGTAGCATGATAGAAATTTTTCCACACTTTTTTCTGCACATAATGCTCTAAGATATGCAAGACCATTTGTAGCTTCTCTAAAATCCTTTATTTCAACAAATATAACTATCAAGAACAATTGGTACGCATTTGAAGTAGATACACATGTAATATAGATTAGTATTACAGCTTAGAATCATGCACAATCTCTCTTATTATAGTATGAACGATATTGGATATTACAACTGCCACGTATTGTATGCATAATTACTATAACAAAAATAGGCTATCCAGGTGCTTTGTAAAACCTATGCTGACGCTTATAAGCATCGGTAATTTTTCTGTCAATCCTTTCTAAAGCGTCGCAAAAGCATTGGCTAGGTGCGGGTGAGAAAAAAAATCTACTGACGCTTTCGTTAACGGCGTGAACTTTTAGCGACGCTTATAAGCATTGGATATTAGCGATAGTTAAAAGTGTCGGCTATTAACATTTTATATTTTTTATAACAATGTTTTAAAGCATCGTTGTAATTATATTTTAAAAAAAATTATTTAATTTTTTTTTTTTTTAGTAAGATTTAAAGGTCATTGAAAAATTTGCAGAGGTCATCTGACACAAAACCACTGCCTCTGAGTAGCCCATCTGCCCATCCCGATAAGAAATAACTAGAGAAAGAAAAAAGAGGTGAAAAGAAAAGAAAGAGACATAGATTAATGATTATAATATATAGTTAAGAGGAAGAGAGGGGAGGAGTCCGAGGAGAGAAACTCTTGCTTTTTTTTATTTAATTATCTTTACTGCTTTTATATTGACACTGTTTTTTGCTGATTGCTCTCAAATTTCAACAAGATTTGAGTTTTTCTGAGATCTTCGTTAATGATATGCCATTTTAGTGGTAATAGAAGTAATGCAGAACCATCATGACTTTGGAATCAAATGCATTATATATTTTACCAGAATATTTCTATTGTTTAACATTATTGCATCAATTTGATGATGGTATCGAGACATTTAGTGTTTCAGCAACAATAGCTAGATATTTTGGGTGATAAAAATTAGAGGAATAGGTCAGACTTTCAATATAGTATTGGTGGAAGTTGTTAGAAGGGTTTTAAAATGCTTCTGTTGACAATGGTGGAGCTCTTTGTAGGAAATATTAGCAACATAGGACATTGTTTGCCTCCAATGATCACACAGTTGTAGACTTGTACTCTCTCTCTACCCACCGGTTAGTATCAAGATTTTGAATTTAGTATAGGCATGATTTTCCGCATATTTTATTGTCCATTGCTTTGGGTATAACTTTATGCTTATTTTTAAAAATTAACAGTAGCTTTTCATGTTTAGGATCCCCATTAAAATTGACAGTAGCTCCAGCACCACTTCTCGCCGTCGAGTTTGGCACCGCTTATTGGGACCTGAGTTCGTCATCGAGTCCGACACCGCTTCTCTTGACATTTCAGATTTTATCATTTTAAACTTTTTTATATTTTGATTTGTTTGGAGTGATTGTCTTAATTGTTTTGTTTGATAATATTCTTTTTTAGATTCAAATATCTAATAGAAATTTTGAATACGGTTTGAAAAAACTCAAAAAAAAATAATAATTGAAAAACTCATTCAATCTTAAAAAAGAGCTATAGATAGATTTGTTGTCACAAATAAACAAAATACTACATCAAGTTTAAAAACAAAATGAGATTGAGAACCAGATTTATAGTAGTATTCAAACATCTAATGAAACAATCTCTAGTGAAGAACACAATAAAAAAATAGATGGAGATAGAATAAACAAGGATAGTGTAGAGTTTAATGAAATTAGTTCTATTTTTACAAATATATATGATCCTGGTCAATGAAAAATATTGATACAAAGTTGAGAGATCTATTAGTGGAAAGAGGTCCAATTAGAGATTATGATCTTCATTTTTCTATGGATAAAAATAATAAACACTTCTCTGCTATACATTATATTCGTAAGTTACCTAATGGTAAAAAATATGATAGAAGATGGTTAGTATATTTGAAGAATTTGGATAGGGTATATTATTTTTGTTGTAAATTATTTGATTCAATGCATAAGACAAGTCACTAAGTCAATGAAGGAACTAGGGACTGAAAAAATCTATATGTTAAGCTCAAAAGTTATGAAATAACTAATAAACATATTACTAGCATAACAAGTGGATTGATTTAGAAGTGAGATTGTTGAAAAACGAGACAATTGACAAAAATCTCTAAAAACAATAAACCAAGAGAAGGATCATTGGAAAAAAAGTAGTATTGAGAATTATTGATATTATGAAAAATCTTGCAAAAAATAATTTAGCATTTCAGAGAAAGAATGAAAAGATCTACCAAAGCAATAATGAAAATTTTCTAAGTCTTATTGAAATGATTGCAGAATTTGATTTAGTAATACAAGAACATGTTCGACGCATTCAACATGGTGAAATTTACAATTATTATTAGATTATAGGATTCAAAATGAATTAATTCAAATGTTAGCATCTGAAATTAAAACTATAATAATTAACAAGATTAAAGAAGTAAAGTACTTTTCTATAATACTTTATTGCGCTCCTGATGCAAGCCATCAAGGACAAATGACTCTAGTTTTAAGATGTGTAGATACTTCAACAAGTCCAGTAAAAATAGAAAATTATTTTTTAGAATTTTTAGAGGTAGATGATACCTCTGAAAAAGATTTTTTTAGTGAACTTATAAATATACTAAAAAAACATAAACTTGAGGTTAATAATATAAAAGGGTAAGGGTATGACAATGGGCCTAATATGAAAGAAAAATATCAAGGTGTATAAAGAAGATTATTGGATATAAATCTTAGAGTGTTTTACACACCATGTGTATGTCATAACTTACATTTAGTATTATGTGATACTGCTAACTCATGTTCCAAAACTATATCTTTTTTTGGACTGATCTAATGAATTTATACTTTATTTTTTTCTTCTACAAATCGATGAAAAATTTTACAAGATAATATATCCACATTGACTCTTAAATTCTTGTCACAGACATATTGGGAAAGTCATATTGAAAGTATCAAAGCAATTAAAAATCAAGCTCCTAAAATAAGAAATGCCTTAGTTCAATTAGCGAAAACTAGTAAAGATCCTAAAACAAAGAGTGAAGTCACATGCTTAGCTACATATGAGATTGAGAATTTTGAATTTTTATTGGGTATGAATATTTGGTATGATATATTGCTTGAAGTTAACTCAGTTAGTAAGAACTTACAATCTGAAGATATGCATATTGATGTTGCTATAAGTCAATTAAAAGATCTTCTTTCTTATTTGAAAAGTTACAAAAAAAATGGATTCATGACTGCTTTGGTTTCATCTAAAAAAACTGCAATTGAAATGAAAATAGAACCTACATTTTGTGAAAAACATGTGATCCGTAGAAAAAAAATAATTTGATAAAAATAGTGATGATGAGGTAGAAAGATCAGCCGAAGAATTTTTAGAATTGATTACTTTTTATATATAGTAGATCAAGCTATTTTTTCATTTCAACATAGCTTTGAACAAGTCACCATATATGAAGATGTTTTTGGTTTTTTGTTTAATTTTAGAAAGTTAAAATATTTGAATAAAGAGGATTTGAAAAAGTATTATCTTAATCGTGAAAATTTTTTAAAGTATGGTGAATATTCTGATATTGATGGTCTTGATCTGTTTTCTGAGTTAAAAATTTTAAAAACAGAAACTAGTACCCCTATTGATACTTTAAGTTTTTTTAAAAAATAGATTTTTTTCCAAATGCATACATTGCTTACAGGATATTGTTAACAATACCTGTAACAGTTGCTTCTACTGAAAGAAGTTTTTCATTTTATCCTAAAAAAAAAGTTTTTCAAAATTAAAATTGATAAAATCTTATTTGCGGTCAATTATGTCATAAGAAAAATTAAATGGATTAGCTATGTTATCGATTGAAAATAATATTTTAATAAATTTTGATTACAAAAATTTGACTAATAATTTTGCATCTCAAAAAAGTAGACAAATTATTTTTAAATAAAATTTTAAAATATATTATATTTATTAAAAAAATTATTATTTTTTTTAAAAAAAATATTTTAGTGAACATACCTTAGGCTCCAAACGCATTGGGCCGCCAGATCAAACTTGCCCACTATCCTTATTAGGCGGCGCTCGAAGACAGGAACGGTCCGCGACGACCCCACAAAGATCCGAAATATCGAGTGCCCCGTACCGTACTTTCCTACCAAGCCTCGCGAATCTTGGACGTATCGTGGAGTGACACCGCGTTACTTCACGCGACAACGCAAGCCAAAAATAGAATCCAGAAAACTACCACGCCATCGTCCTCCCTCTTCCATATATCTGCGCTTATCGAATCATCTCTTTTTTTATTGTGCAATCTCCGATGGAAAGAAACGAAGAAAAATTCTCCCAAAAATCTATAGGAGGAGGGAGATCGCAGATGGTCCCTCAATTGGGTTCGTTTAGGTACAACTCCGAGCAGCGGAGCAAGGAGGGGCTGCTCTCCTCGTTTCTCAAGGAGGGGGAGTGGGGGGTCGGCCTCGACTTCGATGAGGAGGAGGAGAAGAGAGGGTGCCTCCGGCGCCTGGGCGCCGGGATCGCCGGGATGTGGGGCAAGGCGCGGGAGCTGGTGGAGAAGGGGTGGAAGTTCGGGCGCTCGGATCCGAGGAAGGTCGTTTTCGGCGCAAAGATGGGGCTTGCGCTCACTCTGACCTCCTTCATCATCTTCCTCAAGGAGCCCTCCATGGACCTTACCAAGCACTCCGTCTGGGCCATCCTCACCGTCGTCGTCATCTTCGAATTCAGCATAGGTATGCATAATGATGAATTGATGATGATGATGAGATTGGTCAATTTTAATGGGGCTTAAACGGTGGTATTTAGTTATTTATATATGTCTTTTCGAGAAAGATTTTGGAAATTAATTCAAAGTGATGTACTGGGGAGGTGATTATTTGTGGTACTTGTGAAAATCGATCTGCGTGGTTGGAATAATCGGAGGCCATTTTAACCGGAGCATGGGACGAAGTGGATGTAAAGGAAACAGAAGTAACAGAGTGATGAAAAAAAGATAATCCTTTGATTGAGGTGTTGGGAGTGGTAACTTTGATTTGAAGGTAATGAAAAAGATGGTTTCTAGGCATTATCTTTAGGAATGATTTTCATGGTTGTGTGAATTAATTACGGAGTACTTCTTTCATTTGATTCGGGAGGGTCAATCTGGCTAGACACTGAATTGGTCATGAGACTTAGTGTTTCGTTGTTAGCTTGTATATTGCATGCGAAAGCGAAGTTTTTCTGAATGTCAAGCTGAATCTATTGTCATGCAGGTTCGACACTTAGCAAAGGGTTTAATCGGGCTATAGGAACACTAACTGCTGGAGGGCTTGCTCTAGGGGTTGCAGAGTTATCCAAATTGACGGGACAGTTTGAGGAACTAGTCATTATTATCTGCATCTTTGCAGCTGGTGAGATCTATACTTGACGACATTATACCTTATTTTGTTCTTTGTGAATTCTGAAAGATAAGTACTAATTTCTGTTTTTTTACCTTTCATGGCCATGCTTTTGGATGCTAGGGTTTTTTTCAAGCTTTATAAAATTCTACCCAACTATGAAGCCTTATGAATATGGCTTCCGGTGTTTCTTGCTCACATTTTGTGTCGTTGTAACGTCGGGATATCGGACGGGGGAATTTATTGCAACGGCTGTGAGTCGACTTGTACTTATTGTGCTTGGTGCTGCTGTTAGTTTGGGAATTAATATTTGCATCTACCCAATCTGGGCAGGAGAGGATCTGCATAACTTGGTAGCAAAGAATTTCATGAGCATAGCAAAGTCTTTGGAAGGTCTTGTTTTCTCTTGACATTATTTTTTATTAAACTAAAATATCTCTTTTCTAGATGCACAATGGTTCAACTGAACTATCCTTTCGATTGCCCACCTATTGAAATAATTTATATCAAGATGAGCTTGCCAATCAAGGATTCCCAACCACTTAAATTTGCCTCTAACAGATTCATGCCATCTTTGTACGGAGCTATTTGAGCTATATTTTTTCCCTCCAAATGCCCATCAAATAATTGATGTGAACCTTTAGCGTAGTCTTTTTGCTATGGTCAATCATAGATATCCTTAACCAATCGATCCAATGTATAACATGTATAATCTTTTTCAACAGAGTTATCTCTGGTCAGCACATTTACCACTGCAAAGATTAACCTAACCTCGCTCTAGAATTATCCTTGTAGCTGACTTTATATCTATGGTTTTATCAGGCTGTGTCAATGGGTACATTCAGTGCATTGAATATGAGAGGGTTCCTTCAAAAATTCTTACATATCAGGCTTCTGATGATCCTTTATACAGTGGGTATAGGTCAGCCGTTGAATCAACAAGCCAAGAGGATACTCTTGTATGTATCTACTGCAATAATACTTTATCCATGTGCTTGTAGTTGAGCTGGATGTTGATGCGCCGTTACTTCCTTGTATCTTTACAGTTAGGCTTTGCTATGTGGGAGCCACCCCATGGTCCTTATAAGATGTGGGGATATCCCTGGAAGAACTATGTTAAAGTTGGTGGTGCACTAAGGCACTGTGCCTTCATGGTTATGGCATTGCATGGCTGCATACTTTCAGAAATTCAGGTAAAGTCCTTGTATTATTATGGTTTCTTTTGATATAATTTCTTATTTCTTATGAAGTTCATTATTTGATGTTTATTATAATTTCTTCCCTTGAGATCTGGTATTACGGAATATTTTGTCTCCCCTCTTGTGCTTGTCAATTACCTTTGTTGCCTTTGCATAGTATCATATGAGCCTGACAACTAGCAACATACCCCTGTCATGTAGCCATGAAGTGAAAATAAATCTTATAAAACCCGTCTTCCTTTTTACTAAGTCAATCTAAATTGATTGTCAAATGTACTTTGTATAGTTGCTTTGTTTACAAATCCCTTCCGATTTTTGACTTCAGCCAGTTCTAATAATAATTTGATGTTTCTTATGCTTTGTATGTGTTTGTTTGGTGGCTTAGAATTGTGAACTCTTGTTCGTCAATCTTAGTGAAACATCTAGGTCTACTTGCAATTCTCGTTCATCCAAGTCTACTGAAATCTTAGGAAGATTATTGTATAATTCTAAAATCTAGGTCATCATTCATAGTTTGGATCCTTGAATCAGTGAAAGTTTATAGACCCAATTAATGGATATCTCCTAGCCTTCTTCTGAGTGTGTATGTGTGCTCATGTGTTCTTGCCTGACATGTGCAGTGGGAAGGTGCAATATAATATCATAAATAGTTGAATGAAAGGTGCTATACAATCCAAGATCCATAGTACCGAAACCGGCACCCGTGTTAGGAATCCAGCGGTATGGTATGGTATCATACCTTGCCGTTCCAGCACATATCAAAAAAGGGGCATCAGCAAGGGAGGGGGAGTGGGAGAAGGAGAGAGAGGGAGAATTGAGGGGCAGAACCATGCTGGTCTGTACCTGGCATGGCTCGGTACACCCCAAACCGGACGGTTTGGGGTGGTACAGCCTTCCTTGATACAGTCATTGGAAGGAGGAAACATGCCTAAGTTCCCAATTAACTCTCCTTTGATAGGAACCCAAACTCGCGAACCCCCCTTTCCAAGCTTGGAGGTGTGCTATGGTCTGACAAAAGCAAACTATGCAAGAATTGCAAGTGTTTGTAATAGAGATAATTCTTCAACATTTTGGTTTTAAGGTTCTGCAGTATTTTTTAGGTAACAGCTTTTAAGTATCTGTCATTGTGAAACTAAGGGTTCATTTGAATCAGGTTTACTGCTAACCAATGGGCTGGTGGAAAGGTTATTGAGCTGAACCAGTTGTCCCATGGTTTTGATTGGATACATGAGCTTTGGTTTATCAGTTTGGGCCCTGTATATATTGTTCCTACTAGACCATTGGGCAGCTTGCCCGCAGATTTTGCCAACCTATTACTATTTGTTTATATTTCTCTTGCATGATATTTTTGCTTTTCACCACTTCTAGCTGGTGGAAGCCTATTATCAATTTCATAGAACATAAAATGAAAGAAGCGTTAATGCATGTATGGCCCTCTCTTCCTTTCCTGTTTAGCCATGTCTAATATTGGCTACCTGATGGAGCCACAGTCAAGATTTTGATTTGATATGAGTTTTTTTTTTTTTTCCTTTTGCTAATGACAATTATTCTGTGGAAGCCTTAAATAAGAACTGGAAACTTAGATTTGGACATTAGAAAAACTTTAGCTACCAACTCCTCTCTAGGTCCTTCTATAATAAATAGAACATAGAACCCAATAAACTCTCGATGCTGCTGTTTTGAGATCTGTGGTCATTGATCAGCGATCTTATGTTATTGGGACCTGAAAAGTCAGATCATATCGTGAATTTGATATTTGTTGACAAATATCATCCAATATGAGGTTCTGCTATTCAGACACGAACATGAGCAAATTGCAAAATATATGAGGTCATGGTTCTGTCTGTCTGTCTGTCTAGGAGTCAATATCCAATTTAAGCCCAAAACAGTACAAAATTATGCCAGTTGAGAACATTGACAATTTTGACTGTGAATTCCAATGGCTAATGGATTTATTAATGGCTTTGTTAACTGCTTGTTGTGGCACATTCAGCTTTTGAATACTGATGAACTGATGACAGGTTAGTGCTCTTGTGGTCAATGATTCATATTGAAATAAGCCGTTGCATCTAATACGACATTGGACTGATTGAGCTTGTGTAGTTTTATGAAGCATCAGTAAGTTGGTCCTCTGATTTGTTGTTCTGGAACCCTTGTAATTTGTAGAAAGGCACATGGGACTTTACTAGTTCAGAAGCCCTACATGATTTTATTGGATGTAAGAGAGAAAATTCACATTGAAGGAGCAAATTTATCTAAGCGCCGTTCTAGAAATTATGCATAATAGGAGATGCTCTTTGTAGCGTGCCCCTCAACTTGCCATATTGGTGGGTGGTCTATTTCAAGGCTTGCTATATGGGGTCAAATTCTGATTCAAGAAAGGGTTAAGATCTCATCTATCAACCCTGTATCTTTCACTTCCTGCAACAGTACAAGATGCAATATGGCCCTTGTATCTATTTGGGGTTAGTTGAATCGGCAGATACCCTAGGGTGAATGTGTTTATAGACAGTGCTTGATGCAGGGTTAGGGTGATGCAGCATGGTTGAGCATAGTTAAGATTTCAAACGTTGGACAACTGGAGTTATGTTAGGTTGATCCAGCCTAACTTGGACAACATCAAAGTCCATTATAGTGAGAATAGGCAGAGCAACACCTTCATGTTTGAGCTGGACCTAAAATGATCCAAACAAGAAAATTAGTTGTTAGTAGCTATTTGGTCTAAGCAAGATTCACCCTCTATTTTTTAAAGGTTGCAAACTTCTTGGATATGACACAAGTGACACGCCAACTTGTGGTCAACCAATATTGATGCAACGAGATTTAAACCTAATATGAGTTATGCTAGAACTTTTGTTAGATTTTGATTCTTGATCATTTGTTTTGAGTAGTTTATGTCCTAGCATGATTCTATTGATGGCCATGAGCGGTTGGCATTTTAATGGGCTTTGATATCTACAAATAGTCCTCCACATGCCCAAGTTTACATAAGTTATTAAATTTTCTTCTTTATAAACCTTAGTTTGGACTTGATAGATTCTAAAAAAACAAGGTACAACCTTCGCAAACCTTAGTGAACTTTCGGTGCTAGCAAGGCTTTGATAGAATGGCTTAATCCTCACATTAGTGTACCATGTTCCTTTAGTTGCTCCAGAGACTGGCTATAGATTTTCTTGATTGCTTTTTGTCATCGTATGCAAAAAACCACTCATGCCAAATCAGTTTTTTGATTTATGGTCCCTTCTAGTATTAAAGATTGGGGTTTCCTCGAGGTAGGGTCGGCGGAACCATCCCGAATCATGCAGTTCCGGCCGTTCCGAGCTGTACTGGTGACCCACTTGGAGCTATAAATTATCATATTATTTTCCAAAGGATGTTGGATTATGGAATACTATGATTTGACAAAATGCCAAGTCTGCTGATGTTATATATTGACGCTCCAATATTAGCTATTGTCTTGTCTTCGAGATTCCCTTAGTGCGTAGAAGGCGAAGAAGCATATTGTTCATACTCAAGTGCTTAGGTGGAGTACCAGATCATGACTAAAATTTTGCAGCTTCAGCTTTAGTATTGCCACACCTAGTCCTGTGTAATGTAGCAAATGGAGCACTGTTCAGCTTGCCTGCAATTCAATATTTGACCAAGCACAGATAATGAGTTGTCTTGCTATCTACTTATCCTTTTCTGTTCAGGTTCTTGACTTTGATCATGATACCTCAGCCCACATACTAATTTTTCTTGTTGGTGGAAAAACTCTGTGGTCCCTGTGAGTTTGAGAGGTTATTTATATATTACTGAAGTAGTACTAGTTTTTATTATTATTTAATGCATCTTTTACCTTAAGCAGTAGGGCGGGTGATAGGGAGACCAATGGAATATTGATTTTTTTCTGGGGGGGTTAATGTTTTGTTGGACCGCTATTGGTATGGATTGATATGGTCTTGCTTAACTAATGGTTTACGACTTTAGGCCTGTCATGAGCACCAAGAGTCCAGGTGTTCAGCAGAATCTGACACACAAACCTTATGAGAAATCCAACATCAGGACATGCCTATTCGTTATAAATGTGTGTTTAAATATGTATGATTATATGCATATTATGTTTTTTTAGTTGGACATGTTACTCTGACAATACCTTTGCTTATATTAGACATGACAATATTTGGGTATCAGTGAAAGTACACATGTAATGGTGATGACATCTTGACATGATAATTTGAAGCATCAAGTAGTTTCATGAAGTGTGCCTCAAGTATTCAACTATTCAACATGTCAAGAAACCTAAACTTCGAGTGTCTGTGTAAAACTGGTTGCTGGAATATATCAAGTATTATTACTACTGTCCACACCAACTGTATTTGTTGTAAGCATATCAGGTTAATGATCTAAGGAAGGTTTATTAGCAATGTCATATCTCCCAACACCTTGTTCTTTCAAGACTAAGCCAAATCCAACTCGCAACAATAAGATGTTTTGATAGCCACAAAAAAAAAAAGACAAGACTTGTCGATGTTGGATTAAATGGTTTTGATGTGGCCATTTTACATGATCTTTAAGGATTTCTGTGCAACTTATGTTTAGTTCAATTGTATGTTACATTCCAAGATTCAAATGTCAGTTTAAACTTTAAATTGTGCAATCACTGTTGGGTAAACCAAGTATCTACACTCGATAGCATATGATGTGAATCAAAACTTCATATGGATATGCTGTTTAGCAGTTTTTCATTTTCCTTTAGTTTTTTTTGATTTGTGAAAATCATCCTGTGCATATTGTTGGGAAAAGCCATTGCTGCTTCCAGTTTTTTGAATTAAAAATAACATTCACAATTCATTAAGGAGAAAACACTGCAGGCCCTACCTACTTCATTCTCTCCTCCAGGATTGGAGCTTCCACAGCTGTCTCCACTCGGTCAAATGCATCTGCCTCTGTCTCTATCTCCACTGCTGGATCGAAAGAAAAGATTTCGGAGTTAAGTAAAAGAAGAAAGAGAGAAGATCCATCCTGATCTACTTTTGGATATACTTCCCGATCAACTGCTATTGGTGCTTGCTCTGGTGCTTATAGCCTCGTATGTGGATCACGATCACAATCATGATCTCGTATAGAAAAAGGATTGAGTGGCTACATATGGGAACAAAAACCATTAGAAAACTTTGAAACATAGGTACCAGAAACCCATCTAATCCAATCTTAGGGAACCTTTGGATTTAAAGCCTTTTCAGTTAAGCGAAAAAACATCCTAAGTATCAGGGAATCTTGATAATGGAACATAATTATGAGGCTGCATGCTAGTTACCTTACCATCCAAATCATGTTGGGCTATAAGTTATTTTTTTTTTAATAACATTTCTAATTTTCTATATTGCACCTACTGCTCAACTTATGAATATTTCGCTGGCTCCAACATGCACAAAAGTGATCTATCTCATTTTTTTAGCAATGTGAGTAACGAGGCCATATTAGAATTGGCACCACATTATGTCTAAATAGATACAGTTATTGATTCGTCAGTCTCTATAAATAGTCGTATAATGTCTGTGTTCAACTGTTATTCTGCTGTGCGCTGAAGATGGTCGTATCTTTCTTTACAGTCAAATACATGGTATTCATTTGATTATTACACATGATCTAAGAAACTTTTTTCTGTTAGGTATATATGATAGAGCACCAAATTGTCGAGAATCATTTTAAATGTTTGCTAATTTATGCCAGCAATATTTAGTAATCTTATGTCTTTCTCCAAATACTAATAATCACCACAATGGAGTTAATGTGGATACACATTTATTGCTAAATCCTGTGGCATGGATGTGCAATAGATTGTCTGTTCATGGTTAGAACAATCTGGGAGCTACTATCTGCAGAAACTTCAATGAATATCTATGACTACGAAGTTAAAATCCGCTCCCAGATCTTGTTGTCATTGTGGAACAGAAATCTCCCTGCAACCAAACCCTGGTCGCCACCCCCCCCCCCCCCCCCCCCCCCCCCCTCCCCTCTCTTTTTCCTATGATGCTTGTGCAAGCATTATTTGGACTATTTATTTTCTGGAACATGCTTTTTTTCTCGTGCTGCCACTTGACTGTTTAAAAGTTTACTGTAGGCCCCACCTGACAGCAGGCAAGTTTTTAGCAATGAGCTAAAGAGGGTAGGCATGGAAGGTGCTAAAGTGTTACGTGAGCTAGGAAACAGAGTCAAGAAAATGACAAATTTGAACCCTGGGAACATCCTCCTTGAAGTCCATGAAGCTGCTGAAGAGCTGCAAAAGAAGATAGACCGGAAATCGTACCTTCTGGTGAATTCAGAAAGCTGGGAATTTGCAAGGCGGCCTGAAGGAATTAAAGATGCCTTAGATTGTGTCAACACGGGGGAAGGTGAAAACAAAAACCTCGAAACCAAATCTTACAGCGAGACGGTGCTTAATCTTCAATCAATCCAACTGTCGAGAAGTTGGGATGCTCATAACTCAATGAACAATGCAGTTGACTCCCCACCAGCAAAAGAGTTCAAACAACAGGTATCATGGCCTGCAAGGCGGTCATTTATTTCAGATGCAATACCTAATGAAGAAGAGTTAAAAACCTACGACAGTGCCAGTGCATTGTCATTGGCTACATTTGCTTCACATCTGATTGAATTTGTCGCGAGACTTCAGAATCTTGTGGATGCATTTGTAGAGCTGAGCGTGAAAGCTAACTTTAAGGAAGCAATAGATGAACCTGCAGCAGAGACAACCGGTTCCTGGACCAGTATATGCAAGTTTGTTGGATTAAAGAATTGAGAATCAGATAAGAGGGTGATTGCTCTTAGTACATTAAGGACATCTGGTTTAAATACAATGTATTAATAAAAATCGAATGGTTTAACCAAAAATGCATCTCCTCTGGTTTGATTTTTGAATGTTACTGATGTAATTATTGGTTGTCTCTGTAGACTCCATCCCAAAGATGAGCCAGACTTATATTCAATCCATATTATGAATGGCCGCACCAATGCAGTGTCACAAACTATGTAATTGCACCAACTTAAATCATAAGTTAGCTTTTGTACTCTGTGAAAGACTTCTGATATGATCTGTTTTCTGAGGGAACTAAATTAAGTCTATTAGTGTCAAAGTTTTCAGCAATAAATCTGAGAACCAAGATAAACATGGGAGCAGGAATTCAAAAACTAATGTTGCTACTCTTATTGAGCTGAAAGAGTTGGCATTTGTGAAGTATTCTCTTGTTGCTTTTGAACTTTTGGGCCATGCATGAAGCATAACTTGTCATGGTCTACAATTGGTTTGAAGGTGCAGGCTGCAAGAAATTATGCAGCTGGGGCTGTGGAAGATTTGTAGTCATATCTCTCCCTTCCGTTGAGAAAAATCAACCAAAGTAAAATATCTAAAGAAATTTGATGTCTAATTTTTCACCAATCAAATCTCAATAATAATAAAAAATACCATATGTGCTTTGAGCAAGAAACATCCTCTAAAACCAAAGGTCATAAAATTAGGAACTGTAATACATCAGCTACTTCATTGCACCTAGTATCCATTCAACTAACATCAAGTCTATTCACTGTGGTTTTCCAATAAAAGTTATTAATTCATCTTGGTTTCTCATAATGGCTCTCCATATGTTTGGCTCTCCATGTTTGAGCTCTTTTCCAGCAAGCTTATAGGAGGTTGGAAAGTCGACACCCCTCTTCCAACGTAATAGCAAAAGAAAATATGTCTGAATTTTGTTTAACTAGTTTTCATACATATTTCAACTCATTATTCTTTTTCTTTATTTGGATAATGTATACATGCATACAAATAACGACATACATAGAACAACAAAAGTGTACTTAATATTAATTTGATTCATCATACAATATCGGCAGAAAGTTGTGTTTATATTAAATTGGGTTTGGATGGTCTCTGGCTTCAGCCACCAACTCAGTGCACAAATAAGACGATCATACTAATCAGTTGGAGAAGAAAAAATAGCACTAATATTATGAGCACTCATACAGGCACATATATAGTCCCATATTGATTATGTGCTCGAGAGAGCTTGGTTACACATACAAAGCTATGCGACCTAAATAAAAACTTTCGATTAGCTTTTTTGGTTGAGGTACTAGGTCGTTACAAATGGTCGAACATATCTAGTTTAATTAATGAAGATGAACAATTCTATTAGCTAGCAAGGGCTTAAATGGGGGGTAAGTGACGAAAAGTGTGGTATGTGTTTAGTCCCATATTATTGTATGTTGGAAAGACCTTTGACATTTATACAAGACTAGAAAATCCAAATAATACCTCATAACCAGCATTTTTGGATGAGGTTCTTGGTCATTATCAATGGTATCAAAGCATTTACCTGGCTCATGGCCGATATGGACTAGAAAACACTGCAACACTAGCAATTTTAGGGCTGATCAGAGATCCATCATAGTATTTTTGATTGGATTTAGACTTTTAGCCTTATAAAGATTCTAGGACTTAAAAGGAGAATATGAGGTCCTATGTCGGTGTGTTTAGTTCCATATCAATTTTATACTAAAAAGATCTTCGATGCTTGTGCTATTTTTGAGTAAGGTTCTTCGTCATCATGGGCTTATTATTCAGAGAGGATGGTGGTAAATGGTGGACAGTGGAAGCAAATGGGGTTAGAAGGTAGATCCCATGAGTTCATGATGGAAGCTGTGCTTAAAGGTTTCAAACAAAGAATTGAAGACGAAGAGGAAAAAAAAAAGACGAAAGGCCCTAGATGGGGAAGAGGTGAAACTAACAGATGGTTAAAATTAGGAAAAAATATAGGGAGGAAAAACCCCAATGTGATAATGGATAATTTACCTTTCCTCAAGCATATTTCGGAGCTCTATGTAACAAACTTCATAATCTTCCATTCCACTCTCTATATATCCATTGACTACTGAGCCCATCCAATCCCCCAAGTGCTTTAGAGATAAGTGAGCCAAACTATTTCTATTTCCAAGATGGGTGAAAAGATTGGTTTAGAGGCTTCTTTATTTTCTACACCTTAAGGTGTAGGGGAGGTCAGATTGTCATATCTTTAGAGGAGATTGCCAAAACCAATGCACCAAGGAGGCAAGTACCTTTCTTACAATAATGTCCAACAAGCCTCGACCAAGCTTTCCTACACCTTTTTATCTATTCATTTGATAGCTTATTTCTGAATTCTACTAATAAAATAAAATCTAAGAAATATTTTCGAGGGTACATTTAAAATTTTATTCTCTAATATTGCCCTTAACATCCTAAGAGATGCACAAATGCAATCCAAATCATAATTCCTGCTTCAATATCACAACCTTTGTTTGTTACATCACACAAAACATGACATCTACTTTTCAGGATCAAGATATTGCTAAGCCCACTCTAGGTCAATTTCCACCATCATTGAACCTATTACTCAAGAGGAGAATGTCGCTAGCAGTGGGTTGAGGAACCTATTGAATGCAACCACTAGCCTTTTTCTTATCTTCCTATAGTCCTCTTCTTTTTTTATAGGTAAATGAAACAACTATTGTCCACTACTATCATCACTGCAACTACTCCATGGCTACTATTAACACCATAGACAAATCATTGCTATGGATGTAGAGGCAATAGTAGCTACTGCTTGTAGCTATTGTGAATGTAGCTTTATCTTGTTCCTCTTCTTCCTTGACTTCCTTGATTCACTTTTCATTTTTCATTTTTTTTCTATTTTCTTTATAATTCAGCAACCTTAGCATCTTGGCTCCTACATAGTGCCAAGGTGTTAGGCAAGTATTTGACTACAACCTATAGTCTTTAAAACATTTTCCACTCAATACATAAGGAATTCGAACATGTTAGACTCTCGGCTTATAGAGTATCTCAGATATTCGAAATCATAATTTATACCAGGATTCTCAATTGAGATGGCTCATAATGCCTTTCTAACTAACATAATTTCTATTTGAGCCTGACCAACATAGTCATGGTTTATGCAATTGCCAGTTTGCCACTCACATTGTTCATGGTCATCTGAGCATGACCAACTCCTTCCAAATGGATTGAATGAATGCATTCCTCTCTACAAACTCTCTCTCTCTCTCTCTCTCTCTTTTTTCTTTTTTTTTTCTTTTTTTTTTGTATATCCCTCCTAAGAATAGCATATAGAGATAGATACAATATTTGCATTTTTAAAAATTGAAATATGTTTATGATAACCTAACATATGCTCCAAACTAAGGTTACTACCCAACTAAATGAGTTTAGTAATGGAACTAATATAGTCGTTCATGCACTTGATTAAGACTAAGAACTGGAAAATCGTCTTAAACTGGGGGATTCTATGTACCAAATTTGACTGGCCATGAATTGAGATGGTTTGTCCTTCTGATTTGGTCTCACATTAGAACTAGCCTAAACCGGGTTGAATCGTTTGGTTCTGCTCAGTCACAAGTGGATCAGCCTATTTTGGGACTGAACTAAATTCTAAATTTATAAAACTCTATTCTCGGCTCTCAATTAATTCATATAGAAAGCAGAATGATTACTCCAGGAATTGATGTGTTGCTAGGATGAAATTCTTCAGCTGAAACTTAGGTAAATAAAAGCATACGTTTGACAATGCCAATTGTCTGGTAGTACTCAAGATCAAATAAAATATTTGTAGATCGTTGCAAGTTTGTATTATGTCTACAGCATCAAAGGTGCCTTGACTATATGAAGCTATTAAGATCCCATAATCTGTTGACAACAAACAAAAGGAAAAGTGCACAAACAGAATAAAAAATGATATATATTATGTGATACCCCGATCTGAACATACCTTTCGGAACAAGCTGGTGGCACATTACAAACTTCATAGGACTCTGCCCTATAAGACATGCAAGCTCAACCTATTGTTGGTCCATCCATAAAAGCTAATAAGATTATTGTCATACCCCCGACCTGAGGTCACAAACCAAGGGTTGTAGCAACTGGCGTGCACTTATAGGAAACTCTCCCCATAAGTATGCAAGGCATCTCAACATAATATCATACTCAAGCGGCGGAATATTTTTAAATAATTAACGTTCAATTTTTAATTTAAATAAATAAATCAAAACTAAATGTCACACAAAACCAACGATATTCTAAAATCTTGCATCAATTCTAATAAAAATCTAGTCTAAATAAAGATGTCGAAATCTTGTCTCTAGTTGCTCTCCCATAATGAATCCCTGGATCAAACTAATTCACCGAATCTATAGAAATAGTCAAATATAGAATAATGAGCCAAACAACTTAGTAAGCAATGAATATTTTAGCTAGATAAACAAGCAATAAAATAATTAATAATATACTGAAAATAAACAAGCAAAATACATCCATTCGATACCGAATCTAAACACTGTTCAGTCAATTCAAAATTCAAATTTCGTTCATAAATCAATTTTTTTCAAACCATGGAGTTCATCTCGACATCCTTGAACTATGACCATATTAAAGTGTTACCACATGACCCCCAATAGCAGGGTATCAAAGTGCCAACATAAAACCCCCATTGATAGGTTATCGAAATGCCAATAGACATCCCCCACTAGCAGGGTATCGAAGTGCCAACGTATAATTCCCACTAGTAGGGTATCGAAGTGCCAACGTACAATCTCCAATGGCATGGTATCAAAACATAATCAGATTGTGAGTCTAAATTCATTTCCTATCAAAACTCTTTTTCTCAAAAGTATGTCAATATTCCAACTCGTAAGATATATAAAATTATATGACATCGAAATCAATCGAGCATAATCTATATCAAAACCAATACATTCGATTAACAATCATACAATATTCCCAAAAAAAAACATATATAATAATAAAATACTATGCATCAAGTTCATAAATTAAGAATATTTTGATTCATAAAATATTTATAAATTACTTATAAATATAAAAAGAGAGTTACATTACTTAGCACAATCTAACTAACAGATCCAATTAATTTCGAAAATTCTTCTCACAATCTAAGACTCCGATAGACGCTCAATTGAAATCTTCAGTGAGCGTCATAAGCCAAAATTGTTGGAAGTCAAGAAGAGAAGGAGAAGAAACTAACGGTGGTCTAGCAGCAGCGATCGGTAAAACCTATCAGCGGTAAGGTAAAGGGGGTGTATAAATTTTTAAAAAATCGTTGGAAGCTAGATTTTCTAGCTCTTGTAGAAATCGAGATGGAGAAGGAGTCCGTCTCCTACTCCAAGTCGAACAGGGCTCTATCTTTTTTTTTTCTATCTCTTACTCTGACTCTTACATCTGGACCGGACAAATGGGCTAAGCCCAGTTCCTTATCAGTTGCGCTGGGTGTTACAACTATAGTGAAAAAGAAAAAAATATAAACTCCACATACATATCTCATGATAAGGTTCACTATATCATTTAACTTGTCAAAATAATAAAACAAAACTAAAGTCCATCATGAAACAATAGCATCAAAATGCAACTAAAAAAAAAATCGAACTCATAATTATCAACTAAGCATATATAATCAAGAATCTGAACAAATTCATCACCACTGTGGCTCAAAAGGATGTCATATTTGTATCAAAGAGTACGCTAGAACAAATTCTAAAGCCTAGCTCACTTGATACCAAATTCATAAGTGTCTCATATCAATAGATTCTAATCTACAAGCTTCTAAAAAGCTTAAATTTGTAGTATATAATAAGTCAACTTGCCTTCCAAAGCCTTCTAAAAGAGAAATTTCTCGACTCAATTTCAAAAGATGTCTTCATCATGATCATCATAGGTGGATTTGGTTTTAAACTACTGCAATTTCATCTAGTGTTGAGCTATCCTTTTATAATATATCTTAAGTTGGTTTAATCGAAGCTCAAGCATGGAGGTTATAATCAAATATTAGTATTGGTCTTATGAAATGTAAGGGTTACAACAAGATTGTTGAATTGATTTGCATGACAAAAGTATTTGATTGATTGGGCAATATCTATATTGTTGTCAAGTTCTTTTAGATCGAGGAGTCATCTAACTCTATCAGTATAGTTGTATGAAGCTTATACATTGTCGATATCATAGCTTATGTTAGTTACGCTGCAAATGTGTACTTATCTTTTAGTGTTGAAGTTAGTTAAAGGAGTTGTATTTCTTTATGTTAGTCAGCATAAAGAGCCTTGTAACCCTAGCAACACCAAATTTTTTTTTGGTACTTTATTTATCCTCTTGGCTCAAAATTTGTGAAGCACTACAATTTCTTATATGTTGTTTGCTTTAGTTTTTGCTGAACACTTTGACTACTCTTGTTTTCTTTATGATTCTCTATTTTTGTTTGATAATTTTCTATAAGCATTTCAAATAGATATTTTGGAACATGGAGGGATATACTTTAGGATTCAAAGTTTTACACTAAAAAATATTAATATTTTTGTATAATATTTAGGATAATTTAGAATATGTGAGGGTACTTTTTATTAAAAAAAAATTTCCCTCCCACACACCCATAAAACATTACACTTGCCTATAGTTTACAAGAGAATACAACCGAACTTCTAACCCATCAGTGGCATGCCATCCATCTTGCGATCGTGGCTTGCTTGAGAGTTCAATTAGCAACTACAAGATGCGCTAAAATTAAAAGCAAGACTGAGAGAATTACCGAGTGCTTGCTTAGATGGTATTATTTTTTGGTATTTGATCAAGAGACAAGCTTAATTTTAAAATGGAATTGGTTCTGTCGGAGGAGCCACCGGTCAGGACAGAGAAAGGATGGCACCTCCTGTACTCTGAGGATCCTGCACAAAGCCTCACCAGTCGATTCCGACGAGAGCCTTCCAAAGCTTAAGTTAGAGTGGATCTTAATTGATCCAAAAGTTCCTAAACGTTACCTGATGTGTACTATTTATAGTTCTTGCAAAAGTATCTAGGTGGCGGAGGAATAGCCCGTCCTCATTATGGGAGGAGATGGCATTGGCCAGGTGGCATGTAGCCAAGGCTTGCTTGAGGCATATGATTTGAGCAGTCCTTGTGGATAGCACAGCGTTGATAGGTGTGGTAGGGTATGGCTGGGGCAGCAAAGCATTGCCCTAGTTGACACGTCATAGCGTGGTCAGCAAGCGAAGCATGGTGCGGTGAAGTTCCGATATATGGTTGCCCGTGCAAGTATGGACGCGCACGTGGATGCGGCCGTGGACGAGGTCGAGGAGGCTCGGAGGCCGCAGTATATGCTTGACAAGGTCAACTTGGTAAGCGCTGAGGTCAGCCCCGCGCTTAGGCCGAGGTCAGCTCGATCTTCCTCTGGCCGAGGTCAGCTCGTCCTTCGGTAGGGTTCGAAGTCGGCCTAGCCTTTAGTTGAGGGAAACGACGTCATTATAGATACCTGCGGTCGCGGAAGCCTCTTCGGCTTTTGATTGACTATGTAGGGCGTCCTGAGCTCAAGCCCAGGACGTCATTTCCTGCAAACGATCAATGGAGTCTCTTCGGCTCTTGGTCGACACTGCAGGGTGCTCCGAGCTCGAGCTTGAAACGTCATTTCCTACAAACGGTCGACAGGGCCTCTTCGGCTCTTGGTCAACTCTGCAGGACGCCTCGAGCTCGGGCCCAAGACGTCATTACTTGCTTGGGGGACTGTTCGACTTTGGGGTCTGTCCGACAGAAATTGGGTGGTTCCACGCTAGAGCAGGACGATCCATTTTGCCTCCCATCATGTTCCTATTTTGATCTACTCGCAAGCATGGCGATTAGATCGGATGGAGTGGTATAGCGCAGTGGGAGAGGCTTCAGATAAAGAAGCAAACAAACAAAGGAGAAGCTTGGACTCTCCTGTGCATGACTGTGTCGCCATTGGCGCCAAAAGCAGAAAAATTCCATGGACCGAGACGATTTGCATCCAGGCCCCTGTATGGCGCTATCGCCCTGTACTTAGACTCGGAACAAATAGGAATCACACTCGCCATCCATGAAGTTCAAACTTGGACGTATCGTGACATGACGTCACGTTACAGTGAAAGACAAAATAGCGAAGGAAACCCTCAGCCGAAATAGAACGTCGTAAAAAAAGAAAAGCCGAGCTCTGCCGCCGGGAGGGGGAGCCCCTGAGGTTGAAGGTGAGGGGGAGGGCGAGAGGCGGCTACGGCGGGTGCGGGGCGGAGGTTTCTTGACCGGGAAGGAATCGCCTCTGAGGGGGCCGAGGTTGGGGTAGAAGGAATCGCTTCCTCGCTCCCGCAGCCCTCCCGGTACGGCATCGCCGGCTTTGTTGGCGGCGGCTTCGTCTCCCTCCCCTCCATCGTTTTCCCGATCTCTATCGCCATCGCTGGTATATCGTGGTTTTGATGGTGGGGAAAGGGAATAGGGGTAAGGGGGATGTAGAAGGGGAGCGCCGGCTAGGATGGGGATTCTTATAGGGGTGTAGGATATACTTCTTCATCTCCTTCCTTTCCCGGCATCGACGTCGAAAGCCCTTATCGTCTTTCTTCGCCTGTATATCCGTCCTTATCTGCGTCCAAAATCTATAATTTCTCACGACATTCACAACAAATATCAGGACTCTACAAATTTTTCCGGTTCCTAAGTTGGCCTGGATGGCGACCAACGCGCTCCGAAGTGAGAAGAGCGTCTATCTGACCGCGCTGCGAACTGCTTTCATCTCCTTCCTTTTCCGGCATCGACGTCGAAGCCCTAACGTCTTTCTTCCCCTATATATCTTTCCTTATCGAATCATCTCTTTTTCTTGTGCAATCTCTAGTAGAAAGAAAAGAAGAAAAATTCCCCGAAAATCTATAGGGGGAGGGAGATCGCAGATGGTCCCAAAATTGGGTTCATTTTGGTACAGCTCCGAGCGGCGGAGCAAGGAGGGGCTGCTCTCCTCGTTTCTCAAGGAGGGGGAGTGGGGGCTCGGCCTCGACTTCGATGAGGAGGAGGAGGAGAGAGGGTGCCTCCGGCGCCTCGGTGACGGGATCGCCGGGCTGTGGGGCAAGGCGCGGGAGCTGGTGGACAAGGGATGGAAGTTCGGGGCGCTCGGATCCGAGGAAAGTGATTTTCGCCGCAAAGATGCGGCTTGCGCTCACTCTGACCTTGTTCATCATCTTCCTCAAGGAGGCCTCCATGGACCTTACCAAGCACGCCGTCTGGGCCATCCTCACCGTCGTCGTCGTCTTCGAATTCAGCGTAGGTATGCTTAGTGATGAATGGATGATGATGATGATGAGATTGGCCGATTTTATTGGATCTTAAATGGTCGTATTCAGTAATTTATATATATTTCGAAAAAGATTTTGAAATTAATTTAAAGTGATGTATTGGGGAGGTGATTATTTGACGTACTTGTCGAAATCAATCTGCATGGTAGGAATAATCCAAAGCCATTTTAACCAGAGCATGGGATGAAGTGGATGTAAAGGAAATAGAAGTAGCAGACTTAGATTGTGTATTGCATGTGGAAGTGAAGTTTTTCTGAATGTCATGCAGGTTCAACGCTTAGCAAAGGGTTTAATCGGGCTATAGGAACACTAACTGCTGGAGGGCTTGCTCTAGGGGTTGCAGAGTTATCCACATTGACGGGACAGTTTGAGGAACTAGTCATTATTATCTGCACCTTTATTGCTGGTGAGATCTGTGCTTGACGGCAATATACCTTATTTTGTTCTTTGTGAATTCTGAAAGACAAGTACTCATATTTGATTTTTTTCTTCATGGCCATGCTTTTGGATGCTAGGGTTTTTTGCAAGCTTTATTAAATTCTACCCAACAATGAAGCCTTATGAATATGGCCTCCGGTGTTTCTTGGTCACTTTTGCTGTCATTATTACATTGGGATATCGGATGGGGGAATTTATTGCACGGCTGTGAGTCGACTTGTCCTTATTGTGCTTGGTGCTGGTGTTAGTTTGGGAGTTAATATTTGCATCTACCCAATCTGGGCAGGAGAGGATCTGCATAACCTGGTAGCAAAAAATTTCATGAGCGTAGCAAAGTCTTTGGAAGGTCTGGTTTTCCCTTGTCATTATTTTTTGTCAAACTAAAACATCTCTTTTCTAGGTACACAATGGTTCATCTGAACCATCCTTTGAATTGCCCACCTATTGAAATAATCATATCAAGATGAGCTATCCAATCAAGGATTCCCAACCACTTAAATTTGCCTCTAACAGATTGATACCGTTTTAGTACTGAGCTATTTGAGCTATATTTTCTCCCTCCAAATGCCCATTAAATAATTGATGTGATCCTTTAACTAGCACAGTCTTCTTGCTATAGTCAATCATAGATATCCTTAACAAATTGATCCAAAATATAACATGTATAATCTTTTTTGACAGACTTTTCTCTGCTCAGTACATTTACCACTGCAAATATTAAACTAACGTGGATCTAGAATTACCCTTGTAGCTGATTTTATATCTGTGGTTTTATCAGGCTCTGTCAATGGGTACATTCAGTGCATTGAATTTGAGAGGGTTCCTTCTAAAATTCTTACATCTCAAGCTTCTGATGATCCTTTATACAGTGGGTATAGGTCAGCTGTTGAATCAAAAAGCCAAGAGGATACTCTTGTGTGTATCTACTGAAACAATACTTTATTCATGTGCTTCTAGTTGAGTTGGATGTTGATGCGCCGTTACTTCCTTGTATCTTTACAGTTAGGCTTTGCTATGTGGGAGCCACCCCATGGTCCTTATAAGATGTTGAGATATCCCTGGAAGAACTATGTTAAAGTTGGTGGTGCACTAAGGCACTGTGTCTTCATGGTTATGGCATTGCATGGCTGCATACTTTCAGAAATTCAGGTAAAATCCTTGTATTGTTATGGTTTCTTTTGATATAATTTCTTATTTCTTATGAAGCTCATTATTTAATGTTTAATATAATTTCTTCCCTTGAGATCTGGTATTAGGGAATATTTTGTCTCCCCTCTTGTGCTTGTCAATTACCTTTGTTGCCTTTGCATAATATCATATGAGCCTGACAACTAGCAACATACCCCTGTCATGTAGCCATGAAGTGAAAATAAACCTTATAAAACCTGTCTTCCTTTTTACTAAATCAATCTAATTTGATTTCAAATGTACC
Organism: Phoenix dactylifera; assembly: GCF_009389715.1. Classification (NCBI taxonomy): domain Eukaryota; kingdom Viridiplantae; phylum Streptophyta; class Magnoliopsida; order Arecales; family Arecaceae; genus Phoenix; species Phoenix dactylifera. The sequence continues at coordinate 309,268 of NW_024067972.1, forward strand.
TGGCATCTTAGTTGCTTTGTTTACAATTCTCTTCTGGATTTTGAATCAGCCAGTTCTAATAATAATTTGATGTTTCTTATGCTTTATATGTGTTTGTTTGGTGGCTTAGAAATGTGAACTCTCGTTTATCTATCTCAATGAAATGCCAAATTAAACATAAGTCTACTGAATTCTTAGGAAGATTATTGTATAATACTGAACTCTAGGTCGCCATTCACAGTTTGGATCCTCGAATCAGTGAAAGTTTATAGACCCCATTAATGGATATCTCTTAGCCTTCTTCTGGGTGTGTACATGTGCTTATGTTTGCCTGCCTGACATGTGCAGCGGGAGGGTGCAGTATAGTATCACATGTAGTTGAATGAAAGATACTATACAATCACTGGAAGGAGGAAACATGCCTAAGTTCCCAACCACCTCATCTTTGACAGGACATCCTGTACCACTTTTATAGATTGCTGAATTCTGTAGCTTTCCAAGATGATGATACCCAAACTCATGAACCCCTCTTCCCAAGTCTGGAGGTGTGCCATGGTCTGATAAAATCAAGCTTTACAAGAATTGCAAGTGTTTGTAATAGACATAGTGCTTCAACATTTTGATTTTAAGGTTCTGCGGTATATTCCAGGTAACAGCTATTTAGTATCCGTCGTTGTGAAATAAGGTTTCATTTGAATCTAACCAATGGGCTGGTGGAAGGGCCATTGAGCTGAACCTTTTTGTCCGGTGGTTGTGGTTGGATACATGAGCTTTGTTTTATTGGTTTTGGGCCCTGTATATATTGTTCCTACTAGAACATTGAGCAGCTCGCCAGCAGATACTGCCAGCCTATTACTAGTTGTTTATATTTCTCTTGCATGATACTTCCTTTTCACGACTTCTAGCAGGTGGAAGCCTATTATCAATTTCATAGAACATAAAATGAAAGAAGCATTTATGCATATATATGGCCCTCTCTTCCTTCCCTGTTTAGCCATGTCTAATATTGGCTACCTGGTGGAGCTACAGTCGAGATTTTGATCTGATATGAGGGTTTTTTTTCCTTTTGCTAATCACAATCATTCTGTGGAAGCCTTAAATAAGAACTAGAAACTTGGCTTTGGACCATGAGAAAAACTTTAGCTACCAATTCCTCTCTCTGTCCTATAGTAAATAGTACACAGAACCAGTAAACTCTAGATGCTGCTGTTTTGAGATCTGTGGTTATTGATCAGAGATCATATGTTATTGGGACCTGAAAAGTCAGAACATATTGTGAATTTGATATTTGTTGAGAAATATCTTCCAATATGGGGTTCTGTTATTCAGACGCGAACATGAGTGAATTGCGAAATATAGGAGTGGTCATGGCTCTGTCTATCTGTCTGTCTGTCTGGGGGCCAATATCCAATTTAAGCCCAAAACAATACAAAATTATGCCAATTAAGAACATTGACAATTATGACTTTGAATTCCAATAGCTAATGGATTTATTAATGGCTCTGTTAACTGCTTGTTATGGCTCATTCAGCTTTTGGATACTGGTAAAATGATGAGAGGTTAATTATCTTGTGGTCAATAATTATATATTAAAACAAAACTATTTATCTAATACTACACTGAGTTACTGATTGAGCTTGTGTAGTTTTATGAAGCATCAGTCACTTGGCCCCCTGATTTTTTTTTTTCTGGAACCTTTGTAATTTGTAGAAAGGTGCATGGGACTTTACTAGTTCGGAAGTGTACATGATTTTATTGGATGTAATTTGTAGAAAAATCACATTGAAGGAACAAATTTATCTAAGCGCCATTCTAGAATCTATGCATAATAGGAGATGCTCTTTGTGTTGATCAGCATGCCCCTAGACTAACCATATTTGTGGGATGTCTATTTCAAGGCTTGCTATATGGGGTCAAATTCTGATTCAAGAAAGGGTTAAGATCTCCTGTATCAACCCTGTATCTTTTACATCCTGTAACAGTACAAGATGCAATATGGCCCTTGTATCTATTTGGGGTTCATTCAATTAGCAGATACCTTGGGGTGAATGTGTTTATACACAGTGCTCGATGCAGGGTTAGGGTGATGCAGTATAGTCGAGATTTCAAATGTTGGACAACTGAAGTTATGTTAGGTTGATCCAGCCAAACTTGGACAACTTCAGAATCCATTATAGTGAGAATAGGAAAAGCAACATCTCCATGTCTAAGCTGGTCCTGAAGTGATCCACACAAGAAAATTAGTCATTAGTAGCTATTTGACCTAAGCAAGATTCACTCTCTATGTTTTAAAGGGGTCGAACTTCTTGGATATGACACAAATGGCAGGCCAACTTGTGCTCAACCAATATTGATGCAACTAGATTTAAACCTACTTCGAGTCATACTAAAACCTTTGTTAGATTTTGATTCTTGATCATTTTTGTTTTGGGTAGTTTATGTCCTAGCATGATTCTATTGATAACCATGAGTACTTGGCATTTTAATGGGCTTTGATATCTACAAATAGACCTCCACATGCCCAATTTTAAATAAGTTATTAGATTTTCTTCCTTTTACTTGCTAGGCTGAGTGAAGTCAATAATTTATAAAACTCAGTTTGGACTGGATAGATTCTAAAGAAACAAGGTACAACCTTCTCAAGCCTTAGTGAACTTATAGTGCTAGCAAAGCTTCGATAGAATGGCTTAATCCTCACTTTTGTGTACCCTATTCCTTTAGTTGCTCTAAAGAGTAGCTATAGATTTCTTTGCTTGCCTTTTGTCATCGTTTTGCAAAAATTCACTCATGCTTTTATGGGACCAAATCAGTTTTTTGGTCCATCATTTTGCACATGCTTCAAAATATCTCTGAAAATCGCACCTGCATATGTTTTTTTTTTATTCTAGTTTAATTTTGAGAGATTTAATCTCACCTGTGCCCCTACTAAAGGTAACTAAGGTTTATATGTGTATATTCAACTAATTGGATGATCAAAGAAGTGCTAGGCCTTGATCACTGGCATTGTAGGTTTGTCTCAATGAGAGACGTCGAATGTATTCAAATCTCGAAGTGTGCTATCATGATTAGTCATATATGAATGTTAAAGTAACATTTACATTGAATCATTCTTTTAAAAAACCATATGGTCAAACAAAAAATAACTAAACTCAAACCATAAATTTTACACTAAAATTCAGTCACAAAACTTTGAGCCTATCTTTTTTCATATAAGCTTAAAAACTACTGACAATAAAAGTATAAAACACAAGTTACTATGCAAGGTTTGAAAGGTGGAAGGGAATGGTACCACCAGCATCATACCATTTCGATTGCAAAAAAGGTACTGGGGTAGATCCTGGGATTCCGAAACCTATTGGACTGGTATGTACCGATCATAGTAGTCTGTACCAACCATCTGTACTCACCTTACTTGCATAGTGGTTGCTTTTCATTCTTATTGATTCTGATGGTCTTGGTCCATATAAACTGCACCGGTATCGTACCATTTTGAGGCAAAAATAATACGGGGTTCTGTACCATATTTAAACCCTTATGACTATGTAAGTAGCATTGCCTCCACGATCATTAGGTCTAAAAGCCATTTCAAAACACCAAGATCTCTTTTATTGAGAAGGCCTAGCCTAGCTATGTCATACTCTGAAAGGGTATTTTTGTTAAAGCAACCTACATAGCTTAATAATTATATTTATTGTGTTCAAAAGAATTTTTGTTTCCGCTGCAACAATCATTTAAATATAACATATCACTTCCAAAGGTTTAATGAAATACTAAAACAACATTTTTAATAAGGAATGGGATACTATGGGAGGATGATGGTACATAATTTTAGAAAAAAAGTTCAAGCAGGTCATGTAGGATAAAATTTTCTTATAATGGTCGGTCTATACCCCCAAGGCCATTTCATCTTCTTACTAGGGATTTCAAGCATGTGCAAGGCATCTCATAAGATAAAATTGTGATAGTTCCTTCCTATTAGGAAAAACCATTTCAATACTGTTGGATGCTTTTAAATATATTTGAATGCATAGTTAATGATTTGATGAGAAAAATCACTTATACTGTGACTAGCATGTTCCACTTACAATCTTAAGTACAGATTGCTACATCATGGTGAAGAAGCATAGTCGTGACTAGCATGTTCCACTTACAATCTTAAATACATATTGCTACACCATGTGAAGAAGCATAGTCTCATTTGAAATAAGTACACTGAGGAATCACGGCAAAAATCATGTTCATTATCTGAGTATTTGGATCTTAACTCACAAAATAAATGCTATCTCAAGGGAACAAGTATAATTCCATTCAGAATAGAAACATCAAATTAATATTTCTACAACCAAAATCATTTCAAAACAACAAGTCAAATGAATACTTCAGAACAGAATCTAATGTTTAGCTGAATTTTTCTTCATGTTAGACAAAGATAAAACCTTGCTTAGACTTCTTGTAGTTTTACACCTTTCTACAAACTATCAACAATTTGAACAATATACTTCCATCAATAACCAACAAATCTTAAAATTTTACTACTTCATGTATTCAATTTGAATATGTGCCTCTCAAATGGATTTTTACTTTAATTTGCTTATATACTTCGCCAATATCCTCATTAAATAGTTCAAAAAATTACCAACCCTATTGCTATCATACACACCATACCATGCTCAAAAACTGAGTCAAGTAGTGAACAAAGCAAAATTTTTTTAAAAAAGAAAAAAATCCATAAAATGACAAACATAGAAACAAGCTTCTGAATGTATAAAATAACAAACATAGTAACAAGGACCCAGTACAAGCTAACATGCTTGGTGAAGCAAATACAAAAACAAAACAAAATTTTTTTAACCAAATCTTAAGAGCTCATAAATTCATATATCTAAATGTGGCTAAAAGCCAAAGCTCTGACAGGCAAAGTCTTGTACCCTAGTTTCCTGATTCCAGAATAATTCATCTAGTATGGCATCAACAAATTGTACTTAGAAAAAGATGATTCATATTCAAATTATGTACATATATGTCCATGTGTGTATATTCTAAGTACATGTTAGATTGTCACAAAGTTTGTCAATGAACGTTAATACCCAAAATTGTAGCTTCGAATCCAATCCTAGTTCTATTCATTTTGGTCCATTTATTTTGATGCAAAAAGACTTCTTCTCACTCTTGGTTGGATTCAATTTTTTAGTCGGTTTAGATGCATAGGCTCTGTTGCATTTGATTGTTCCAATGTGGATTTTGTTGTGTCCTATTCACGTTCCAGACTAGCAAATCTCAAACATCCGACGCATGCCCCTTTGTGCTGGACTCTTTGGATTTTTTTATGTCCACAGCTGATCATAACAATGACCAGTGTTCACTCCAAGTGTATCTTGACCTTTAAAGCTCATGTACTGGTGCAATTGTCATAAGATACCTATCATTTGGTTGCAGGTACTGTTAATTCAAATTTTCTAAGAAGTTATCTAAGATTGCTCACAACTGGTATAGTGGTCCGTACATCTGCTATAGGTGTTGGTTCAACATACTGAGACTTGATATGCCTCCCAACCGAGTGTTGTTTGATACTGGCACAATATGGTACATCCGGTATGGGGCGCGATGAGATGTTCTGATAGCCACAAAAATAAAAAAAGACAAGTTTTGTTGATCTTGGGTTAAATGGGATTTAATGGGGGCCATTTTACATGATCTTATGGATTTCAATGCAACTTATATTTAGTTTAATTTTATGCTACATTCCAATATTCAAATGTCAATTTAAACTTTAAATTGTGCAATCACAATTGGCTAAACCAAGTATCTATACTTGGTAGCATCTGATGTGAATCAAAATTACATATGGATATGTTGTTTAGCAGTTTTTCATTTTCTTTTTATTTTTTTATTTGTGAAATCACCATGTGCATATTGTTGGGAAAAGCCATTGACGCTACTAGTTTTTTTGAATTAAAGATAATATTCACAAATCATTAAGATCATGGAAAAAACACAGCAGGCCCTCCATACTTCATTCTATCTCCAGGATTGGAGCTCCACAGCTGTCTCCACTTAGTGAAATGCATCTGCCTCTGTCTCTATCTCCACTGCTGGATTGAAAGAAAAGATTTTGGAGTTAAGTAAAAGAAGAAAGAGAGAATATCCATCTTGATCTACTTTGTAATACTTCTCATCAACTGCTATTTGTGCTTGCTCTGGTGTTTATAGTCTCATATACAGATCGCGATCACGATCCTCGTATACAGAAAAAAGATAGTGTGGCAAAATATGGGAACACAAACCATGAAATATAGGTGCCAGAAACCTATTTAATCCTATCCTAGGGAACCTTTGGTAATAGCTAGAGGACAGAAGGAATTCAACTGTTAATGCTGTCTGTAAATAGTCTGTGTTCAACTGTCGTTCTGCTATGTGCTGAAGATGGTTGTATCTTTTTTTACAGTCAAATACATGGTATTCATTTAATTATTACACAAGATCTAAAGAACTTTTTTTCTGTTAGGTATATTTGATAGAGCACCAAAATTCTCAAGAATCATTTTAAAATGTTTGCTAATTTTTGCCAGCAATATTTAGTAATCTTATGTCTGTCTCCAAATACTAATAATCACCACAATGGAGGTTATTGTGGATACGCATTTCTAGCTAAATCCTGTGGCCATGGATGTGCAATAGATTGTCTGTTCATGGTTGTACCAATCTGGAGCTACTATGTGCAGAAACTTCAATGAATATCTATGTCTATGAAGTTAAAATGCACTGCTTGGTCTTGTTGTCAAATGCGGAACAGGAAAACTCCCTGCAACCCAATCCTCCCCATCGCCCCCCCCCCCCCCCCCCCCCCACCCTTCTTCCTCTCTTGAACATGCTTTTTTCTCGTATTGCCACTGACTGTTTAAAAGTTTACGGTAGGCCCCACCAGAAAGCAGGCAAGTTTTTAGCTGTGGAGCTTGCAGAGGGTAGGCATGGAAGGTGCTAAAGTTTTACGTGAGCTAGGAAACAGAGTCAAGAAAATGGCAAAATTGAACCCTGGAGACATCCTCCTTGAAGTCATGAGGCTGCTGAAGAGCTGCAAAAGAAGATAGACCGGAAATCGTACCTTCTGGTGAATTCAGAAAGCTGGGAATTTGGAAGGTGGCCTGAAGGACTTAAAGATGCCTTAGATTGTGTCAATATGGTGGAAGGTGAAAAGAATACCTCGAAACCAAATCTCACAGCGAGACGGTGCTTAATCTTAAATCAATCCAATTGTCAAGTAGTTGGGATGCTCATAGCTCAAATGAACAATGCAGTTGATCCCTGCCAGCAAGAGAAGTTCAAACAGCAGGGTATCAATGGCCTGCAAGGCGGTCTTTTATTTCGGATGCAATACCTAATGAAAGAAGAGTTAAAAACCTACGAAAGTGCCAGTGGCATTGTCATTGGCTACATTTGCTTCACTTCTGATTGAATTTGTTGCGAGACTGTCAGAATCCTTGTGGATGCATTTGTAGAGCTGAGCGAGAAAGCTAACTTTAAGGAAGCCGATAGATGAACCAGCAGCAGAGACAAACCGGTTTCTGGACCAGTATATGCCAACTTTGTTGGATTAACAGAATTGGAGAATCAGATAGGAAGGGTGGTTTCTCTTTAGCACTTTGAGGACATCTGGTTTAATACAAAGGTATTAATAAAGTCCTAATGGTTTAACCTAAATGCATTCTTCTCGTTATGTACTTGACACTGGCTTAATCGAAACCAAGGTGATGCCTTGTCCTTGACTGAATAAACACTGCAAGAAACGCTATTGCAGAAGAAATGGAGCAATATATTCTACTAAACACAGCTTGCATTAAAAGGTTGACAGTCACCTTTTAATTTTGGAAGAACCCGGTTTTTTTTTATGAACATAATTTTGGAGACTGGTTAATTTCTTTTTGAGTCTGAAGCAGACTAATTGGTTATATGCATTTATAAATTGGTCTAACTGTCCATTGCATAACACACTATAACATAATACAACACCAACTGTTCCCAGATGCTAAAGTGAAATGTAGTTTTCCATAGCTGTGACCTGGGTTCATATTATCAGAATGTAACTGGCCTATATTTCTAGATATTGTTTTAGATGGTCATATGGTATTTTTGCTGACCACGCGCACTACAGCTTAACTAACCTATCAATTTATTCAACTGATTAGCATGTCTTTCTTTTCTTTCTTTTCCTGTGAAAATTCCTTTATGTGTGGTCATGAACTATTGCATGACTGCTTGTTCAAAGAAAAATGAAGGATAATTGGACACCTGGTTCATCATGTTTGACTGCTATTTGATGATTAGTCCCAGTTGACTGAAAGTGTTATTGTTGCCTTTAATATTTAATTTCTGGTTATGCATACTTGTATGCAAAACAGATATATGTGACAAGAACAAGTGTAAATGTGTGTAAACATGTTCAAGTGCATGCACAACATTAGTGTAAATGTGTACAGGACTCAACAATAAGTGCAAAATTAAATGCCCAGTGTTTAAGAACTAAATGTGAACGGCAGTCAACTAGAGGATGGGATGTCAAGTTATCAGAAAATTAAAGGCCAACAAAAACACTTTTTGAAAGATGAACAACACCCTTGTGGTGTTGCTATAAAGCTTTGTTAGGGAAAGATTTATTGTCAGCTGCATTAGATTGATTAGATATTATCATATTACTCTGCCTTCTATGCTTTCTGAAGTAATAATCAACAATTTTCCTAATGTAATGGAATATATTGCAGGGTAAACAGATGATTGGCTCAAGGTTAAAGGGTCGTTCAATTGCTCTGTTGTGTGGACTCTTGTTTGATTGTTTGTTACTGATGTAACTAATGATTGTCTCTGTAGACTCCCATCCCAAAGGTTCAATCCATGTTATGTTCAGAATGGCCGCACCAATGCATTGTCACAAACTATTTAATTGCACTGATTTAAATCATACGCCATCTTTTGTACTCTGTAAAGAATTTTCTGATATGATCTGTTTTCTCAGGGAACTAAATAGAGTCTATTAGTGTCGAAGTTTTCAGAAATAGGGAGCAGGAATTCAAATAATACTGTTGGCTACTTTTATTTAGCTGAAAGAGCTGGGTATTTGTGAAGTTAGGCATGATGCATTAGGCCCTACATGCCCAGAGTTTTAAATAACAGTATTATAACCAACGGTTTTGGCCATCTTCCTACATTATACTATGTTATTTATCATTATAATGGTCCATTACAATATAGATAATGATCATTCTTTTCCTTTTCTTTATATAAACTAGAAATTTTCAAAATTCATGTTTTTTTAAAATATTTTTCCAAAAGCGGATTATATGGTTCCAAAAAATTATTCATTATTTTCTTCATAATGTCATCATAGCAGTCACTATTATAATGTTGTTAAAAGTCTGAAATGCTACTTTTTTGAGGTGAACAACCGTTGTTATAACAGGTGTAACGGTCGATAACATTTTCGGTCGAGCCGTTCTAACACTGGTAGCCTCTTGGCAGGAATTTAAGACCATTTCCCTTTTTCCGGGTGAATCGAAGAATGGCGAGTGGGTCTCAGGTGTCTTTGGAGATAAAGGATCCTTTCCTTACAGATTTTGCTAATGTTCTTTGACAAATTTGGAAAATGAGAAATATTTTTGCAAGATAAACTTTAACGACAGTATGTTGATGGATGCGATGTTCGGAGGTGTGAGATTTTGTGATCAGAGACCATCTTGGCAGGCTGGTTGCAGTCAGAGGACGCCGTACGATCGGATTTACTGCAGTTGGGGACAGAGCTGCAGGCAGCTTGGATGGGTATCTTCTACGTAAGGCGGGCTCTTGGTGTCGAGCAGGTGTACCTCGAGGGGGACTCATTCATAATGATCGATTGGATCTGGGTGCGGATAGGTATGGAGATGGTCACCCTCTTATTCATGAAACTCGCAGGCTGGTTATGGAGTTGGATGAGTTCCATGCGGCACCATGTGTTCCGGAAGGCAAACAGGACAGCAGATTGGGTCGCCTTCTTTGTTGCACGACATTCCGAAGAGATATTTTGGTCATCCGTAGTAGATTTTACCGCTCTCATTGTACTTTTTACTTTTTTCTGATTTGGTAGGATGTACTCACGTTAGAGCTATATGAATTGCCGTTTTCACAAAAAAAAAAAGAAATATTTTTGCTTTTGATGGCAAGAAAGACAGTGGCCAGGAGGGCCCTTAGTATGGCTGAGGCATATTGCACTACTAATCTGATTCAACAGGATTAGATCCTTGTAGGTGAAATGAGAGCCACCTCCTCAGTATTGGGTTAAGGCCAATACGGACGGGTGTCCAATCACCCAAACCATATGCATGTGGGGAGTCTGATTTTGTTCTCAGAGACTCACAACCTTGTTTTGTATGCAGGTGTTCAAAGGGCCTGCACAGAAGATCCCCTAATGCGTATTGGAGTATTATCATCCTCCAAAATGATTCTGTCACACTTGTCTCTATTTGAGATAGAGTAAGCAAATTGCTTGGAGGATCAGGTTTATGTTTAGCTGCTGATATATTTCGTTTGCTACAGACTTTTGAAGAGAAGCTAATGAGGTTGTGCGTTGATCAGCAAACTAGCCAAGAGTGGCTCAAGATAAAAATGGATGGAAACTAATATTTTCTGATAAACTTTTAATGCAAAGTAGAGAACTAACCAGAAGCAACTCGTCCATGATTGCTCCTAAGTGGCTATTGTTAAGAGGGATGAGCTTATTAACAAGAAATTAGACTAAAAATGTGGTCCTGGATATATATACGGTCAGTTATCTTGCTAGCTTCTTTGTGTACATCAAATTCTTGGGGAAGTTACAACCCCAATTATATGCCATTATAACATGTCATAAATCCTCAAATGGGAAGCAACGGTGGTTAAGAAGCAACTCGTGGGTGGTTCGCCGCCTGCGAAGTAATGAAGTGAGGTCAGATACTTCACCTCCCTCCCTCCCTACGCGCTGCTCCCAAGCTACCTATCTTTCCTTCTTCAGTGTACAACACCCCCTACCTACCATTCTTTCTTTCTTCTTTACTGTGCAGCACGAGCCACCGTTCTAAAATACATTGATATAGTATGTTATTATATTTATAGTATAATACAATAATAAAGATATAAAATATTATAATATATTATTATTATTTTATAATTATTATATTTTATTATAGATATTTTAGTTAAAAAGGAAAAAATTATAACTTAAAATAACTTTCCGACTAGGACTTAAAAGTGCTTTTCGGAGAAGCTCCAAAATGAAGCTTCTTCCAACTTTCTGATTTTCTTTATCAAACACCTTTATTCTATCTAAAAGTACTTTTTAGAGGGCCAAAAGTACTTTCTGACCTCCCAAAAAGCTCTGGCAAACGAGACCTTAGTTTCAGCTATTTGGGTGAACTGGTTCCTTAATTATATTAAATCTTCTTTTCACATTAGGTATTAAAGTTGAATTTGTTGTTGTGAATAATCTTCTTGAACAAGGAATTTTCTATCCTCACCAAGAGAATTCTGTAAATGTTGATGGCTGAAATATGGTTAGGGACAAATCAGACTAGTCAAAATTCAGCAAGAATCAGAATGATGGTTTGAATGCAATTAGAAATGCAGATGAGAGCCCAAAATTTGGCTAGGAACAATATTACAACTCAAAAGGACAAATGCTACAGTCACTTCACTTATGGACGATAGCGATAAAACAAGCAACATTCTGGAGCATAGAGAGAAGCATTGAAAGATTGGCATGGGCATCACATGGGTCACCAAACAATGCTAAGTAATAGAAACAACGGAAGATTCCTCAACAAAGGCAAGGTTCTCGGAGATAGTGTTACAAATTACAGTTTTTAACATTGAAGATGCCAGCCTGGAACTCCTCTTTGCTTCTTCTCTGATGTAATGAATGCGCGGATCTTACCTATTCCGCCAATCCGTTGACCCCCATGGATGGGGCTTCGATCTCCTCGTATACATCCAGTGTTTGATCAGCATAATCAGCAACATATCATTAACGTTGCGCCTAGGAAGTCTATAGACGGATGCTAAATTTGATGGAAGAAGGCCCTTACAGGCATGTGCCCGGAGTAAATAGGCGAGCCTTCCTTCAATTTATGTGCTCCTTGATTGAATTGACAGGTCAATTTGAGGCGTAAGCAATAAAAGAGAGACAGAGTGGGATAAGAAAGAAGATATTCGTGTATAGAGTCGGCTAGTTTTCTAGCTAGCTAAAATGAAGTAATTCTTAGATTATTTTGGGGGTGAAGACTTTAAGGGTCCGTTTAAAAACTTGGAATTGAGAAAAGGAATGGAAAGGAAGGGAAAGGAAGGGAAAGTTAAAAATTTTGATGTTTGGGAGTTTTTTAGTGGAGAGAAAGAGAAAGAAAAGACGAATAGGAGGAAAAATTTTGGTCTCCAATTCTCTCCTTTCTTTCCTTCCATAAGTGGAAGGATTTGGAAAGAAAAGAATTGGAACTTAATAAATTTTTGATAATACCTATTTTACCCTTACTCATAAGCATGCCCCTTTTATAATAAGGGTATTTAGTAAAGTGTTAAAAAGGTATGTTTTCTTTTCTTTTCTCTCCAAACTTCCAAACAAGAAGAAGGAAAGTACTTTTCTTCCCTCCTAAAAGTTTCAAACAAGAGGAAAGAAAAGTCTATTCTATTCCATTATTTTCTTTTCCCTCCTCATTAAAGTTTTCCTTGCTTTTCTTTTCCCCCCAAAACTTCCAAATGGAGGCTAAGTCATGGGTTTTTAAGGGGCCAGCCGGGCCAAGCGTCTCTCTGACTTGATAACTAGTATCGCCTCCCCACCCAGCTCTATCAGCAGGCCCCATCGATGAAGTCACCGCGAAAGCTATGAACTTAGAAGTGGAGAGCAAATTGAAGAAATGACCTAATGAAGTCAATTTCCTAGCACATCAACCCCATGGTTGAGAAGATTGACCTCAGGGTAATGCAATCAATTAACCAAAGTTCGAGTGAACTTGCCGAAGAGTTCATGGCTCAATTAAGGAAATTGAGGCTGTGGTGGTATCACTTAGCCCAAGCTAAAAGTGAATTCATGCAGATGGCTAAAACTGGTCTCGTTGTAAAATGAAAAAGAATTTTGGAATTTAAAGACTTATCGAGTTATCTAGTCACATAACTAGATACAAGAATATGATTCCGGAAGAAAAGCAAGCGCATGATTCTTTCTATTGGATCTATTATAAAGATTCTAATCTAGAGAGCAGCAACATAGAGGTCGATTTGGATGAAGCGATACGCCATTAACTGTGTTTATGGTGCTCTATCACATTCTTGACTAGATGACATAATGGATCTATTAAAATTTAAACATGGTAAAAAGGCATTATATGGTCCAGCAAAAAATACACATTTGATATACCAAGTCCATCCTATTGAATTCACATTTCATTCAATTACCCAAAGACCATATACTCTCGATAGTGGAGGAATTAAAGGGTAGAAATATATTGTAATGATGTAATTCTTATAGACATTGCATTAATAATTGTGTAGTATTTCGAAATGTTATACAGGATTATGTTCAACAAGATTTGCTGAAGTCCCCTAAGAAGAAAAAGAGCCGACAGTGATCCATTTCCGGGGGCATCATTAGTCAACATGTGAACCCAAGTGATCTGTACGATATAATTAAGTGGAACAAAACATAGAAGGAGAAAAGCAAGTGGGTCTTCGACACGCTCAGCATAAACTCTCAGCTAGTTCAGTCATCTTAGAAGGTGACTCAACTACGGTCATCAACTGGATCCAGAAGGTCCGAGGGTCGTTGCTGCGACAATCTCTTGATTCACGATATCTGAATGATGATGAGAGACGGAGGAGTTGTCCAGGTGAAGCATATGTTTAAGAAGCCAATGGAGCTGTGGATTGGGTGACCACCTACGTGGCTAACCATTCCAGTAGCATCCTGTGAGCGCTCGAAAGTTCCGTGATATTTTGTTTTCCGATTTTATTGGATCCGTCCGTACACGTATTGTATGAATCATCCGGTCTAGAAAAAAAAACAGAAAGAGTTAAGGAGAACTTTCATCAACTTGAAAGTGGAAACAGAATCTTCAAAGTTCCAAGATGCTATCGTTTCTCATCCATGGAAACATTACTTCCCATTTTGCAAAAAGAACAACTGGAAACTCCCACTGCCGGAAAAAAATCATAGCATTCAACAGGCTAAGTTACCACAACAAAATTTTGACGGCGGAGAATCTCAAAAAGAGAAATTGGAATGGACCGGCTACATGCCCATTGTGTGGAACAGAAGAAGAAACCGTCAACCACCTATTTCTAAACTGCAGGTATGCAACTTCAAATTGGCAGAAGATCAACACGAAAAACTCCATGCCCCCCTTGCCACTTACGATCCAGGAAAGGTGGCCAAGTTGGAGAATGCAAATCAAAGGGAAAGAAATTCTGCTGACATGGGATTGCGTCTTCTCAACAACCTGCTGGTGTCCATGGAAAGTAATAAATCAAAGAATATTCGTGTTTGAAGCAACGTACACCGGGGTCGTCATGCAGAATATTTTATTCCTACTTCACGACTCGATGTCAGCTGCTGATCAAGTCATTAAAAACGACATAAAGGAAGATAGCGACAACATGGAACTGGAGTCTGAAGATACAGTAATGCAGGACAACAAAGCACTGAACAGATGAGAGTGGGAAGAAAGAAGAGTCACTTAACCAGTAGGATGAAAAGCAGTACACAAACTACGCAATAGCGGCTGATCATATTATGGTTTGAACAGCTTGTTCCAAGCTGACAGCAGCCGCCATTGGGTTCCTCTCTTCCTCTTCTTCTTTTTCCTCTTCACAAAACCTTCTTGAAACAACTACCAGAATAAGGGCACTCAATGATCATTCAATGGTCATGTACCACATTGTATATAACTTCTGTCACGCCCCGGCCCGAAATCGCGAGTCGAGGTCCGCGCCAACCGCCGCACATCCGTAGAAAACTCTCCCCACGAGCATGCAAGGCATCTTAACCTAACATCTTAATTATATATATAATATATATCTAAAATAATTCAACTGAAATGAATGCAATCTTACTCCATTGACTGACCCAAATTATATAGTCTCACAGTTCTAAATACGCAGCGGAAGATAAAACATCAATTTAAATAAAGTCTAATCTAGGATAACTTGTGCTTCAGTTCTTCTAGCGTTCTCCCATTTTAAATCCCCGATAGGTTAGTTCTTAGAATCTGTACAACAACAAGAAATTGTATAATGAGCTAGACACCCAGTAAGTAATAAACACCTTAACTATCAATTCATAAAATAACATAAAATATAAATACAAATTACGATGAATCAACATAATAACATAATCAATTCCTTTTCAAGCACAAATTCATTAAAATTCGTATTTTTTTCAAGATCTATATACATAATCATAAATCTCATTCGAAACAAATCATATTCATCTCATCAGCCTTTAGCTACGACCACACTGCGAGTGGCCAATACCGCACTTATACCCTGCGGAGTGGGCCAGAATACCACTTATACCCTGCGGAGTGGGCCAGAATACCGCACTTATACCCTGCGGAGTGGGCCAGAATACCACACTTATACCCTGTGGTGGGCCAGAATTGCCAATGCATAACTCCTATTGCAGGATCCAGAACATAGCCAGGCTGAGAGTTCTAAATCTAATGCACATCAAAATTTTTTTGTAACATAATAGATATATCATAATCGATCTAAATATGCATATACAATGCAAGAACAGTAATATAACAATAGTCCGAAAAATATTATTCCAATTCATATATCCATTTTTCATTCAAAGCATCATCTCGTAAAATTCATAAATCACATATAAATTCATTAACAATTTATTCCATGCAAAAATAATATTAAATGAAGAGTCTAGCGAAGGCAGTTCATTACTTACATTAAACGCGATCCACAACAAATCCAATTAATCTCACAAATTCCTCGCAGGACCTAATATCCAAAAATCATATTTCTTTTAAAATTAATCATAATATATATAAAAACTTAAATTTAATATTTTTCCATGGCCGACCCTGCAGGAGTGCTTAGCACCCTGAGTTCGGTTTGGGTTCGGATTCGGGTTCATCCCGTAGACCACCCTCTTCCCTTTAACTATTATTTTTTATCTTTTCTTTTCTTTCTGATGAGATGAATATGATTTGTTTCGAATCAGATTTATGATTATGTATATAGATATTTAAAAAATATGAATTTTAATGAATTTGTGCTTGAAAAGGAATTGATTATTTATTATGTTGATTCATCATAATTTGTATTTATATTTTATGTTATTTTATGAATTGACTAGTTAAGGTGTTTATTACTTACTGGGCTGTCTAGCTCATTATACAATTTCTTGTTGTTGTACAGATTCTGAAAACTAACCTATCGGAGATTTAAAATGGGAGAGCGACTAGAAAAACTGAAGCACAAGTTATCCTAGATTAGGCTTTATTTAAATTGATGTTTTATCTTCCGCTGCGTATTTAAACTGTGAGACTATATAATTTGGGTCAGTCAATGGAGTAAGATTGCATTTATTTCAGTTGAATTATTTTAGATATATATATAATTGAGATGTTAGGTTAAGATGCCTTGCATGCTCGTGGGAGAGTTTCCTGGGTGTGCGGCGGTTGGCGCGACCCCGGCTCGCGATCTCGGGCCGGGGGCGTGACAACTTTTATGTATCAGAGCCAGGTTGGATAAATTCTAAGATAAGAAAATCTGACATGACATGAGTGTAGATGGGTAGACACTAGGGACATTGGGACGTTAGTTTATGATTATTGAACAACCATTCTATGT